>NC_089747.1:58146633-58179133 GCF_040412425.1 Macrobrachium rosenbergii
AGTTACTCTTTCCGACTTTTCACAATAATTACAACAATAACAGCTATTACATTCGAACTACTTGGGCATGACCGTAAGCGAAAGCACTTTTATAACATTCCTTCTGACTCGATTCTACTGCATAAATTTCCTGGGTAAAATGCGCAAATTTGCCATTAACCTTCTTATGCAAAGTATCTAGTTTTACGATGAAAATAACGGCAGATTTTAAGAAAGATAACTCAGCGTAACAGCCGTTAGGAAGAAGAATAGCAGCTGAAAGGCTGTTTAGCCTCAAAGGGTCCACGAAATAGCTTAGACTTTTTCTTTCAGAAATTCTGTTCTACACAGGGTATCGCATTGCACTTAAATTTTTCAATTGTAATTTTGCTGTTTCTAGTTCTATCTAAATACTGCTTTGTCATTTGTCCGTGTGATTAATTCTGTGACATTCACGAACAAGGTTATGTTCGGAATTATGAGAAGATATTAACGAAGCAAACGAGTAAAGAAGACGGACCTAGATTTTATTGGCTGTAAATTGTTCCTGTTAGTTATATAACTGATTTGCTTCTTTCTTTAAAAACATTTTCTGCCCAAATTCATAAGCACATAGAACTTAGAAATTCTTTTTTTTTATTAAAAAAAAGTAATATCTCTTGATCTGTTTATATACATACACATATAATCACTTGTAATATTTCCCATAATTATTTTCATGACGAATGTATAATGCAATAATCGTAAACAGGACCTAAAGAATATTTATAATCACTACTATCTCTTTTCACTGAATATGTGAACCTTATTGACGTAATTCCTTCCCTGTATTTAATCCATACTGCAAATAAAAAATGAAAAACCTGAACCCGTTATTGGAAAAGCTTTTATGAATATGAAGGTTCATATTCAATATGTATATGGAATGGAACAAAATCGGTGTGATTCTATTCCAAAAATTTCTGAAATATCTGAATGGACTTTATACGTGTGAGTATTTTCTTTTACAATGCCATAGAAATGTTTTTGAACAAATGTTTAAACGTAACAATTATTTTTCTGCTATTTGTCTTTTATAGGGGTTATTATACCGATACACTGAAAATGATATTTCGATATCCAAAACCAGGTCGTCCACGTAATGGAGAACTTTAGTGATGTTTGTTTTAAATAAACAATACGCCTGGTCTTTATCAGTCCCACTTTAAAAGAATCATTATAAAACTTTCCCTTATGCAATTTATATTATTCAAAATGACGACCCCATTCATCCTCACGTCAGGAAAAGTTCTCTCTCTCTCTCTCTCTCTCTCTCTCTCTCTCTCTCTCTCTCTCTCTCTCTCTCCTTAATCTCATCTTGCCTTCCACAATGATAAAAGAGAATTCCCCGGTTAACCGGATGAAGAAAAATCTAATTTTTACTTCCCATTCTCCATCACCCGACCCAGCTAATTTTCGTACTCTTTTCTACTTTCAAAGGGACGACTCTCTCTCTCTCTCTCTCTCTCTCTCTCTCTCTCTCTCTCTCTCATTTTCCCCCCAAAGGATGCTGTTCAGAGACGGATCCCTAATTACCTGTAACTTTATTAATGAAATGAAATCAGAGGAAACTACCGTCAGTAATAAGGCGTTATTTTATCTGGATTTTTTCCCACCTGTGATATTATTTTTATTTTTATTTATAGTCTTACTGGGTTCTTTTTGATTATTGAATATTTTGTCATGTTATGTCCTTGATCTTCCCTACTGTCAATATTTGTGTGAAGTTTATAGCCCATTTGGGTTACTGTATCACGCCCTACACAATATGATAATGAATACCAGAAAAGATTTGTTAATGAAGATCAACAATCTTATGCAACTAATTTACTAAAAAAAAAAAATGAAAATAGCGAAACATTTCGTACTCGAAATAATAGAAATTTAGAACCCTGGAGTTATAAGACAAAATTCACATTTACAGATGTAATATTAAAGAATTCACAAAGTTAACCCATAAACATATCTTCCTTCTTCCGTATATTTTAAAGAAAACATCATGTGGGTTACTATCAAATATGGTAAAAATAATTCGTACTTAAGTTCAGGCCTCAGTGAATGAAGGCTAAAGTAGAAATATAATTTAAATGATCATCAACATATTTGAGTTTCACTAATATACTAATATATATATATATATATATATATATATATATATATATATATATATATATATATATATATATATATATATATATATATATATATATATAAAAATTCTCAGTATACATATATGTATATAATCTTGTGTGATATATATATATATATATATATATATATATATATATGTATATATATATATATATATATATATATATATATATATATATATATATATATATATATATATATATATATATATATATATATATATATATATATATATATATTACATATTATGTTTCTGTGTGCATATATATTTAAAATGTATTTTTAGCTAAAGTATCCCTTTATTATTTGCTTAATATTATTTGATCCCTTAAATTATTTTCTCTCTCTCTCTCTCTTCTCTCTCTCTCTCTCTCCTCTCTCTCTCTCTCTCTCTCTCTCTCTCTCTCTCTCTCTCTCTCTCTAACTTTAATTAAATGTCGTTTTCTATTCTTGCTTTCCCCAACCTAGCAAACTTTTTTCATTCGTCAACAGAAAGATCTCATATCATCGTTTTCTGACGGAGGGCTATTGAAAACCGATCCTAATTACCAGCAGTTACAATGGTACAATGACATCACACAAGTTTTAGAAAAAAAATATAGAAATAACAAAATCCGTGATGCAGGTAGGAAAGATATAGGGAAGATATTCGTTTAAAGTCTTTATACAAGCTTTGTTTATTCTTTATTATTTCTTTACACTGACTTACATGATTACTTGAAGCATTATTCGTTCTTTATACTGATGAATTTCAATGCCTGCTTATGCAACTATGATTTATGTAATTATTTATTCATGCAAAATAACACAATATGATGAAATAACATAATATACCTAGAATAAATGATCTAGTGAAACCTCTATATAATATTCTTTGTATTTGATGATCGGGCGATATATGTTTTAAGTAATATTAAGATTATCAACGTGTGTGTGTTCGAGTCCTGCCACCGAAGGTTAAAGGTTCTTCATTTATTCCAACTTTGATAAAACGGTTTACGAAGTCATGAAACTAATCTAAAAAAAAGATATACGCTTAAAATAACCATGAAAGAGAGAGACGTATCTAAAAACTTAAAATAACCATGAAAGAGAGAGAGAGAGCAAGGCTGGTTTTTAAGCGGTGGAGATGGACTGAAATCTGAAATAATTTCATTTTGGGGTGTGCATACTTGTACTTGTTTATTTTCTTTCTCTGTCTGTCTGTCTGTCTCTCTCTTTCTCTCTCTCTCAGGACAATTTCCAACGATGATAAAAACTCAATGCTTTTACTCAATTTCTTAAATATTTAAATACCACCCAACTTCCTCCGAGGGAAAGCAACTTCCTTCTACCGCTTAGCCTCCACCCGTCTCTCTCCTCCCTTATCTGGTGGTGGCAGAGTGCCGTTTAATGCTTTGCATAACATCGTCCTGTCTACTCCGAGAGCCACCAGTGACAAGGTCTTCCCCCTAATGACGAGTACAAGTGATTTACGAGTCTAGCGTAGACAGCCCCCCTCTACTAATTTCTGAGAAACTTCTTTTACACACTAAATTTTACCGAGATGATTCCCAACACCACCCCAAAATAAACACTCTTGGTGATTACTCTCATCAGAGAGAGAGAGAGAGAGAGAGAGAGAGAGAGAGAGAGAGAGAGAGAGAGAGAGAGAGAGAGAGATACTTTATTGAAAAATATTACATAATTACTTGCATGGATAATAATAAGACTATGGAGCAGGTTCATATAAGTATTATTCAATACATACGTGTGGTGAATTTTCCTTAATTCACATTGCTAACTGGGAACTTCTAGGCAATCATATGTTTTTGTTTTTCGTACAAATTATAAAATCTAAAAAGGTGTAAAATCTGTTGTTTACGAATATTTTGAAACTATAATAATAAATGCCATAAAATCTAAAGACATTCTGTGGATGAGATGTGTAGATAATATCTTAACGTTTTGGGATAACAGGTGGGGCAATTTCAATGAATTTTTGCTTTCAAAATTAAACGCATTAGTGCCTAGCATCAAATTTAAAGTTGAATGGGAAACAGATAATGTTTTAATAATTAGAGACATGACAGATTAAAAATTTACCATATACAGAAAACCAATATTTTCACTCGCATACATCCACTTTTTTAGCTACCATGACATCTCTATCAAGACTGGCGTAGCCAGCAATTTATTCTTAAGAGCCTTGCGGATTTGCAACCCAGATTTCCAGGAAAAGGAAATTGAACTAATCCATAAGCAGCTGTCATCTTTAAAGTACCCTGACCATATAATTGAGAAAGCGATCTACTGTATAAAACTAACATAATCTTCTACCATTCCCCTCAAAACAAAACTAGAAAGACGCCCAGCAATAAAATTAAAATCCCACACATGGACAGGATTTAGACGTTGACACAGACACTTGGAAACTCTAACCCATATGCATTTTTTATCTACCCAAATACCTTAGCCAAACCTAATTGACGTCCAACAAAAGCCACCCCCCAAAGACAGGAATTTACGAAAACCCTTGCCTCAATTGTGAACAATCTTATGTCGGTTTTACAGGTAAATTACTCCCCCAGAGATGAATACAGCATAAACATTCAGTTAGGCACAGTCAACAGAGCTCAGCTATTTTTAACCACATAAATAACCATAATCACAGAATAAACTGGAATTTGTCACGTATAATTCATAGCAGCAATTGTCGGTTCAAAAGCCAGATGGTGGAATCAGTTTTGATTAAACAAAGAAATACGATGAACCTTTCAAAGGGGGCCTGGGATTCAGATATAATAGATAAAACCATCTTCCAACAAGTGATTAAGAAGATTAAAGAGAAATTGTCAACTGGAATGAAGTAACAGCTGACCTATGTACCTTCTGGTATAAATACCGCTTTTCTGTAACTCTTTATCATTTATAACTCTGCCTAAGGAGAGAGACAGTTTGGTCTATGAAATATAACATTAATTTTCTCCATTTTGGCGTTTTTATGGACTCCTTATATTTGACAGAATTCTGTTGTAACGGAAAATATTTCACAGTCATATATACATATATATATGTATATATATATATATATATATATATATATATATATATATATATATATATATATATATATATATATATATATATATATATATATCAGCAATAAGTCACCAAACTGCACGTGACAAATGTATACATACACACATCACATGAGGTGAAATTAAAGACCAAGTACCAAGCGCTTTCGTGTGTTGCGTACACGAAAGCGCTTGGTACCTGGTCTTTAATTTTCACCTCTCATGTGGTTGTCTACATATATTTATTCACACCTGTTAATTGTCTATATATATATATATATATATATATATATATATATATATATATATATATATATATATATATATATATAAATCATATGAGAGCTGAAAATTAAAGACCAGGTACCGTATATATATATATATATATATATATATATATATATATATATATATATATATATATATATATACACAGTATATATACATATGGTACCTGGTCTTTAATTTTCACACACACACACACACACACACACACACACACACACACATATATATATATATATATATATATATATATATATATATATATATATATATATATATATATATATATATATATATATATATATATATATATATATATATATATATATATATATATATATATATATATATATATATATATATATATATATATATATATATATATATATATATATATATATAGACAAATAACGGCGTGAATAAATATGGGTTTGTTAAGTACGTTTATATATTTTTCGTGCATGCTAGGAAAGCATTTGCATAATAATAATAATAATAATAATAATAATAATAATAATAATAATAATAATAATAATAATAATGAAAAGAGTTTTAAGTCGACAGTGTTTTTCTCGTACAGATACGACATGAATCTACCATTTCTTGATATAATATGCATATTTTTTTTTATCCTATTAATTTATCGTTTGATTTTATAACTTTTAATCTCCTCTAAACAACAATCCTGCCGCTAGTTTGTACCATTAAATTAAGCACTGATGTCAATCCAGTAAACAAACTGTTTTTACCATTTCACTCTTAATATTCTTTGACTCTTTTTTTTTATTCTGTCTTTAGTTAGTGTGCACATCAGGTTATTCTTTTTCTACACCAACTGTAATATATAATGACTTCATGTTTCACCAACCACAGTTCTGTGTTATAATCGGCAAAGTTTACAGAAACAGTTATTTTATATCACTGTCAAAATAATAAATATCACCATTCAGCTTGCTTCTGCTAAACAACTGGCAAAAAATACAGCTGATCTTTTCTCTTTTCTTTCATTTACAGCTTCAAATTATTATTATTATTATTATTATTATTATTATTATTATTATTATTATTATTATTATTATTATTATTGTTGTTGTTGTTGTTGTTGTTGAAATAAAAAGGAGAACTGGTAAAGTTAGTGATTGTTAGTTACCGTAAGGTCTATAAAAGGATTATCTTAATGCAAAACACGTACGTACCATATCACAGCTATCTTTTGCAGTCATTAAAAACCTTCCATTGAAAGCAAGGGTCACAAAGCTCCCTCAGAGGCCAAGCAATTAAGCAAGCTTGATATACCTCCATACCAGGGATCACTGTTTTCGGGTACAAATGTTTCAAACCATTTTTGCCACTAAAGTCTTCAGTGTTAAAGTTACGTTTCTTCCACCATGAATGGTTAAAGTGATATAGCTGTAGCTTCCAATCATTTGCATTATAAGTTCCATGTCATAATATAAAGTGTAAGAATGATCCAGTTGCTCAATTACAAGAAGATTCATTGTAATTCTTCAAATAAAAATACAGTATTTGAAATCTTCAAATATTCATGAAGATATGTACAAAAAAATTGATATGTAGTAAAAAAAAAACTGGAAAATATATATATAATATATATTCATGGCCCATTTATATATATAGATAGATATATAAAGTAGAGAGAGAGAGAGAGAGAGAGAGAGAGGCCTTGATATACTTCCCATGCTTTCCAATCACCTTTTCAAACATGTTTCTTACTTGATTAATGAAAAAACTTGCCTGCCATTTCAGTTCCACCAGAAACCAAAAAACTTGTGTTTATCCAAACACAATGTTTTCTTTTGTAAATACTTATGTTTGAAATTAGACAAATGAAATACTGAAGGTACCAAGGAAGGAAAGTCAATTTACTTTCCGTCCATACATAGTTTTGTTTTATCTTTCAGCAGCAGTAAAACAGGAATGCTTAAATAAATAAAAGTTTTAGTTTGTTTGTTATACCTTGTAACATTACATGATGTAAGGATATTATAAAAACATCAATACCTAGATAGAGGCAAAAAATAATACATATATCAGTTGTAATAAAAATAATACTTCCATATGAAAAACTCATGAATTATGATTCTTTACGAAACATTCATATATATATATATATATATATATATATATATATATATATATATATATATATATATATATATATATATATATATATATATATATATATATATATATATATATATATATATGTATATATATATATATATATATATATATATATGTTTATATGTATTTATTTATATACAGAGAGAGAGAGAGAGAGAGAGAGAGAGAGAGAGAGAGAGAGAGAGAGAGAGAGAGAAAGAAACGGAGGAATTCTTTCATCCACTTCTTCTGACTAGTGATCAAACTTTTCTTAAAAAAAAAAAGGGTAATTTTTGCTGGGTAATTGAGGTAAAGATTTGAAATATGGATGGGACATTGACGAGCTGTATAAATTTATTTACTCCTGCCTAGAACGACCATGCTGGAAGCGCACTCGATACACAAGAGAAAATACCAATCCGCGATATGAGGACCATGCACTATGTAGGTGGGTGAACTCTTGGTCTAAAAACAAAATTCGCATTTTCTTTTAGGGAAAATACGTAATCTAAAATTTTATTTTCCTCAAAGACGAGTCTTTGAGAAACGAATCATTCTTATGTCGACAATGGTGATAGGATGAATTACACTTGTAACGAATACGGCTTAGGATTTATCTGGAAAGTACAAGAAAGTGCATTGATACAGACTTTGAAGTAATTGCGTTAACACTTTTAGTTTTCTGTACAAGAAAACTATTGTCTGTCCGTCCGCCCTCAGATCTTAAAAAGTACTGAGACTAGAGGGCTGTAAATTGGTGTGGTGGTCATCCACCTTCCAGTCTTCAAACAACAATTTGCAGCCCTCTAGCTTCAGTAGTTTTTATTTTTTTAAAGGTTAAAGCTAGCCCTCGTGCATCTGGCAACGATATAGGACAGGCCACCACCGGACCGTGGTTAAAGTTTCATGGGCCGTGCCTCATACAGTATTATACCAAGACCATCGAAAGATAGATCTATTTTCGGTGGCCTTGTTTATACGATGTACAGAAAACTCGGTTGCGTCGAAGAAACTTCGGCGCATTTTTTACTTGTTCTTATCTTCGTTTATTTGCGCCTTTGTATATTAGAATGAAGGAATAAGTAATCTCATGTCAAAAGAAACGAAAAAAATAGATCTTAACTCCAGGGAACAACCTAAATTGCATACCTATTCCCTCAGATGACGCAGAATAGAGTTCAGGCTTTAAGCAAGCTAAACGTTCATAAATTGCCACAGGTTTAGCAAAACTCACATCGCCTTTTTTTTTTATCTAGGCCTCAAAAATTCGAATTAATTTTTCCTTAGTTACTACTTTTGTTTACGTATTGGATACGTTTTCAATTATTTGTTCATTTCTATAGGGTTAATATATGAATAATAGATAATGCCAAATGTTAATCGCTATTAGAGAAGAACAGTTTACTTTGTAAAGGCGCATATTTTGTAAAAAATAAAAAAACCTATAAGGATATATGTTTGATAAATTTAGAGAGAGAGAGAGAGAGAGAGAGAGAGAGAGAGAGAGAGAGAGAGAGAGAGAGAGAGAGTTCACACACGCAAGTCAGAACAATTCCCTTCGGATGTAATAAAACTGACCGGGCTAGTTGCCTGACGAGATATGAATGTTAAAACTAATAACATTTAGTTGCTGTTTATTGTTCTCTTATTTGATGTCTCAGTACCGACTGTCAGCTTCAGGCAGCAATCCTTTTCATCCAGATGTGGATGGATATAACACTGAATGTGCTTGTTTCATGACATTGTCCCTAACTGAATATAGTTTCGATTCGTTTTTATGGTAGTTGCAAACACAAATAGTGATGCATCTTGAAATCTATAATTTAAACAATAATTTCCAAGAGGAAAAAAAAAGAGAAAGGTTCAGTCATTCCTACCGAAGACTTGCGAAGGAATTCCTCAGTGAAGTTGAAGCCCAACGTTTTATTGCCGGTAAAATCGAGGCGACAGATTCGATCAACACTGATCTGAGGGACATGGCAAGTGCAAATTGGACTGTGCGCGTGGAGGCCGCGCAGACGTTCCATTCCACTGACGTCAACGGGCAATCGTGTACAACAAAATAATCGAAGTCTTTGATTCCCACCCTTATTTGTTTGCATTAAAAATGTAAACGTTAAACTGAAGAATGACAAAAAAATCATATGAAATTCAGTTATCAAAGACAAAACGATACGAGCAGAAGTTTCGTTTGAGTTATGATTTTTCTCATTTGGGCTTGTCAAGCCAATCACTGGAATTTCATTAAAGGCTGTTTGATTCTTTTTGTCTATTTTATAAATTGCTTTCTCCATAAAAAAGGTTTTATTTGATACAGGTAGGGTAATGTTCAGATTTTATTTAAAATTATGTCTGAAGAAACCATGAGAAACTGATCATCAGAACGTGCATAGATTAAAGACATGTCTATTTTTTACTGGCATGTCACTATAACATTTTCTAAAGATATTTGGAATTATATTCAAGCAATAAAGACATAGATGCTGTTGTAGTTTCCATATTATATTTTAAATTTGATTTTTGGAATAAAAAATTCTCTTTATGCCAGATGTGATTCTATATCTGAATGTTTATTTTCTGATTGAAGACACCGTCAGTAACTAACATTTCAACCTACAACTATGAAAGTTTCATGGCATTTACTGTATATAACCCACCGTCATGATGGGAAAGCAACTGACATTACGAGAATGGCAAATATTTCGTTGATACACACCTTAGTAAAAGCAGAATACACAACTAACTCAATAATATTTTGATGTCACGGGAACTTTTTGCAACTGAATTTATGACTGCACTCTACTGAATACTTAATACGAGTGAGAGGAAATGCAGCTGGGACAAAACACAGCAATTTCTTTTTAGTATTGCTCTAAAATTCGCTGAGCTCAGGATTCATGAACCGTCCGAGTTTTCTATAAACATGCAATACCTTTCCACGTGCGCCATGTCCATTTCTTTCTTTGCCATTCAAATGCGGGGAAGGTTTTCTCGGTGAAATTCCTGCGTCTCCTCCTCTTACATATCGATACTTCACATTTTCCGTAACGTAATTTTTTAAATTTTTATTTGTATAACATAAATGGCTACATAGTCGCCCTAACTTTGCAAGTTACAGGTAAAGTAAGATATACTGTACTAGAGTACTTATTTCCAGTGGTATTTCCACCAGCCACCTGTTATCCCGTCAATATCTTTTAGTTTCTTCGTAATTCATTTTCTTACGCCACATTTGCAGCCATGTAATTGTAAAACGGTTTAATATTTCATAAGAAAAATAATGCGTAGTCCCCTTCAATATACATGCAAAATTAATAATCAGTTTATTTACTTTTAAATAAGATTTAATTAAATTTCTCGTGCTTGAAAAAACATAACTGACCCTCAAAATAATCACATTTCTGTGATTCTGGATGTAACGTCGTTAAAGAAAAGACTAAACATTATGGCGACTTCGTTAACAAATGGTGCAATTACCTACTTCTCTCACCCTGATTTCCATTTTAACCCAATCACCGAAGGATTCCCCTTGTTCATTCACAAATTCCTTCTGGCAGGGGATCTTCAGCCATCTTTCAGTTGTGCAATGATGGTTTCTCTCTATTGACTATACAACGTCTTCTCTGCTCGAGTGTCTAAGATCTTGGGGACCTGACAGCACGTTTCCTTTTCAATTCAGATGACAAGAATGGTAATTAAAATCCTCTCGGGATCCTTGGAGAGGGCGCTGTGAATGGGTCGAGTGGTATCTCTGGGGTTGTCGAGGAAATTAAGTTTTCTACAGAAGATATTGATCATCATCCCTTTCGACGAGTTTCATATTCTGTTGTATGGATGTAAGTTGTTGCTTTATATATAAAATAGTTTTAGACTAATTTTCTTTATCAAATTTTTACATTAAAATACATCAAGCGAAACTATATTTCCTGCATCAGTGAGCAGTGAGGTTATGCCACTTCACAGAAGTCAATAAATAAAATCAACTCGCAGCTAATTTACATTGGGATTTGAAAAAAAAAATAATCCGCTCTTGCTAATCCCTCAGTATCTTTGCGATGTCACCTAATGACCTAAACATTATACGATTATAGGTCATATGACTCTATTCTAGTGTACTAAAAATAACATAGCATTACTTTTCTGATATCAGACATAAACCCACTTTCGATATACAGTTATAAAATTATCTTGTATAAAAATCGCCAAGGCGAATAGTGGCTTCATAATGTAGAATTATTAAGTCAAAATGTAAATTCGGAATTCAGGGAAAGTATTTACGAAAAGAAGGCCTATAGATTTGGTTAAAAAAAACTGCCACCATTACTGCTTGGTTTAGAAAAATTCTAAGTTTTAGTTTCATTATGATAAAAAAAAAAAAAACTTGGTTCTTCAAGCGCAATCCACTGAGCCCTGATATAGCTGCTTCATAGAAGGTCTGTGGATGACATTGAGATTTTTGAATCAGGTCTAGGAAGCTTCGTATATTCTTTGGACAGTTAAATAAACTGTAACAAACATCAGTTTTAAAGTGAGGGGAAATACATAACATATTATTCTGGAGTTACTACAAATCAAAAACATTAGAAATCATAAATATACAGCAGATCGAAACCTACTTCTTCGTTACCCAGCATCCATTTCTTTAGTTCTACTGATTTATCATCAAATGTTGACATGTTAAGCAACTTATTTTGACAGGCACTAAGGCTTCTTCTCCTAGGTACGAGGATAGTGAAATTTAAACCAACTCGTGAGCAACCGTCTTCACCTAGATACCACGAAAATATCATCGGAAAAAATGTTTTGTGACAGTGAAATTAAAATTTCACACTGTGATGAATAATGAAATGCCCCAAGAGATTACCTCATACATGGTGGCCTTTAAGGAGGGCAATAAGTCTTATGAGGGTGCGAAAAAGAAAAATATTCCCAACAAAAAACAGAACACAAGGATCTATCAGGGAGGCACTAAAACTTCTGCCATTTGTAATTAAAATGGTATGCCCGACCACAGTATAAAATGGGATGCATCACGCGTTGTTTATGAAAGCTCAACAGGTTTAAATAGCAGACACTCAAAGCTGTTCTTGGATCCGGTTTTGAAACAAATGGCCATTTTTTATTCTCTGGACTTAGCTGTGGCCTGACTCTCTCAATATCCTTTAACTACCACTGATTTAATATTTCCTTGAGCAAATATTGGTACAGGATATTACCAAAACAGTACTGTTTGAAACTTTATATTCATCTCTTCTTCCCTATTCTAATTTCTTTTATTTATACGGTATTTTTCGTCTCTAAAGGTTAAGGGCGAATTACAGCAAACCGGATTAAAAATGTATTAAATTCTTGTTGTAAATATTTAGATTTTGCGAAAAAAAAGATTTCTCTAATTAAACAAATTGTCATACATCATGCTCTTGTCAGTCAAATGAATTTTATTATTCCCAATTCTATCTAAGAGACTCTGAATTCTGTACTGTAATCTCGATCCCTTCATTACATAAGGCATTCCATCACAGTGATCAAGAATTTTTAATATACTTTTTGCTTTAATAGAATTTTTTATTAGCTGAAACTCAATAGAGGAATTCAGAAACAAACAAACAAAATTTAGTGTGATAAACAGCAAGGACAAAACAGAATAATAAAATGTAATCCCCTTACTATACAGAAATTAGTTCAAAATAACATCGAAATAATGAGATTCCCGTTGACCAAAAGTAACTAACAAACGAATGGAAGAAACAAAAAAATATACGAGTATATACAATAAAAATAAATATATAAAACACCGATACTCTGAAAAATCTTGAAAAGACAGGAAATACTATACTGCGTTAAACCATAACAATAAAAAGGAAACTCAATAATCATAATTATTCCAAGCATGAAAAAATAATCAGACTATATGTTTCAATGCAAATTTTAAATCTTGAAAGAATTCCTTTGCCAGACCGTTGCTGCAGGTGGTATCACAATGGAAAAGGTCACTCGAAAATAACTATATTAAGTATTACATACACAGACGCAGACACACACACACACACACACACACACACACACATATATATATATATATATATATATATATATATATATATATATATATATATATATATATATATATATATATATATATATATATATATATATATATATATATAATTATTCTGAAAAAATGTTCAGGATCCAAATTTCCATTCCTATTTGTACTCACTTTCCTCTTGGAAATGTTCTGTGTAAAGAGTAAAACTTCGTTGAAAATAAAGCTCCCTATGATCAAAATAACTTGTATGCTTTATCATACTGGTAGTAAATAATGTCATATTTTATTGATTTGTAAAGGTCATACATTAATACCCCTCAATACTTTTATCAGAATCATGGGATACTGTGTCACTAAGCTGATCTTATTTATCAACATTCATGAGAAGTTTAAAATGAAGGCAATCCGATCCTTACACTTTGTAAAAATTTAATTTTAACAGATCGTCTACATTTCTAAAGTTTCCAACAATAGAAACATATTTTAACTCTTCAGAACAATTAGCAAATAACTTAGTATAGTGTTTAATCATTACAACCATTATAAAAAAAACGTAACTTTCAGACGATATTAGGACAGTAACCGTTAACATGTTTCTGTTTAATGTAAAAATGACTTGAAAGAAATAACGCAATTTACTACTGCTTTTGGGGCAACCTGCTTGCTGCGCTCTTTAAACCTTGGCATTTAAATTTTTGTCCCATTTTCGGTATTATTACTACTTATCTTCATTTCCAAAAATACTTCTGATATAATTATTATAAAGACCTTATTTTCTGGAGAAAAATCAAGAAGATGGCAGAAAAATTTCTTACAATTCTCTCCCCGGCAAACTTTAAAACAGCTTTTCCCCATTTGGCATATAGTCTTCTTAAATGATGAAAATGGAAGTGAACTTTCTTAACAAAATCACACACAAACATACACACATCACACACACACACACACACACACACACATATATACACATATATATATATATATATATATATATATATATATATATATATATATATATATATATATATATATATATATGTGTGTGTATGTGTATCTGTGTCTGTGTTGTTGGTTTTTGTTTGTGTGCGTTCGAAGAAATACTAATTGAGAATGTTATGTTTCCTTTAATTTCATGTCCTGTAAACAGTTTATTTATTCTCAACACATATAACTGCAAGATTTGTTTTTTCTTAAAACGAATTTCATTCTATGTTACAACCCCTTTACAACTAAACCATGTGTAAAATAATTATTTCGTATTATATATTCATATCCTGAAATCTAAATAAGTTATGTATCAAGGCTGGAAAGGAGAATCGGATTCAAGCAGACAACGAAGAGTTTTGAAAAATTCGATCATTGGTGACATTTCGCAAACGCAGTGATATATTAACGAAATATCATATAACATTTTTTTTTTTACTGCGGCTCCACTTAATATTTAAGCAGGCTAACAGAAAAAAAATGGCTGTAACACCGAAAACTAAGCCTATTAGGGTATTCATGCTTCTTCGAAGAATATATGAGAATTAAAACACAAGTTACACTCCTCTGACTCTCTCCTTGTACCTCGACTTCCAACAGATTCTCGCCGATCATTCTTAAGAGCCAAAGAGGATTAGTGAAAGCGTCGAGGAATCGCTGGAGTGTGTTAAGGCGATTTGGTCATACTGACACAAAAGAAACAGAAGATCCGCCCAGTGGATAAACAGTAAGTAATCTAGAAGGTTTTGATGTGAGCAAAGAGCGGCAACGACAGGACAAGGGGGGAAAATGTATCGGGTTTGTTAGCAGAAGAGGCTGTTATCTTCACCCGCTATTAAGTTACATTTAGATTACTTTCAGAGTAGTAAACAGCTGATGAAACTTCTTTAAGGATCATGAAGCGGGTGTAAATGGAGAATTATTTGTATGAGAGGAAAGTCCTCAAGACAACAAAAGAAAAATAAACGATGCCTTAACTGCTGTAGTGTTTTGCCAAAGATTTTCTTGCTTGTTAATAAAACCGCTATTGGCTTTGTTAGGAAATAAATGAGTGAGAAATTAAATAGTGCCAAATATGCACCTCAAAAAGATGTAGGATAGCACAAATACAGTTTGTGCACCATTTTTTTTTTTATCAGTAGGCAAATACAACATTTCCTATATCTTGCTAAAGTCCCTTGCTGTCTAATCAGAACATAGGCTATTATCATTTTCACACAACCCCATGCACACACACAAACACATATATATATATATATATATACACACACATATATATATATATATATATATGTGTGTGTGTGTGTGTGTTTTTGCGTGAAGCCAAATGAAAATCTTATAATATTTCATAAACTGTAAGGAATACAAACATTTAGTTGACAATTCTGAGAGGGATCAGTTAAATTTATATCAGATAAAAATAAATAAATTGATATACTCCAACATCGCTACATAAATAAGTAAGTGCTGTATTAACTTTCTATGTGGTATTTTTCTTTCTTTCTATTTTTCTTTCTCTGGCAACGTTATCAGAAAATTGCTATGATTTCCATATGGGGTGGCCAGACAAAGAAAGAAGAGGGACAAAAAATACACTATATGAGAGATCAGCATTCAGTTAAAAAGCATAAAACAAAAGGTAAGGATCAATGAGGTAATACTCTCTCTCTCTCTCTCTCTCTCTCTCTCTCTCTCTCTCTCTCTCTCCGCCAGGCCTACAAAAAAGTAACAAATATACCGTTTTTTTTATACATCAACACATGACCGACGACTTTTTTATCGTTAAAGACATTTTCACACCTGGGAAATACGAGGAGGAATTTTTTTCCTCGAAGTGGATGGACTCCGATGAACTCCTATTTGTCCTCGACACCTGGGAGAAAATTTTATTTTATTATACGCGGTAAAGGCCTGGAGGCTCGTAGAGCAAACCTGCAGCCAATGAATATGTTTCTCATGGGTATCGTTTGGAGTTAGGAGAGTTTTGTTCTAACCCTTTATTCTTTTCTTTATTGACTTCATTTCTTCAAAATTAAGTAATGTGAAAACAGTTTGACCGAAATCATTCCAGTATTGCACAATATCAGTTTTGCTGTTTATTCTCAAATTTATATTGCAGTGAGAAAGAATCTGCCTATATAAATATACTTCACAAGGGTGGGTAAATAAAAGAAAAATCTAAGTCTTACTTATATATAGTCCTTTGTAGTTATCAACCTGTCCTCAGATTCCTCTTAATGTTACAAACTCTACTCCTTCTCTAAGCCCATAACGTTTAGCTATCAGGCACCCAGTCACTCTTTCCGACTATTGCAATTCTCTCAAAAACATCTAGTTTTCGCGCCTTCAATGGATTACATATTATATATATCATCGCCACTGTATCACGTCGACACACATTCAAAGCACAAAATCTACTGTTTTATTTTTCATCTTTGATTTTCTTTATTTCCGCGTATAAAAAGCCAGTGTCAGGTGTTCTGTAACAGTTACACGAAAAAGTTTAGAAAAATAAAAGCGCCTCGGAGTGACTTTTTTTTTTTTTTACCATGTAAGAGATTGGGGAGGGCAGACTGCATACAGAACGAACTTTAGTGTGTTCATCCTCAGGGGTGACGGGGAATGAATACAGGCGATGGAAGCAAGGGAAAGGAAGAAAAAGAGACGCCTAAATGACGTAGTTGGAGGGTATACGAAGGGAAGTGGAAGAGAACAGTTGGTAAATAAATAGCCACAGAAGTTTGTCTCTTGCCATCATATACACACAGACACACACAAATATATATATATATATATATATATATATATATATATATATATATATATATATATATATGTGTGTGTGTGTGTGTGTGTGTGTGTGTGTGTGTGTGTGTGTGTGTGTATAGATACACACACACACATATATATATATATATATATATATATATATATATATATATATATATATCATATTTTCTGAAAATAGGCAGTGCTGATATTAAAAAAAGAAGGTTTTAACTGTTTGACTACGATGGTAACAGTCAATGGTAAAGTCTAGTACTCCACTCTGGAGAGACTCATTCAAATGCAGAACTGAAAACAGCACTTCCCTAGTCCCTCATATTATGAGGCAGGCATTCATATCAATAACTGAAAGCTACAAAAGCAATGGCTACCTTGAAGAATCGGAGGTCAGGAATAAATTATTGTTAATTTACTCGCATGGTATTTCACTGCTGAAACATTTTTATTTTTATATTTCTTAATCTTCTTTCTCTAACAGTCTCATTATCAATATTTTGCTACAATCGCCTTTGACAAACGAAAAGAAAGAAAAACGGTAAGCAAGATAGTCCCACGTTAACAGAAGGCCATATTAAGGAGAATAATAGTCCTCCCAGGTTTAGTTTATGAGCCTCAAGACTCCAGTACTCTCAGGGTGAGGGGAAAATGTTTCCCCAGATGTTGAGGATAAATGTGAGTTGTTGGGAAACTGTCTCTGGGGAACAGGGGAACTAAAGCGTATTTGTTGAGTACTGAAAACTCAGTGCGAAAGTTTCGTTAAAAACGTTATCCTTGGCTGCGTCGTATGAAGTAAAAAATTTTGTTCACTCATAAGCTCTAAGGTAGGATACTAGAAAATATCAATTTAGATCGCGCTATCTTGTTTTTTTTAATACACACATTCCATAATTTGTCTTGCAATTTATTTTCAATACAAAGTCTGAATTGTCTTTTTCTATTCATTTTTACAATCTCCTTTTTTTACACTTACTCAAGACTTATAAACTAAATCATATATTGCACTCTAAAAATTTATTAATATAGAATCTTCAATTTTCTTATAAATAAAAACATACAAGCACGCACACACAATATCAGGACTGCCATCTTATCCTGACAGAGTACACAGAACCATGAAATAAAATTCAGGGCATCAAAATATATGAAGAACTAGTGAAGTATTTTCTATTCTACATCTAAATGATTCTCACATTAGTGAAGTGTTGGACCTGACTATTCTCCGTTATCATTAAAGTCAAAAGTTTCAACCAGTTCTACAAATCATTAGCAAGTGTTACCAAACAATAAAAGCCTATTTTTAATTTTAGGACTGATCTCTTTCAGAAAATATGATGAAACTATATAGATACTGTTTTTCTCTTGATACAGCACCTACATACATCAAATAAAATTTAGGGCAACTGTGAGTATATATATATATATATATATATATATATATATATATATATATATATATATATATATATATATATATATATATATATATATATGAAATTTTTATCACACCGTGATTTATATACAATCATGAAGCTACAAATGTCGTTTAATATCAAATTCACGCTACCGAGAGTATCTCCGATGGAGAATTATCACCGAAGGGGAATTTATATAAGTGATAAATGAACAGGTACCACTGGGACGCGAACCCTTGACATGGACCCATTCAACGACTCCAGTGGACGTTACCACCGCGCCATCAAGAGATACTCTCGAGGTAGCGTGAATTTGATATTAAACGACATTTGTAGCTTCATGATTATATATATATATATATATATATATACGCACAATAATATATATATATATATATATATATATATATATATATATATATATATATATATATATATATATATATATATATATATATATATATAGTGTGTGTGTGTTTGTGAAAAGATACAGTACTAATTATAAATAAATAAATGATCATTAAAACAAATTTGGATATTTTAATGCCGCTTTTGTTCTAAGGAAAAAAGTACAACTTGCACAATGCGTTATTGATGTGCTGACTGAAAGTAACAACGATCTTCACTAATGCTTGCAAGTATGTTTTCAATATTACGTTAACAAAATGGAAAAACGATAAGTTAATTTGTACACAAATCGGTTAATAAAAGAAAAGCAATAGCAAATACCTGAATTCCACAGGTAAAAAAGTTTTAAATCTGTGGAATTCTTTCGAATGCACACAAAAAAAAAAAAAACACGCACACACAATAAATACACAAATAAACCACACTTCCAACACCACCAGGTGTTTGTTCTCTCGACAGTCCATACTTAAAAACCTCGTCGCCATTATACTGGTAAGATGAAACCTTAAAGAAAAAAACAAAAACAAAAATCAACTCAACCGTGAAGGATGGCCGTAGTTCCCAGGACGATGTTGCCTGACGGCAGGAGGACCGGATAGATTTTCCCACTGATTAATTTCCTGAAGGTGAAGGAAAGGCTTAACGAATATTTCGGAAGCGGATCACTCACCCCTTAACGAAAATTTCCTAATCCGTCTGACGTTTATTATTGGTATCTTGTTATTTCTGAGGGTCTCAAGTACTGTGATTGTTGCATATCGATTATCTACATCCTTAGTAATGGATATTTTGTCGTGAACTAATTTGGCATTTTTACATTTATTTCGTTCTTGATTTGAGCGTTCCTGTTAAAGCAATGTGCTAGAAAACACCTATAGTAATTAATTTACTCTTATGATACAGTTTAATGCCACCAATACAACAGATATTTTGCCAGTTATAACGTGCAGCTGTGTATTCCCTGCGTAACAAAAGCTATTTTACGAGGCATTTCATTGCGAATTTAAAATACCAGTCATCTCCCCTGCAAGAAATCGTTCATTTTTTCTACAAGGACGTCAGAAAAAGACGTGAAGTAAAGTCTTGAAAGTGCTGAATAACTGGAGTGAAAACTGTATTGAGTCGCCTCAATCCGGAGAGCAGGAATGAGAGGGCGTGGAAGATAGTGGAGAATGACGTACGCTTTGCAAAGGTGTTCCAAGCACTACTGGTGAGCCCTCTCTCTTGAAGTCAATGGCAAACTCATATATGAGATCAAAGAATGTACTGATGGCTTCTGCTACGGTGGCAATAAACAGTACAACGTGGATTTGGGACAGATCAATAAGGTCACATTAGTTAAAGAGGCACCTCATACGGGGTCGCAGACATCTTGGTTGGAGAAATTGCGCCCTAATATGGCGCTGAGATTGAAATTCTAACTCTACCAAAAATTAAAAGGAATAAAGTGGTCAGTGCACAAGAACATAGTATAGACTTTACGGTAGACTAGGGAATAAAGAGTAAAAGCGACAGGTGAACTTTTTAATGCGTTTAAAAATAGATTATAAAATAGTTAGTTGTACAGTAGGCAAGTTAAGTTCTGGGTGCATTTTAAATAAAAAAAAAATACTTTGAAAGACTGAATAGGTCAAATTTGTTTGAACAAAAAGACTGCTACAAAATCCCGGTCAGTGAGAGGAAGGTGCAGTGGAAACTGTTCTCTTACGTCGGAAAACGGTGTTTTATTAGCGGGAGATGTTACTCCAATTGAGAGGCCTCCTTATTCAAAAATTGTGTATCATTCAAAAGGTACTGGATCCAAAAGATTGCCGACCACACTTCGAATAAGTAAATAAACACGAAAAATGCACTAACGCAAACAGGAAGAGCAGGTTGCAATTTTTTTACATTCCATGTGTTTAGCTGATATATTACAGGCTTGTACTGCACATATTTAGCTGTTGTTTTCTTTATCTAAAATATCACTTATAAAAAGGAAATTTTAGATCTGAGTAATATAAATTTATTAATCTTATTTGTTTTCTAAGAAAATTATGAAAGATCAAGAAGACGAGCTTTAACCATGCCAGATGACATTAAATAATGACAAAGTTAAAATAAAGGTAAAAAAAAATATTTTCAATATCTTATTTTTTTTCTTAAAATATTCATCTGGGAGAGTGAATTTATTGAATGTTAAGGACTGGTCATTATAAAAAGAAGGACTTAGTAATTATCGTCAATATTTTATAATTACTCAGTCAGCAAAGGGTTTATTAGCCTCTTATGAAGTGAAAAAACATTTGTAAAAGAGAAAAGAAGATTTCGAAATACAAATTAGGCTAATTACTGCTGACTAGTTGGAAATATATTCTGCATTTTTTGTATTTATTCGAAAAAAGATAATTCAAAACATCATTTGCTTTCCATTAACGTATCAAAACCAAAAAATATTTAAGCATATTCTTATGCTGTTTCAGAGTGCAAGATATCTCAAAATAAGAAAATCTCAAAACCTACATTTCAGTCTCTTCACATCTACCATCATATTCCAGGTTATATTAAAGAACGATTTGAATAAAAAAAAAAACTGCCTGTGTTGATTATTCGTCAATATTTGAGAAATGCTGCATGCTATATGCGCTTAACGTGTTCATTTGCCATTTCAGACGAGTTCTAAAGACATTTTGTTCTTTGTACAAAGATAACACATTGAGATATCGGGAAAATGTGGAAACGAGGTCACAAAGGAAGTTCAGAGCTAAAAGTAATCACAGGCAAAAAAGTGTTGAAATCACAAAAGTGGTAGTAAAGCCCAGCCACAAGAGACAGACATGGAGGTCAGGGACACAAAGGAAGGGCAGGGCGTTGTAGGGCTTTACTCCGCAACCTGATCAATTATGATGAAAGCGAAAAGTAGAGGCAGGAGTCTTTTCTCAAACAGTAAAGAAAGCGAGCGCCATTATAATACGCACAACGCTAACCATTTCCTGAAGAGATACACACTGGCACTTCTTCAAGCACTACAGTTTGAAGACATATAGCAAACGCATCCACTCAGAAGCGTGCAACGCAACTCTTATTTGTGAGGGAAGGGAAGGGGAGAGGGGAAA
The DNA here is from genome assembly GCF_040412425.1 of Macrobrachium rosenbergii. Lineage (NCBI taxonomy): Eukaryota > Metazoa > Arthropoda > Malacostraca > Decapoda > Palaemonidae > Macrobrachium > Macrobrachium rosenbergii. Next base: position 58,169,006 of record NC_089747.1, read on the forward strand.
GGGGAGAGGGGAGATGAGGGAGAGGGAAGGGGGATAGAAGAGGGAAGGGCAGGGGGAGAGTGGAGGGACGGGGAAGGGGAGGACACAGTTAAATTAACGCTTGATCTTGTACTCGGGGAGGGGAGGGAAAGTGAAGAGGGGGAAGGTGAAGGGGAGGGGATGGAAGAGGGAAAGGGAGGGAAGATGGAAGGTGAGGGGAGGGGTAGGAGGAAGGGAAGGAGAAGGGGAGTTTTAGTATTACATAGATAGATAGTTAGGGAGAGAGATAGATAGATAGATAATTGAGAGTAAGTCAGCCAGCTTCTCCTAACACCACTTGCTATTCACACACAAACACGAATTATTGAATTGCAATGCTTTCAAAGTAAATTATCCCTGATGTGAGCGCCATCGAATCCACTTAACAACGCAGACCTAAAAGCCTCTCCACTGTATACGTATATGCATGAGGCAGCAGGTAAACCAAACTCAGTGAGTGTTGTTATTGATATGTGATGACTAAAATCTTTCCTTATAAAAATAGTTTTTTCTTAGTATCTTTGACTATTTTTGATGATTTTTTCTAAATAAAAATAGTTTTTCCTAGTAGTATCTTTGACTATTATTTGATGATTTTTTCACTACTATTATTGACTAGAATCAGACTGCCAATAAATAAAATGTACAGCAATCTGAAGGTATTATTATATTGAATCTAATATATATATATATATATATATATATATATATATATATATATATATATATATATAATATATATATATATATATAAACTTTATTTAATTGGCCTTGGAGTTCTGACTTAATATTAAAGGAAATCGTAAAAACAGAGAAAAGGGGCTGATTCTAGGAGCTGAAGGCTCTACTTCATAAGGAAATGTTACGTAAACACTTGGGATAAATTAAGGAATTATATTCACAAAAAGAAAAGCCTTAGAAGGGAAAATGGGTAACTGAATTATTAAAGGGCTTGCAACGCCAGAAGATCCTCCTACTGGAGTCTTGAATAAGGGCAAGGCACAGTCCAAAATGAGTCCACTGCGAATAGGTCCCTCTGCAAGAGAGATTTACACATTACACGCCTGTAAAGGAAAAATAAACAGACTATGACTCGAGTCTGCACTGTGGGTGCCAAGGGCTCGAGGAATAACTGAACACTTTACACTGCAAAAGGCACTGAACAAATGACACAAGGATGAGAAAACAATACCGGCACTCGGTAACACTTCAAAAGGGCACACTGTCGTGACTGAAAAGGCCTCCACTCGTACTTCACCTCAAAGGTGGGGGGAATAGCGGGGCTCTGGTGTAGAATGACGATGGGCGTTCACACACGTGACATCGTACTCAGGTTCCTGGGTAGGTCCTTTCGAGGATGACGGTAGTACTGGGTCTGCAGTTGGAGGTGGACTGTATGTCGGGGCCTGAGTTCGAGGAGGACTGTAGTGCTGGGTTCATGTCAGGAGTCTGGTGTGGACATCTTGGTGGAAAGGTGAAGGGTAACCTCTCACCAACTTGTATCACTTGCCTGCGTGTATGGCTAACTGCAAGATGTCTCTATCCAAGGCCCTTTTTAAGACCTCTGTCCAGAGTAAGGGCCCCAGTAATGGGCCCACGTGGTAGTGGGCTAAGTGTGTGTCACTCGTCCAGGTGTTCCGGCCATCTGCTTGTATTCCCCAATGTGTTCCTGCAGAAAGACCATCCAGCCAACTCAATCTGCCTTCGGAATGGTTTTCTTAAGCACCTTAGTTGAACTAAGCTGCTTAAGGGAGTGACTGTCAGCCTCTCATCCTCGACCTTATTGACTGTGCCTTCTGAGTGATTGTCCCGGGTAAAAAAGGGGACAGATCGGGGTGTTGATAATTTTAATGTGTTGGTGACTAGGTGAACTGGGGTCGCCTGTGCAGAGACGAATTTACTCTCAATAGCTTATGGCAAGTATGGGCCGGCTTTCAGCGATTACTTTACTTTCACTAACTTCAAGGCTAAACTAAGGAAAGCTGAATGGCCGCTATGCTACAACTTCTTGATAACTATAATATATATATATATATATATATATATATATATATATATATATATATATATATATATATATATATATATATATATATATATATATATATATATATATATATATATATATATATCATACACTAGTTGACCAGCCTGTCACTGCCCAGAAAAACTCTGAATGAAAGTCTAAGTGTAGGGGTAGGGAAAAGGGAAAGGGGGTGGTGAGGGGAGGGGAGAGGGAAGGGGAGGGGAAGGTGTAGGGAAGGGAGGAGGGAAATAAGGGGGGTTTGTGTTGACGGTCCAACCAACAGTTCTACTTCTTTCATGCGAATGTTCACCCTTCAAACAATCGTGGGTGAACCAACAGGTATTACTGTGGTGACTGTCCCTTTCATCCAGGTATTACTGTGGTGACTGTCCCTTTAATCCAGGTATTACTGTGGTGACTGTCCCTTTATCCAGGTATTACTGTGGTGACTGGCCATTTTATCCAGGTATTGCTGTGGTGACTGCCCCTTTTATCCAGGTATTACTGTGATGACTGCCCCTTTTATCCAGGTATTACTGTGGTGACTGTCCCTTTTATCCAGGTATTGCTGTAGTGACTGTCCATTTTATCCAGGTATTACTGTGGTGACTATCCCTTTTATCCAGGGATTACTGTGGTGACTGGCCCGTTTATCCATGTATTACTGTGGTGACTGTCCCTTTTATCCAGGTATTACTGTGGTGACTGCCCCTTTTATCCAGGTATTACTGTGGTGACTGTCCCTTTTATCCAGGTATTACTGTGGTGACTGCCCCTTTTATCCAGGTATTACTGTGGTGACTGTCCCTTTTATCCAGGTAGTACTGTGCTGACTATCCCTTTTATCCATAAATTAATGTGGTGACTGTTCCTTTTATCCAGGCATTACTGTTGTCTGTTCATTTTATCCAGGTATTACTGTGGTGTCTGTCCCTTTTATCCAAGTATTACTGTGGTGACTGTCCCTTTTATCCAGAAATTAATGTGGTGACTGTCCCTTTTATCCAGGTATTACTGTTCTGTCTGTCCATTTTATCCAGGTATTACTGTGGTGACTGGCTCTTTTATCCAGGTATTACTGTGTGACTGTCTCTTTTAGCCTGGTATTACTGTGGTGACTGTCCCTTTTATGTAGATATTAATGTGATGACTATCCTTTTATCCAGGTAATACTGTGCTGTCTGACAACTTTAACAAGTATTACTGTGCTGTCCGTCCCATTTATCCAGGTATTACTTTGTTGTCTGTCCCCTTTAACCAGGTATTACTTTGCTGTCTGTCCCCTTTAACCAGGTATTACTGTGCTGTCTGTCCCCTTCAACTAGGTATTACCGTGCTCTGTCCCCTTTAACTAAGAATTACTGTACTGTCTGTGCCTTTTATCCAGGTATTACTGTGGAGACTGTCCCTTTTATTCAAGTATTATTATGCTGTCTGTCCCCTTTATCCAGGCATTACTCTTCTGTCTATCCCTTTAACCAGGTATTACTGTGGTGACTCTCCCTTTTATCCAGGTATTACTGTGATGACTGTCCTATTTATCTAGGTATTGATGTGGTGACTGTCCTTTTTGTCTTGGTATTGATGTGGTAACTGTCCCTTTAATCCAAGTAATACTGTGCTGTCTGATGCCTTTAACCGGGTATTACTGTACTGCCTGTCATCTTTAACCAGGTATTGCTGCGCTGCTTGTCCCTTTTATCCAGGTATTCCTGTGGTGACTGTCCCATTTTATCCAGGTATTATTGTTCTGACTGTCCCCTTTAACAGGTATTAGTGAGCTGTCCAGGACAGGTATTATTGTACTCTCCGTCCCCTTTATACAGATACTGCCACGCTGTCTATCCCCTTTAACCAGGTATTACTGTACTGTCTGTCCATTTTATCTAGGTATTACTGTGGAGACTGTCTCTTTTGTCCAGGTATTACTATTATTTGTCCACAACCAAGTATTACTGTGCTAACTGGGTATTACTGTACTGTCTGTCCTTTATCCAGTTATTATGTCGATATCCCTTTTATCTGATATTGCTGTCTGTCGCTTTTATTCAGTTATTACTGTACTGTCTGTTCCCTTGAAGGTAACTGCATTTTTTATCCAGGTATTACTGTGGTGACTGTCCCTTTTATCCAGGTTTACTGTATGACTGTCCAGGTTTACTGAGTGACTGTCCCTTTTATCCAGGTATTTCTGTGGTGACTGATAAATCCAGGTATTACTGTTTATTCCCTTTTATCCAGGTATTACTGTGGTGACTGGCCCTTTTATCCAGGTATTACTGTTGACTGGGTCCAGGTATTACTGTGGTGACTGGCCCTTTTATCCAGGTATTACTGTGGTGACTGTCCCTTTATACAAATTACTGTGGTGACTGTCCCTTTTATCCAGGTATTACTGTGGTGACTGTCCCTTTTATCCAGGTATTTCTGTGGTGACTGTCCCTTTTATCCAGGCAAATGTACACCTGTCACCTTTAACCAGGTAAACATACAGTTCCTTTTATCCAGGTTTACAGTGGTGACTGTCCCTTTTATCCACATATTATTGTGGTGACTGTCCCTATTATCTAGATATTACTGTCCTGTCCATGTATTACTGTGGTGATTGAAAAGCATTTTCCATAATACTGTATATTTCTATGGTCTTGAGTACACGAAACGAGGCATAATAAACCCGTAGAGTTTATTTACCACATTAGTTACAAAAGGAAGGTTTAAGTGGGTCAGGGAAAGGGAAAGGGGGCTGGGGTATGGTACAAATGATGGCCACATGCCAAATTTTATCTAGATCGGTCACGTGGTTTGCATTTCTATGGCACACAAATATACACACATAAAAACATACAGACATTCATATATATGTATATATATATATATATATATATATATATATATATATATATAATATATACACATAAAAACATACAGACATTCATATATATATATATATATATATATATATATATATATATATATATATATATATATATATATATATATATATATATATATATATATATATATATATATATATATATATATATATATATATATATATATATATATAATTTACTGTTTATATTTAGGATTATCAATTTTATGGAACTTAGGAAGATATGAGTAGTGAACATTAAGGTTGGCCGAAGAATGGAAGTTGTTGATTACCTAAGATGTTGTAGTCTGAAAATAATGGAAGATTTTACGATGAGAAAAGAGTTGAGTTGTAAAAATGTGAAATATGGAACCATAGCGAAGGAGAAACATTTATTTATCTTTCAAATTTCTAAAAGAATATGACACCAACTTCAGTATCTAAGAATAATTGCTAATCTTACTTCAAAAAATAAATCGTTTATTACATAACGTAACTATTCAAGTAGGTATATATTATTAGAAACAAGTTAATTATGATACCATGCAGCCTAATCATTTATTACAATTTCAGTCAAAACAAAACACTTCCTGGAACATATTCACTAGCCCTTTCGGACTAATTCTAAAATTAAATTACAGCTGAGGTCACCAGTAGAATCCAGTGCTAAAACAATAGTCTTTAATGTTTTTTCATGCGAGTGCTGTTGACATACCAGCGAACTCAGGTAATTCGCTGGAATTCATCAGTGCTTTACATTACAAAGTACCTAACCAGAGGTAATCTAACTTTGGCAAACAAAACATGAAATGAATAAAAAGAATACGAATACTGTTAAAAAAAATCTAATTTGTTACATATTCATGCATATACAGTAATACCTTGAGAGACAGACTGACAGATAGGTAGATAGATAGATAGATTGACAGACAGATAGATAAATGAATACAGTATCTTGTAAGAAGCAAAGCAAATTTGAAACAAAAGCAGCCAAGATGTCGAAGCAGAATCCCTGGATGACTTCTCAGCCAGTTACTTAAAAAAAAAAAAAATAATAGGAATTTACTAGTTCATTGAAATTTACGACCAAAATTCTTACCTTAATATCGAAAACCTTTAACTTACAAGTGAGATATCACCGATTTAGAAAAAGAAAGGAACATTTTTGGTTTTTTTAATGCCATAAAGAGGGTAGTAGGGGTGTTGGGCTGACAGCAGCTTTCATATATAAATGGATAAGAGGAAAACAGATGACAGAAATAAATGTTCGATAGTATGAAGGCAAAGGTGAAAGAGACGACTGTAATAATTGCTGCGTTCTATCTTTGCTCGGTAAGCAGGGAAGGTGTGTGATGGAGTTTTGACTCTAAATTAAGATATATCTCTAAGGATTGACAAGGCAAGGATAATAAGGGCTTGCATGTATAAGAGGGTGTCTTGATCAAGCATCTCTTATGAAATAGTTACATAAGAAGTTTGAAAGTAAAAGGTAAAGGTTTGTATGCTACGTAAATGTACCGAGAGAATCTTTCGAAATAATGGACAATGGTTATATGAAAGCTGTTAATTATAATATTAAATAAATACAAGATTTTAGAAACGATTAAAAGCATAAATTAATACGAAATATGAGTCAAAAGTGGCAAAGGAAAGAATAGAAAAAACACAGCTATTGAAACTAAAAATTTCGCCATATGAACACTTTCTAAATGTAAAATTTTTCTTAAATTCAAAAGAATTTTATTATAAATTGAACATTCACACCGCTGAATGCGAAATTCAACAGCCTCTCATACAAAGGTCGTGCAAGTAATCAATTGTACTTCAGTCACTTTATTCAAGCAGTCAAACTCTACACCAACATTTGGCAATTCTGCTGCCGCCGAGCGGATGCCAATTATTTCCTCCCTTTGGTTTATGGACAGCCTTAATGACCTTCATCTAGGCATTGTTCCGTAACTGTCCGACTTCGGGTGGCGAATTGAATAACCGTTCGCTCAATTGTTTGTTGAGAGGAGAATGATCTTAACCTGGTTTCGATTAATGAAAAGAAATGTAAGTGGAATTCATCCTATGCATATCTCCCTTTAATTTTGAATTTCTGGAATTGTCCTACAGTCCAGGAGTATTACAGTAGAGTTTTAATGGTACTATATATCTGAACACATAATTTCTCAAAAATAAACATGTCTTCATTCAATTTTATATATATAGTCCAGGACAAATTAAATTCTTTCTGAAAATTTAATAATCCCATAATGGATACCTGAACACATATGTATGTATGTATTATGTATATATATTTACATACATATATATACATACATACATACGTACATACATACATACTCTAAATAAACAGAACGTTACAGAGCTGTTGTATGCGTGAGTATGATCTGTATATATTACATATAAGCATTGATATATTTACTAATTCTAAGCAGAGTATATCATATCAACTACTGTATACTTGTTCTATGCTCCTGAATATAGTATTTCCTGTGTGATTTTCTGAATTCTTCGGTCATTTATACCCAGGGATGTTACAATTTCAATACGCATCGCTGAGACTTGACCCCTTGTACGAGTTTTAAATAAGGGATCGTTGATGATATTTTATAATTATAATTTTCTAATTCTTATACCTTGCTATACATACACACACACACACACACACACACACACCTGAAATGGTACCCATGAAGACAAACTAGACGGCACATTTACGCTGACCCACGAGAAAGATCATCAGCGGCTAACAAAAAGAATGACAGGTCATTACAACAGATTATCTCTTCGTCAAGGCGATGAGTATTCCGTGACGTCAAAGCCAGTCTCCGAGGAGCTGCCTGACTGCATCAATATACACATCACACATGAGGTGCTTAGGGTTCATTTCAAGGTAGAATAATAAAAAAAGAAAGAAAGACGTAATGTTAAATGGTCATAACAATACTGAATGTTTGGTTTTACGTACTTCGCTTCTTTAGATTATGAATGGCTTAGTGTTTCATATGCGCAAATATTACGTAAATAAAGAGGTGGTTATTAATATATATTTGCTTTATTATGCTCTTTACTTACTTATTAGTTAAGCCAAGTATCTTCACCCTTTTATAAATACATTTATACAAACACACACACATACATACATACATATATAAATTTCTGACTCACGTCGGGATCGAACTTTCAGGTGGAAAGCAAGGGCGTTACCCACTGGGCCATACAAGTCTAAAAGTTGGAACCTGAGAGCAACTGCACCAAGGAATTACCTGGGCAAGCTAACTGCTTGCATACCAGCGAGTTTTCCCCAACTTCCCGACTCAGCAATGACCCAATAGATAACATTTCATTCGAATTATCCTTCTGAGTGAATAAGATAGAAATCATCAACACACAATCACGTGTGGAACAGAAATAAATTTCTGACTCACGTCGGGATCGAACCCAGGTCTCTCAGGTGGAAAGCAAGGGCGTTACCCATGGGCCATACAAGTCTGTTCCACACGTGATTGTGTGTTGATGATTTCTATCTTATTCACTCAGAAGGGATAATTCGAATGAAATGTTGTCTATTGGTCATTGCTGAGTCGGAAAGTTGGGGAAAACTTCGCTGGTATGCAAGCAGTTAGCTTGCCCAGGTAATTCCTTTGCGCAGTGCTCTCAGGTTCCAACTTTTTAGACTTGTATGGCCCAGTGGGTAACGCCTCCTGCTTTCCACCTGAGAGACCTGGTTCGATCCCGACGTGAGTCAGAAATTTATTTCTATTCCACACGTGATTGTGTGTTGATGATTTCTATCTTATTCACTCAGAAGGATAATTCGAATGAAATGTTGTCTATTGGGTCATTGCTGAGTCGGGAAGTTGGGCAAAACTCGCTGGTATGCAAGCAGTTAGCTTGCCCAGGTAATTCCTTGGGTGCAGTTGCTCTCAGGTTCCAATTCTTTTAGACTTGTATGGCCCAGTGGGTAACGCCCTTGCTTTCCACCTGAGAGACCTGGGTTCGATCCTCGACGTGAGTCAGAAATTTATTTCTGTTCCACACGTGATTGTGTGTTGATGATTTCTATCTTATTCACTCAGAAGGGATAATTCGAATGAAATGTTGTCTATTGGGTCATTGCTGAGTCAGGAAGTTGGGGAAAACTCGCTGGTATGCAAGCAGTTAGCTTGCCCAGGTAATTCCTTGGGTGCAGTTGCTCTCAGGTTCCAACTTCTTTTAGACTTGTATGGCCCAGTGGGTAACGCCCTTGCTTTCCACCTGAGAGACCTGGGTTCGATCCCGACGTGAGTCAGAAATTTATTTCTGTTCCACACGTGATTGTGTGTTGATGATTTCTATCTTATTCACTCAGAAGGGATAATTCGAATGAAATGTTGTCTATTGGGTCATTGCTGAGTCGGGAAGTTGGGGAAAACTCGCTGGTATGCAAGCAGTTAGCTTGCCCAGGTAATTCCTTGTGTGCAGTTGCTCTCAGGTTCCAACTTCTTTTAGACTTGTATGGCCCAGTGGGTAACGCCCTTGCTTTCCACCTGAGAGACCTGGGTTCGATCCCGACGTGAGTCAGAAATTTATTTCTGTTCCACACGTGATTGTGTGTTGATGATTTCTATCTTATTCACTCAGAAGGGATAATTCAATGAAATGTTGTCTATTGGGTCATTGCTGAGTCGGGAAGTTGGGCAAAACTCGCTGGTATGCAAGCAGTTAGCTTGCCCAGGTAATTCCTTGGGTGCAGTTGCTCTCAGGTTCCAACTTCTTTTAGACTTGTATGGCCCAGTGGGTAACGCCCTTGCTTTCCACCTGAGAGACCTGGGTTAGATCCCGACGTGAGTCAGAAATTTATTTCTGTTCCACACGTGATTGTGTGTTGATGATTTCTATCTTATTCACTCCAGAAGGATAATTCGAATGAAATGTTGTCTATTGGGTCATTGCTGAGTCGGAAGTTGGGGAAAACTCGCTGGTATGCAAGCAGTTAGCTTGCCCAGGTAATTCCTTGAGGTGCAGTTGCTCTCAGGTTCCAACTTCTTTTAGACTTGTATGGCCCAGTGGGTAACGCCCTTGCTTTCACCTGAGAGACCTGGGTTCGATCCCGACGTGAGTCAGAAATTTATTTCTGTTCCACACGTGATTGTGTGTTGATGATTTCTATCTTATTCACTCAGAAGGGATAATTCGAATGAAATGTTGTCTATTGGGTCAT
>NC_089747.1:58181633-58201633 GCF_040412425.1 Macrobrachium rosenbergii
TTTTCATATATGTTACCCGAAGGGGGATTTTTTAGTTGATAATAAGTCAGTCGTCTCATGGGCTAGAACCACGGAAGACAAGAACTCAGGACTACAGTGACGCCTTAAACAACACGGACATCAAGGGATGTATAAGTTGATACCGACTCCCACCTACAAATCACTGTCGAACTCAGGTATTTGTAATTAAAATCGCTATCAACCCACCTCTGCCATGTTACCCGTATAGTGCATTTGTCGCATGCAGCCATATTATGAATGAATTCTATCACATCACCATGATTCATATACAAGCATTAAGCTACTGTACAAAAGTCCTTTAATATCCAATTCGCTCTTCCTCGGAAATAATATATTTTCACATATGTTACCCAAGGGGGGATTTTTTAGTTGATAAGTTCGTCGTCTCATGGGCTCGAATCACAGGAGACATATGAAAAAATATTATTTCCGAGGTACAGCGAATTGGATATTAAAGGAATTTTGTAGCTTAATGCTTGTACAGGGTGTTTCGAAATTAGAGCCTCCCTCCCTACAGCATAAACTAAAATTGATATGGACAAAAACAAAAGTAATTCAGGACAGGTATTTATTTAAGTTTCTCTCTGAGTATTTAAAACTTTGTGTGGCCTCCATCTGCCTGTACCACAGTCTGCATTCTTGAGGGGTATGATTTCAGCAAATCGCAAAAAAGCTGAGACTCAAACTCTATTTCCCTGAGCACTTCGGTCACCTCTCTTCGCAGGTCGTCGAGGTTTGGTATACAATCATAGTTCATTGTGCGTGCTTCAGCACGATCTTTTAAGATACTCTCAATGTTTTCACGCACATTAAGGTCAGGGGAGCTACCTGGAAATTCACTTGACGAGAAGAAATCGATACCACTGTTACGAATCAGCTCCTGTGTCTGAAGAGCTTGAAACATGGTGCCTTATCACGCAAAAATGTGACTTCTTCAACAGATAACACATTTTCAGGATCTTTGAGGAAAGGAAATACTCCACCAGCAAGCACAATTTCTCTGAAGTATTCGCCATTCCATGACTGTCCTTTTTCTTTGATGATCCACGTTAATCGATTGGCTGTGAAACAGAGAAAAATTCCCAGACATTCAGGAAATTTCACAACTTGATGATAGCGCACGTCATCGCTGATATCATCCAACTCTGCAGCCCAAATGATGTCATTTTTACTATTTGGCTTCCTGACTGTGTAAATGAAGAATTCATCTGATGCGGCAACATGGAGAAAGTCAGCTTCATCCCAGTCTTTAAGAAATGAACCACAAAACCATGCATGGTCTTCTCTCTGTTGCTGACTGATGTTGGGCTTGCTGATAACATGAAATGGCTTGAGACCAGATTTTTTTCAACTCACGATATACAGCACTATAACTTCTCTTTTTTCCCCTTTTGTTTCTAGTTCAAGCGCCAATTTAAGTAAAGACTTTCTTGGTCTACCCACTGCCTCAGCTATGATGTCTTTTAATTCCTGAGAAAGGACTTCAGGCCTTGCGAGATTCTAACTCTTTTCGCGATGACAGTCATATGGATTTTTGTTCCAGCTTCTTTTAACAAAGGATTCATCTCTTTTAATGTATTTAGCTATCCAGGAATGTGAAATGAAGGATGCACCAGCATCCTGCCCTCTCTGAAGGTTATAGCCCAGATTCGGTCAATCCATCTGATTTCCTCTGAGTCGTTAGCCATGGCTGTATCTAACTCCGTCACTCAGTCTGAAAATACAAGAAATGTAAAATGAAAAATAGCTTAATAGAAAGTTAAAATAATGTACTTGGAAATAGGCTATATCAGAAAACTTCATAACTTACCATTTGTTCTGTGGAGGGGGGAGCTCTAATTTCGAAACACCCAGTATATGAATCAAGGTGATGTGATAAAATTCCTTCATATTATGACTGCATGCGGCAAACTCACTATACGGTTAACATGGCAGAGGTGGGTTGATATCAATACTAATTACAAATACCTGAGTTCGACAGTGATTTGTAGGTGGGAGTCGGTATCAACTTATACGTCCATTGATGTCCGTGTTGTTTAAGGCGTCACTGTAGTCCTGAGTTCTTGTCTTCCGTGGTTCGAGCCCACGAGTCGACGAAGTTATCAACTAAAAAATTCCCCTTCAGGTAACATATATGAAAATATATTATTTCCGAGGTAGAGCGAATTGGATATTAGAGGACGTTTGTAGCTTAATGCTTGTATATGAATCTCAGTGATGTGATAAAATTATATTCATATATATATATATATATATATATATATATATATATATATATATATATATATATATTTAAATGTATATACGTATGTATATAATCGGCCTGCACGTGATTATATGTCTATGCTTAAACGACTTATTGCATTGGTAATTTCTAATACAAATGAAGAACAATAAAAAAATGTTTTCCTTGGTAATATATGTAAAACTTTCAGCCACTGTATATTGGGCGCTTACTTGAATTTCAATACATTGTCTGTATTATAAAAGCCATCTAAATTATTTCTGACGAATATTAAAATATAATGGAATAGTCTCCAGTGACACTAAGCCTCCCTTCCAATTATTGACTTTACACAGAATTATTTCCATTAGTGAGGTACAAACTCCGAATGTAAAGTGATGTCTGTTCCTTCTTTGAGTTGTCTCGCGGTGCTCTTTCTGATCTTGATAACTGCAACACCGTCCCGCCCTCGTCTACTTAGATTCCATTTGCATAATAGGAAAGTTCTGAAGACGATCAAGGAAATTCGTGCTTGGATAAGCTAATGAACGTTCGGTCCCACTAAACATTCTGGTTGCCTTTTCTTCATTACACAATTTTCATAATGCCTGAGAAAAATAAAAACACTAAGTGGCTTAGAAAATGGTTGCGATGCTTTTAAAGGATTCATGGAAATCATTTTTACCGATTTTCATTCGTTTCGTTATGGTGGTCAAATATTACATTACCACAGAGTAGAAAACAGCAGTATGTATTATAAGCATTTTCTTGCAACATATGCATATGTTCACTTTATATCATATACCATAATCATACTGAGATTAACAAGTATTTATATGTGGATGAAAAATTCTTACTTTTATTAACTAAAAAAAAAAAAGTGAAGACGTCTGTGCTTTAAGGCCCTAAATATCAAATGACTAATTAGTATATTTCTAAGGCATCAATATAACCTTTGACTCCTAAGTCATCAGGAGATAAAGGAGTATTTGTGGATAATATGTATAAATACACACACACACATACATACACATATATATACACACACACACATATATATATATATATATATATATATATATATATATATATATATATATATATATATATATATATATATATATATAGTTCATATACGTATGCAAATATGTATATTTAAGGAATCTCTACAAGGATTGCAAAATAGATCCTTGCATAATAAGATAACTTTACTAGGAAGTTAGTGATTAACATTCCTTCCTAAATAAAAAAAAAATTACATTCTCAGCGAAATATCAAACGTTTAGTATACAATATTTAAAAAAAAATTAGAAGCGCCTTTAAAAAAACAAAATCAAATTGAATTTCCATAAACCAGCTTTAATTAGTTTACGTGACTTGGGCACAAAAATGGTTATAAAAAGGCGAAAGATTTTTACCTAAAAGTATGGCTATGGATAATAAATCAGATACTGAAGAATGGTTGGCCCATCAGCATAGGACTGGCATTGTATGTCAACTTGACTGACGCTAATAAGGAGTAGGGGACGAAGCTCCCTTTGTAATACCCACTCGCGTTCATCCATGTGAAAGAGCCTTTAGTCTGCGATCTCTGACACCAGCCACTTTTGGCTCTTGTCATCACAGGCTATACATCAAGCCAGATAGAAGGAGCTATTATCCGCATCACGAAATATACTCTGAATCGGCTCGAATATTCTTTCACGTGATGACGTATTTCTAGCCAGGAGGAGGAAAAGAGACACTGAGGGAATTTCTTTTCCTTCAGTGGTTCCTTTGCTCGTTATTCCACATATAATGGAAAGGTGACGACTGTGAAATATATATGAAAATGGAAAGATTAATACGCATTTCCAATTTCATCTCGGGGAGATGAAAAAAGTTACAAAGGGGAAATTCATGATTTTAAGAATTCACTAAGAGCGAGGAAAAATGACATTATGGAGATTGTATTCATAACATATTTTTTAAAAAGAAAGGGTAATTGTTTGACCATAAAAAATATAGCAATAGGATGAAAACGCTTCGGCATTTGAACATGTATATAAAATATTTTGTTGTTATTGAAATATAAATTAGCGAAATATATTGATCTAGTAATTCTTAAAATTTATGCACAAATACATAAACATACGCGCACAGACATGTATGTGTGTGTATAATATAAACATATAAACACACACACACACACACATATATATATATATATATATATATATATATATATATATATATATATATATATATATATATATATGTATATGTATATCTACATGTATGTGTATGTGTGTGTGGTTGTACATCCATGTATGTACCCACCCACACACACACATAAACACACCCACCCACACACACACACATAAACACACACACACATACACACACACACACACACACACACACACACACACACACATATATATATATATATATATATATATATATATATATATATATATATATATATATATATATATATATATATATATATATATATATATATATATATATATACTCGTCATCATGAAGAAAAGATATTTCATAATATCAACCTTCTCTGACATTAATATTAATGCACTTTGCAAACTTTCTTTTGCAAAATGTCTTCCATAGCCCATTAATTGGCTTCATGCAACTTTTCTTTTTGATTATTACCAGGTTAAATTATCTCTATTGTGAATTGACACAAGACAAACGTGTTTAGAACGGGGTGCATTGAATTAAAGCACTGTTTCCACCCGGGAGTCAGTTATCTCCTTGGATGTCATAAATGATCTAAAACGGGTCACTTTCTCCGTGAACTGTCACAGATCTAAACCAAGGGATGAACATTAGCCCAGAAAAGACATCAGATGAAATGTAACGGATGAAGATTTATTATTATTATTATTATTATTATTATTATTATTATTATTATTATTATTATTATTATTATTATTATTATTATTATTCATTATTATTATTATTCAGGAAATTATTATTTCTCAGAAATTATTATTTCCTATAATTATTATTATTATTCAGGAAATAAACCCCTACAGAGATCACTGACTTGTAACTGAAGCTTCCAAAGAGTACTGCGTTCATTTGAAGGAAGTTACAGAAGCTAATAAGAAAAACAGAAAGAAGAGATCAGTTATTAAAAAATGGAAAAAAGATAAAAATATAACTAAATGATTAAAATACAAGAAGAATTGTTTTAGAATAGTAATACATTACATCAACGCTTGAACTTTCGGGGCTGTAATTGCACAGTAACCTCATGATTTACTGACAACTGAATGAAAGCATCATTTTAGTTATAAACATCGAAATGATCAAGAAGACTGCACTGACATTTGAATGACATCGTGCTTTCAAAGGCAGAATTTTATGTCTACCAAGTGATGTGGACATATGATCAACATAATAATATTCAAATTTTTTTCTTCCAAAAGATCCCCGTAGAGGGGCACCGCTGTCAGTGGTACACTGTATGCGTCACTAGAAGGTGTTTACAGCAACCCCTTTGTCCCTTGCTGTATCAGCTTTGCAGCCTTTTACTTTACATACTTGTACTTCATTTCCATTATTTTCTGGATTGCTTTATCTTGCTGTCCAACCGCTCCAACTTCCTCTTCACTTTCTTAAGCGTTCAATGACCGAAATTGCACCGCTGCTTTGCTTGACAAGATAAATTTCATCAAATCATAATATTAAAGAGAATAAAAACTGATTTCGTATCTGCATTTGCGGTTATACACTGGAAATATTAAAAATGAAATAGTGTGATCTGTGTCACAGAAAAAGAATAAGAGAGGGATGCATAAAAATAAACATTACATACCTATTGATGAGATAAAAATGTACGAATAACTGGTGGTACAGCTTAGAATAATAATAATAATAATAATAATAATAATAATAATAATAATAATAATAATAATAATAATAATAATAAATGAAAGCTTGGACAAATGTACACAACTCATTCCAAGATTCTTTTAAATGCTGAGAAAAAACTAAATTTTTATCGTTTTTTTCAAATTTTGCTGTTATGATACGGTATGCGTATGTGTATGGACAGTATGTACACAATGCCCACGCATGTTTTATTTTGGCTAAAAATAAAATCCGACTATCATATCGTCCTTCAAAAATATGCTGTTGCATGAAAAAGTACAATGAAATGTAATTCCACAAATATTTTTTTCGGTCTAGCGCAGACTACAGTAAAAAATAACTATGTTTTCCATTTTTTCCTCCGTTTCCGAGAAATGTTTTAATTTTTCCCATGCATGAAACCAGCATTTTTTTCAGTTGCATTTTTGACGTTTTAGTTGTCTTGAAATTCATCACATCACCGAAAAAAATGTCAAGACCATCGAAAGTCTGATTCAGCGACACATTATTCAACAAAATATTGAAAAAAATTTCTAATATTCATAATTTCTTCGATAGAAAATTAGAAATCCAAAGGAAGACTGCAAAAATGAGATATAAACCAAATAGCATTAATATCCCAAAGCTTTGAAGCTCAAAAAGTCGCTCATAATACATATTTTCCTGCAAACATGAACAGACTAACACACAAAAGTACACAGCGATGCATGTACAGTGTGCAACATCATTATCACAACTGAGCATTACATGGTTGCGTAATAATTATTGAGATTAACTTTTCAAAAAGTGGTCCTGAATTCTTTATTTAAATTGTTATGTTATTACTTTATTTTTTTAAATTCCGGGGTGCATAACAAATGTAATAGCTCAACAAATAACCTAACTTTTGTAAACATGATTTTTAACCAAAAATTCAGGGGTATGTAAAACATACACATATATTATACCAAGAAGTTCAGGAAAAGTATTTCCTTGATTTTTACTCACAAAATACCTACAGTATATCGTACTCAAATAATATGAAAATTAAGGATACAAGCCATTCTAAACATACAATTCTAATAAAAAGGATACTGATGTTACTCCCATAGTTCGTCGCTACAAAATAGTTAACATAAAATCAAGTATATACTATTTATACGAGGCAGTTAGATAATGTTATGTGCTTTTAGACAGCCAGAATGATCGAATTTTGTGTCAATTCCAAGAAAAAAAAATATTTTAAATTACTGAGCTCTTCAGTACTAAGGAACCTATACCTAATCTTAATCTTCATACAATTAACGTATCATTAATTAATCAATTAATTAATTAATTAATAATAATAATAATAATAATAATAATTATTATTACTATTATTATTATTATTATTATTATTATTATTATTATTATTATTATTAAATTTAAATGGACAATAATCTCAAAGTTGAAATGGACAAATATACCAAGGTGAGCTGGGAGGAATAATGCCTATCAGTTCTATTTTTTTATGAAATATTAAGTAAATGATTGTATTTGCCGAAAGGAAATCCAACTATAGCCTGAATAAATGATGCTGGAATCATATAAAGGTTTTTCTGGAATTTTTTAGCTGTTAAGAACAGAATGAAATCCTACCAATTAGTAATTTGACTTATCTACGGAGAAAAGAAATAAAACAATTAAATTTCATGGAATTTTGTATCTGTAACAAATACCTCACCAACATCAGTTTCTCTAATGCTATGCTATGCAAAAGGCCTACATGAAATTCAGCCTCGACAAAGTTACAGAACAGCAACAGAATCACATAAAATTGTTGCTTCTGCCTAGTGCTTTAGTTTCCGCTGCATTTGGGTCTCTGCGCATTTTATTCGAAAGTGATGTCCAACTGAACATTGGCCTATTTTCAAAAGCCGGTTGAGCGAGATTGCATGTTGACTGAGCTACAAGAGCAAAGTTTATGGATGGAACGTATTTCCGGAAAAATGTTCTCTGTTTGTTTCACGTGTTTTTGTCAGTGTGTGTTTTTTAGGCGCTTTTGAGAAACGATATTTATATAGTGGGGCTTCAACTCAAATGGGGTACAAGAGAATAATTCATCATGCGGGGTGAGAGAGAGGGAAACTCATCTAGAAGCACAAGGAAAAAGAGGAATTTAACGTTTGTGTAAAGAAAGCAGTACGTGACGTATAAATCCTCATCGTTCTTTTAGGAAGTTAAAGTTTACATTACACACAAACACACACACACACACACACACACACACACACACACATATATATATATATATATATATATATATATATATATATATATATATATATATATATATATACACACATATACACACACACACACACATGCGCAAGATGAAGGGAGGGAACAGGCACCTTGTACAATAGACATTTTACTGGTGGACGTTTTATGTACAAGGTGCCTGTCCCCTCGTTTCAAGATGGGAAGAAACAACTGCTCCTTCTCACATATATATTGTATATATATATATATAATATATATATATATATATATATATACATATATATATATATATTTTACTATGGATATATATTTTATATATATATATATATATATATATATACATATATATATATATATATACATATATATATATATATATATATATATATATATATATATATATATATATATATATATATATATATATATATATATATATATATATATATATATATATATATATATATATATATATATATATATATATATATATATATATATACACACACATACATACATAAACAGAGGTGTTTGAGGCCTGCGGATATTATGAATTGAGTTTATTGTAGAATAATCCGAACATGCTTTGAACAATTAATTTTCATTTCTTTGCATACACTTTGTTAAACAGTGACACTTCGCTTTAATACAAAAGATTTGGGCCAGTTACGATAAGGGACGTTTGAATGACTCGAGTTTGATAACCTCCGTTTTGGGTTTTCGTAGGAGAGAGTTAAAGGAGTGTTGCTGTACCTTTTAGTTAGCTTATTCGAACACATGACGTACGGGAATTCTAAGGCTGTATTCCTTGAAAGCTGAGGATCTTTAGGTAGCATTGCCCATTGTATATTCGCCATTCTTAATCAATACTTGATAACAAGGAATAAACTGTGTACAGTCACTAGCACATGCAAGTAGATATTTTTGATCTGGATATCATGGCATAACTGTCTAATATACAAGCAAAGACATGTAACAATCCCTGTTGTCTTTTGTGTTCGTTTTCAGATTTCACCGATTCAAATAAACGAGAATTTTTAACATATTCTGCAGCATAAAAAAAGAATAATAATATCTTGAATGATAAGGACTTAGCAAAACCTAAAGGCTTTCATGCTTCTGAAATGAGAAGACATCGATAATCTTTATAGTCTTTTCCTATATTTAAAATGACCAGACTTAAACCCCTTTGGCACCAAGACGTGGGAAGAATAAATCATAACACAGAACCATCGGAACTCTCTTAGGAAATTATATAAGCGATACATAAACTATGACATATTTTACTATTCTTTCAAGAGAACTGTTATCCACGACACTCATTAATAATTGAATATTCCCAGAGCACCCGTGGCAATATCTTGCGAACTCCGGGATTTCAGGAAAATTGAGAAAGGCCGTGTGCTTTAAATATAAATAGGCTTCGAAAAGGAATATTGCTTTGTCGCTTTCATAAAGCTGTGAATATTGTAGTGTGCCTAGTCTCCTTAAACTCACTGACTCTATAGCAGTCTAAATGCCTACAAAATAATGTAAAATAATATAAAATTTTGCTGTTTCATTAATATAGATAAATAGTTGTATATAATATGTATATAATGTATATACATATACACACATATATACACACATATATATATATATATATATATATATATATATATATATATATATATATATATATATATATATATATATATATATATATATATATATATATATATATATTGTCAGGATATGTCCCCCCCCCCGTCCTGTATAGGCAAGTGCATCATTAATTTTGCAATGTAGTCTGATATTCATTTGGGCTGTTGGGCCGGAAAAAAGAGGCAGGCGACGGAGAAACAAGCATAGTTTGAACTAGATCCAAGTGTATAGCAGTGTAGGAAACACCCCCCCATCGCCTGACCCTGGGAAACAATAGGCCTCCCGCTCTCAACCCCCTTTTCACCCCCATCACGTGATGTGGGAGCATTTAGGTATGGGGAAGGTCAAATAGGCATATTAGGGCTAGTGGCCAGGTAGGACTTTAATCTATAAGCACTTAACCTTAAGAACTTTTTTCCTCTGCCCTTTTGCTGGCTTTCTTGACGTTTTGCAGGGATGTCGGGCTAAAAGATGAGTCCCCTACCAGACGTCGTTGGCTTTGAAAAGCAGAACTAGTCTCATCTTCATCCTCGGCAGACGCTCCGCCATTTCCTCCACTTATCTGGTTGAAACTACCGCCGAGAAATAGCTGATGTTGAGTGTTGGCACTGCAATTATCCGACAAGGTTTGTACCTCGCAAATAGTCTGTAAACCAGCCCTTCCCCTTCCACTTAAAACTCCCCTTGAATTTCCCATTTCTCTAAACTTTTACTCCTTCCTTCACAAAGCAATCTTCCCTTGTTACGAGTCCTGCCGGCCTCCCATATCTCGCCATTAATGTGCCTTGAATTTCAGTAGAGATCCCATGCTAATTATCCATTTATCCCTCTCCCCGTGCAACTTAATGGCAATTTAGGCTAAGCAATACCAGTGTTTAAATTTACTCTTTGTGTGGGTGCAATCATGTGTTCATTGTTAAAAGACCAAGCAGTTACGACCCCAATATTGTGCCTATGTGATTTCATCATAATTATCTGCTGGGCTACGTACTGATTAATATTTAACATGTGCAGTGTATAACATTTATAGGGGGATTCAATTTCCTTCAGTGTATGCTGCCGTCTAATCTGGGATGTCTCTTTCAGGAGAGGCAAGCTGCTCTTTGCATTCTGTGCCCGATAATTCTGACTGCCCTTCAAGCCCGAATTATTCCTGGTCGAGGTTGGGTCCTTGAAATCCGTTGTGGCTTCGCCAAATTTTATATGAATTATTTTCCCCATCCTGAGTTCAGTCCTTTGCAGCATCTAACTGAGGGTATTTAGTGTAATCAGGGCAGGACTAAACTATTTTTATTGTAACTGGAATAATTGTATTGTACATTGGCCCCCTTATTAATCAGCTTGCTTGTTGCCAATCATTGCATTATTGTTCTATGTGTCCAACTAATGAGCCTGCCCATTGGCTACCATGTCATTTTGTTTGTCTTCTTGTTTCATTGCTAAAGTCTCTGTAAATAAACCCCTGTAAATTTGTAAAGAATTCTAATTCCAAATAGCGACCTTCCTCCTTTAATTGTAAATCCAGGGAAATCTTAGGTATGTTTCAAATAACTTTTCCTTTGTTCATAATCTGGGCGCACTTGGTCCCTTTGCAGTCAAACAGTGTAAATTTGTTCAATTCTCATCCCAACCAAGACCCCCAATTTATGACAGTGACGACATCTTGCCAGGACTAGTCATATTAGCATTAATTAGCCTCACTATTAAGCTAGAGTAGGAAAAACCAGGAATATATATAAGCAATTAATTTAAATTTATGGTAATCATTTCATTATTCAAAGGGCACAGGAGCGATCGGAGCGGAGAACGTTTGTAACCAGGGTATGTGCATGTCTCTAATATTAAGGAAATAAGAGAAGTGATATTAATATTTCTTTAACGAAATGCAACAATTCTCGTATCGTTACAAGCTTTCATAACACAGGAATGTATAGGGTTTTTACATTAGCGAAACAGCTAGGTAAACGCGAAGTGTCTCCCCGCAAAATTTCCAAAGTGTAGGACAGGGTGTGATATTGCCACTTAAGAATTAGGGAGTGTGTAGTTAGGGAATTTTGCATGTGTAAGCTAGGACCAGTAGCTAGCAGTTTATTTTGGAATATTTACGGCAAAGAAAATGTACATTTCTTGGTCAGTGATAAATTTTGAGATAACCAGTAGCTTACAGGACACCGTGTAGCGATATCTGGCATTTACACGGCTAGCGAGAAACGTTGTTTTCAAAATGGTGCATGCGTGAATGTCCCAGTGTTGGAGAAATCAAAACCTTCCTAAGCGTAGTTATTTAACGACCCTCCCAGTGAATATTAAAGTTAAAGTAAAGTAAAGTAAAGACATTGCTGATATTCACAGTTAAATAATTCATTTCAAATTCAAAACCCGCACTTAGCAAGAAAGTAGAGTTTTTTTTTTTCCCTCCAATTCCACTTCTTTGTGCTCTGGCGCCCAACGAAGCAAGAGTGAACGATCAGCTGTTTCACACGCGTAGTAGTCCCACAACGTTCATTCAAGGAACGAGCCTCCTCCTTGTGTGCTTAACGTAACCCAGGAAACTTTGTGAAACAATCTGAAACACCCTTGTGTACCATACCACAGCTTTTGATGCGTGAGAGACGGTAGCAATTCCATAAATACTTAAAGTAAGCCTTACCGTAACGTAATTCCGCAAAAGACTGTATTTTCTCCTGAGACTAAAAGAAAACCACCTTAACAAATTTCATAACAAATAAGTTCCATTACACAATGCTCACCGAGAGAGAGAGAGAGAGAGAGAGAGAGAGAGAGAGAGAGAGAGAGAGAGAGAGAGAGAGAATTTTTATTTCTTCTTTTCTCTCGTGTATCCTTTCATTTTAACACAGGACCGACATAATTTACTTAGGAGTTTGGGAACCAACTCACAAATTATAAAAGGAAATTCATTACCCATTAAATTTTATCATATACACAGTGCGTGCAGTATGAGCACTTGTGTTTAGCGAATAATCGTGCATAACAGCTTTTTCTTTTTCAAGTGCTTCAGCTCAGATCATTTATCGTATGCTATAGAGGGATGCATATCTATATCATTATGCGTTTTCCAACTGGAGGGCAGGGAGTGGGGTATCTTACCACATTGGGTGCCTCTCTCATAGCCTACCTGTCCTCATGTCAGGCAGCACCCACTAGTTCTCATAACTAGCTACCCACTCGTGTCACATCCAGTTTCCATTTCTCTCAGTGCCACGAATCTGCAGCACTGCTAAGCACCCAATCACTGAAGCACTTAACTTTCTCCTTTCACTTTCCCTTTCTCCTCCCTTCTGCTGGAGTCTCTCATTTCCCTTTTACTCCCTACTTACCTTCTGCTCAGGCAGAGTACCTCACCTTCAGTGCCAATTCATGCACTGACATTTTGCATTGCTCCACGGAGCGCACCAGCACCACAGTGCCACCCAACCAAAGCAACCTCTTATAAGCCACTGTACCTGCATTCAAGAAACAGAGTGCCATACAACCTGTGTTTCCGCCCATAAGGACCACGGCTCCTTCAGGAACACCTCATTAACAGTGCATCCACCCATAAGGACCATAGAGCCTTCAGAAGCACTCCATTTACTAGCGTATCCACCCATAAGGACTCAGACTTCCTTCAGGAACGCTTTCCCCTAGTGTGACCTTCGCACGGCACACTCATCCACAGTGCCACCTCATTCAAAGGTGCCACTCACTGAAGTGCCAATATTCTAATGACACTTCCTCATCATCACAAACCTTTTCCTCTGGGAACAAACAGTTAACTCACTCAGCACCCCTTCCCCATCAGCAACATGTCAACCAAGGAGCACCAATATTTTAGGAATATAGGGAAGGAGGATGGTCTTTCCGGCCAGGCCCTTCAACGGTTTGTAAAGGAACAGATTGCTGAGAAGAGAAAGTATGAAGAAGAACAAAGACAGCAAGAAGCCAAACAAAGGAGAGAAGAAGAAGAAAGAGAGGAGCGGAGAAGACAGCATGAAAGAGCCCTCAAAGACAGGGAGCTCGAGTTGGAGAGAGCCAAGAAGGAAAGCGCAGAAGCTTTAGCAGCACAACAAGCCTCTAGCCCCACTCCATCTGCACTAAATACCTCTCTGTCGACAGTCAATAACCTTGTGGGAAAATGGACTGAAGACGAGCCGGAACAATGGCTCGAAGAGATCAAATTCCTCTTCGAGACCTATGATGTCAGCCTGGCTGAGGGGGCCTTACTGCTTACCAAGCACCTAGACAGAAAGGCTAAGGCTGCCCAAAAAGCCCTGGAAAGAGATCAACGAGGGGACATGGCTGCCATCCATGAGGCCATCGCTAAGGCATATGAAATCACCCTGGAGAGGTGGAGACAAAGATTCTGAGGTATGGCTAAGAACGTCGGCTGGTCCTGGACAGAATGGGCCTGTCACAAGACCCAAGCTTGGGACCCGCTGGTTAGAGTCTATGCGGTGCGACACCTTCGAGGATTTGTTCAACCGGACCATGCTGGAGGACCTCTTCCAGTGTGCGCCTGGGCCTCTGGCTGTGTACCTTAATGATAAGCAGCCAGCCACCCTCAAGGAAGCCTGCCGCTTAGTGGATGCCTGGGAGACATACAATCCTTCCCATGGCACCTTGCAGTGCAAAATAGTGCCCCCCGGACACCTCTCACGCCTCAATCGCTCACGGATTGGCCCACCTAACAAACCTCTGTGTCCCATCTCTAAAAGGTGGGAATGAGACTTTTTGGCGTAGCCCGTTTGGCGCCGCTGTTTCGGCTTGGCCGATTAGGCGTAGCCATTTGACATATAGAAATTTTCTGTGGAGAGACTGTTAGGCGTCAAATGCCTACTTTGTCGCTGTAAACGACATTTAGCC
The DNA here is from genome assembly GCF_040412425.1 of Macrobrachium rosenbergii. Classification (NCBI taxonomy): domain Eukaryota; kingdom Metazoa; phylum Arthropoda; class Malacostraca; order Decapoda; family Palaemonidae; genus Macrobrachium; species Macrobrachium rosenbergii. Next base: position 58,196,512 of record NC_089747.1, read on the forward strand.
ATGAAATAGATACTTCGTCGTTATAGCGCAATTAGCTCTCATTTTAACAATTGTTTTTTTTTTGTTTACATTTACTTTTTGGTAGCTTTAGAATTTTCAGTCGTCTAAGCCCTATTGTACGAAATGGAAGGAGATATTTTAACAAAACGTGGAAGAAGCAAAGTGATTAACGATGGATACCTTTTTATTTTTGATGCAATGAGCAAGAGTGATTCTGAATTAAAATTCTGGCGATGTGAACAGAAAGATTGGTGTAAGGTAAGATTACATATGAAGGATGGAAAAGTGATTCGCCAGTTGAATCAACATACCCATGAACCATCTGCTGCAAAAGTATAAGTTGAAAAGTTGAAAACAAATATTAAGAAAAGAAGTGCTGAAACGCTGGAGCCACCAACCGTTGTAGTAAATGAATGTTTAACTGGCGCCTCTCAAGCAGCTTTAGCCATAGGGCCTGACTTGCCTGCAATGCGAAAACTTATTACTAGGAAACAAAAATTATTAAACAAAGCGTCAGCTAACCCAACTCATTTGGAGCAATTAGTTATACCCGAGTCCTATACACTGTAAGTTCCCCAACTGGGTATAGAAGAAAAATTCCTATTGGGAGACACAGGAGAAGGCAGTAAGAGAATTTTAATATTTGGAAGAATAAGCTGGCTTCAGCATTTAGTCTTCTCAGAAATTAGGTTTGCCGACAGAACTTTCACCATTGCGCCAAGTCTTTTACATCAAGTATATGTTATATCGGCTAAGAAGCATGATGGAGTTATTCCTATAGTTTATGCCCTTCTTCCTAACAAGCAAAGATTAACTTATTCTCGTTTATTTGAGTTACTTAAAACCATCGAACCAAATTTGAGAGCAGTTTCTATAATTTGTGATTTTGAGCAAGCTGCCATTCATGCTTTCAAGATGCATTTCCCACTGCTCGAATTAAGGGATGTTTTTTCCATCTAGCCCAAAACATGCACAGACACCTTGTTTCATTGGGTTTATCGAATCGCTATAAAACCGACTCGGACTTTGTGTTATGGGCTAAAATGATTATAGTGCTCGCCTTTGTGCCATTAGAAAAGATGGACGAATACATGGATACACTAGCAGCGGGTCTTCCAAACGAACTAATACCCTTGTTCCATTGGTTCGAAGACACTTACTGTATATTGGATGACAGAATAGGCGTCGAAATGCAAGAATGAACCTATGTTTGCACCCGAGATCTGGAACCTTTATGAACGCACTGTAAATGATGAAGATCGCACTAACAATCACGCTGAAGCTGCCAATCGACGTCTACAGTTCGAACTAGGAATGCATCATCCTTCCATCTGGAAATTTATTGATGCCTTGAGGAAAGTTCAGAAAGGACGTGATGCATTTCTAGAAAAATTAATTGCTGGATATCCACCCCCAAAAAGCTAAAGAAATATAGAAATGCTGATGGAAGAATAAAAAAATAGTAATGGAAGTTGTCATCAGAGCCTATTGAATTCCTGAAGGGTATTGCTCATAATTACGAAATGAAAAATTAATTCCTAAGGTTAAAAAAACTGTACTAAATTTTATTTTTCTAAATAATGTATTTTCATTTCAAGTTTTTAACTCGCATTATCCCATTATTGTTTTAATAGGATTCTTTATTCTCTAAGTGAATAAAATTTATATTTCTTCCCAATTCAAGTTTTTTATTTACATTATTCCACTAGTCTTTTAATAATATAAAAATTTTTACTGTTTTATTTTTCTGAATAAAGTTCAGAAAGGACGTGTTGCATTTCTAGAAAAATTAATCGAACAAAGATGTCGAAACAATCTGACACCTAAACGGATACGCCGAATCGGCCAAGCCGAAACGGCAGCGCCAAATGGGCTATGCCGAAACGTAGCAAACCCCTAAAAGGTATGGCCATGCCGAAGCAGACTGCCGCTATAAAGATAGCAATCAGCAGGGCAACAACCCTCAGCAGCCTACCAACCACCGTCAGTCCTCCTCTCCGCCTAATTCAACACCGTCTTCCCAGCACACCGTCACTGCCGGGAAATCAACATACCACCGGGGGCCCTGCCGAGACTGTGGAGCTTTAGGACACTCTTCTTCTGGGTATCCTGCATGCCCAAAGCATGTGGTCACGCCCAGGCATGTTAACATGATTAGTGCCACCGCCTCCTTAGCTGAACCGCCGGAGAGAACTCACCCTGAGAGGGTCTGGACACAGTCCATCCCAGTGGCTTCTCTGGATGGTTCCAGCCCCCAGTGCATCTGCCAGCTACTACCGACACTGGCTCAGACATTAGTCTGATTGATCGGGCCCAAGTGCCAGCCAGTGCCAAGGTAGAGGAGCACACCAAGTGGACCGTGACCTGGGTGGACGAACAGTCCCTGACTGTCCCCACAGTTGAGCTCAGGGTGATCACCCCATGGAGCGACAAAGTTCACCGTCTTGGAGTGGTCAAGCGAATTAGGCACGGAGTGGAGTTCCTGCTTGGTCGAGACATCCTCAGGGGATGTCCCACCCCCACACCACTCTGTTGCCTGACTGCTTCCCCCAGCACATCCATTGCAACTTCTTCGGATAGGGACACAGCCTTTGTGACAGCTGTGCCACCATCATGCCAAACCTTCCAGTCGCATAAAAGCGACAGAATCTAATCCACCACATCCACATTCTAGGCCTAGTCCGCAGATCTCACGACCGGACGGCCACCAAGGCATTACTCCCTCCTCACGAAGGGATCTCACACATTACCGCTGCAGGACCTGCAACGTAAGGGGCCACTCTGAGAGATGGTCAAAGTGCCCCAGTAGGCTGGCCGCAGCAGCCAACTCCACCAAACCAAGAGGCCCAATCCTCTCACCAAGACAGGAATCGCTGTCCCAAATCACGCCAGGGATACTGAGGGGTCTTGATCCCCCGGGTCCCCCTTCAGCTTTGTCTGACACCAACTCGCTGCCAGTGCCACTTGCGAGCACTGGTCAGTGCCAAGCTCTGCCTATCTTGGCTGGATGCTCCCTGCCAAGTGTACTTCCCATGCCTGGCCCTGGGTTAGTGCCAGTGCCGGATCCAGAACATGACAGGGATCCTCCTACGGGAGATCCACCAAATCTCACAACCGTGATCATTGCACAGTGCGAACCTCTGACCCCTGATGTTTCTTCTTCCCTCACTCTTCCACCTGCTGAGAACGACCCTCTGGCAGGCCTGAACATTACCTCTTTTCTGGTCGACCAGGAACTGTCCGGCCAGGATGCAGACACTGATTCTCTTCCCACAACGGTTGTTGCAGCAGCCGAAGTAGGAGACCAGCCCGTAGCCCCTGAGGCTGCCCCTGATCCTGCTCCTGACAGCACTCCTGGCCATTCTTCAGAGTCGGTATCCTCATCGCCCCCTAGCACTGGCCTAGCCAGACCCTGGAGGCCCCTGAAGAAGAAGAAGGAGAGGAAGAAATTCACTTAGTGAGTCAGAGCCATAAGCTCTCTTGGCACTTGTGCCCGTTGGCACAGTGCCGCTGCCATCTCAGAGCGATCCTGGCACCTGCCCAGAGAAGGTAGCCTGTGTGACCTCTGAGCCTGTAGCATTAACCATTAACCACTTAGGCCTTTGTACTACTAACCCTTTTCCAACTAACCTTCTTCCAACCCAGTCTAGGCTCAAACTGATACATTACTTAATCATACATTGTGAATTACCCTTCAGATTAGTCATGCTTCAATTTGTTGCATGTTAATCATAAAGCGTTGTGCCAATCATAACTCAGTGCATGCCATTCGTTAGTGCCAGCTCGTTCAGTGCCAGAGTCGTGGGGATAGTAGGTTAGGTTAGGTTAGGTGTTTACCATGTGAATTTGTCTAGGCATAGATTTCTCCTGTCACCATAGCCAGTTAGTAGCCGTATCTATACCCTTAGGTAGGTTAGGCCTGTAAATTAGCCAATTCAGAACCCCTCTTAGCAGTTAGGTAGGTTCCTTTAGATGTGCAGAGCCACAACCCACCTTATGTAGGGTCACGGGCAAGTCGGGAGGAATTAGCTAAGACCCGGGTGTGAAGGGCCTTTTTTAAGGGGGCCCCTGTCAAGGATATATCCCCCCCTCCTGTAGAGGCCAGTGCATCATTAATTTTGCAATGTAGTCTGATATTCATTTGGGCTGTTGGGCCGGGAAAAAGCAGCAGGTGACGGAGAAACAAGCATAGTTTGAACTAGATCAGGGCTGTTAGTACCAGTGTATAGCAGTGTAGGAAACACCCCCCCATCGCCTGATCCTGGGAAACAATAGGCCTCCCACTCTCAACCCCCTTTTCGCCCCCATCACGTGATGTGGGACTATTTAGGTATGGGGAAGGTCAAATAGGCATATTACGGCTAGTGGCCAGGTAGGACTTTAATCTGAAAGCACTTAACCTTAAGAACTTTTTTGGGGCTAAAAGATGAGTCCCCTACCAGACGCCGTTGGCTTTGAAAAGCAGAACTAGTCTCATCTTCATCCTCGGCGGACGCCCCGCCATTTCCTCCACTTATCTGGTTGAAACTATCGCCGAGAAATAGCTGATGTCGAGTGTTGGCGCCCCAATTATCCGACAAGGTGCGTACCTCACAAATAGTCAGTAAACCAGCCCTTCCCCATCCACTTTAAACCCCCCTTGAATTTCCCATTTCTCTAAACTTTAACTCCTTCCTCCACAAAGCAATCTTCCCTTGTTACGAGTCCTGCCGGCCTCCCATATCTTGCCATTAATGTGCCTTGAATTTCAGTAGAGATCCCGTGCTAATTATCCATTTATCCCTCTCCCCGTGCAACTTAAGGGCAATTTAGGCTAAGCAATACCAGTGTTTAAATTTACTCTTTGTGTGAGTGCGATCACGTGTTCATTGTTAAAAGTCCAAGCAGTTATGACCCCCATATTGTGCCTATGTGATTTCATCATAATTATCTGCTGGGCTAGGTAGTGATTAATATTTAACATGTGCAGTGTATAACATTTATAGAAGGATTCAATTTCCTTCAGTGAATGCCGCCGTCTAATCCCGGATGTCTCTTTCAGGAGAGGCAAGCTGCTCTTCGCATTCTGTGCCCAATAATTCAGACTACCCTTCAAGCCCGAATTATTCCTGGTCGTAGTTGG
>NC_089747.1:58206633-58254133 GCF_040412425.1 Macrobrachium rosenbergii
GACACACACACACACACACACACACACACATATATATATATATATATATATATATATATATATATATATATATATATATATATATATATATATATATATATGCGTGTGTGTGTATGTCTCAACGGGGGTTAATGGTTATCTGTCGGGCGTCAACAACTACATTCCAGAAAATGTACATGGTAGAATATTCACTGAATAATTAAATTAAGTCAGACTATTAATGACTATTGAGAGTAGTTATATATGTATATATATATATATATATATATATATATATATATATATATATATATATATATATATATATATGCACATATATGTTTATATACATATATAAAGCTTTTTGGAAAATCTCTACACATTTAGGCGTGTATGGTACTTGTGTATGATTACAGTACCCAAATAAAGGTTTTCAAAGTAAGTCCTCAGCTGTGGATCTGTAAAGAGGTCAGTTATACCCGGACGATGACCACCATTGCAAAGATGTTGCACTTCGGCCAGAGTAGCAATACTCGAGAGAAAAAAAATTGGCGCTCGGTTCCTTCTTTAATTGAGGATGGCCATCGGGTTTTGCAGTCTTCCGATTGTGAGCGGTTCTCTTGTAAAGAGCATAAGGGCGGCCCTTCCAATTGTTGATCCTTATTACCTGCACTTTTCACTTTTACCGACTGGGTGCGATGACTTCCTGCTTATCTACAAATAAGTTCCGTTTCGTCTAGTCCTGATAACCGCTGTGGGATGAATATTGTCATATGTAGCTCATTTCGATGTCGATATATCCAGTCTATACAGAGGTTAAATAATCTATTAATGGAGAGAGACACGCTAATAATTTCTGGAATTCATCACATCCTAACTAAATATGGTAGATGAGTGGTCTCTCTAGTGAACTCCCGTGGTCACTGGTTCTGGTCTCACTAAATTTTCGCTCTGTGAACTAGGGTCCTCGGGTCTACCTTCAGTGTCATCGACAGCCACTTCCCTGAATCCCTTACGTCCCACGAGGCTGTAATGAGTGACAGGGGTCGACACACACATACAAACACACACACACACACACACACACACACACACACACACACACACATATATATATATATATATATATATATATATATATATATATATATATATATATATATATATATATATATATATATATATATATATAACATTTTATTAGTGTATAGTATATTATTAGTACCAATCTTGAAAGAAAAGTAATCTTACACGACCAAACGAATAGCTAAGAAATCGATGCATTTATTTTCCTTCAAACCCAAAAGGTGAAAACTCTCCTTTGAAGGTCTCTGTCTGTCATAAGAGACTCGGACTCCAGCCAGGCGTGTGTCTGTGCTGACAGATCTTTTCAGATTCCACTTGATGCTTCCTCCACGGCCGAGGAGGTTCGCTCCGGTGGAGTTGCAGGGTGAAGCCCCATCCCCCGGCCTCGCTTTTTTCAGAGGGACTTCTCTTCCTGCTTTCCTGTTTTCCTTCTCCACAGTTTCTTTGATGTTCGGCCGAGTTTTTGCTTTACATCTAGTAGGAGTTGGATCAAAAGTATTCACGAGGTTATCACAGACACACACACAAACAATATATATATATATATATATATATATATATATATATATATATATATATATATATATATATATATATATATATATATATATATATATATATATATATATATATATATGTATATATATATATATATATATATATATATATATATATATATATATATACTATATACATACACACACATACACATATTTATACATACATACATATACATACATATATATATATATATATATATATATATATATATATATATATATATATATATATATATATATATATATATATACATACATATATACTGTATATATAAAGAGAGAGATTGAGAATATTCCATTTGATTTATATTTAAGATTTTAATCCATAGTAAATTCGTACTGAAAATAAGAGATTCTTCTGAGATACTTGGTTTGGGGATCCTTGAAATATATAATTTTACCTTTTTAGATAACTACTGTGGATAATGATCGAAAATTAGACTACGATATTTAAATAATACTTAATCTATTTTTTTTTTTTTATCTGGACAAAGAATTCATATATGATTCGACTCTGGATTCGTCAAAAAATAAATCGCTTTTTCCTACCCTTCCCCTCCTTAATCCTTTTCGAAAGGATTTCGTCTTGTTTTTAACTGCAACGGATTTTGGCTTTCGTCTCTCCATTAAGATGTCGGGTCGGGGAAGCTTCATTTTGCATCGAACTTTTATGATTAATAAATCCATCATATTCCCCGTAAAGTATTCTCCCTGCAAAGATCTTTGATACACCCAAAGGCCTTTCTGGTTTTTAGTTTTCTGTAAGAGAAAACTATTGAGATGGCTATCTGTCTATTCGTCCGCACTTTTTGTGTCCGCCCTCATATCTTAAAAACTACTGAGGCTAAAGGTTGCAAATTGGAATGTTGATCGTCCACCTTCCAATCATCAACCATACCAAATTGCAACTCTCTAGCCTCAGTAGTTGTGATTTTATTCAAAGTTAAAGTTACCCATAATCGTGCGTCTGGCACCGCTATGGTGCCAATAACACTTGCCACCGTGGATGAAAGTTCCATGGGCCGTGGCTGAGAGTTTCATACAGCATTATTCGCTGTACAGAAAACTCGAATTACAAACAAGTGAAAATTGCGCCGAAGTTTCTTCGGCCTAGTTTTTACTTGTGTGTAATTTGTTTTCTCTTCTCCATGGACGGAAATTTGTTATGTTTTAAAAACAGCTCCGTAGCTCAAAATACTAAAACAAAAAATACTAATAAAATATATACTTATGAAATACATGAGGTATAAATAGAAGAAAAGATTATTTAGGGAGAAGTACAACTGAAGTAAAACTGTCGAAATAGCATTTTACAGACCAAATAAGAAAATTTATTCATTTTCGGGGCTTTAACCCAAATAAGGACGTTATATTTCATTCGCCAAAGTCATTTGGACAGTCAGTAAGAACGATGTTGGTAATCTTTATAGTATATCTATGTCCTTCAATATTCATTAATACTTAGGGTTTTTCTATATGAAGTGATTTCTTCATCGCCCATTTGTTCTGTACGATAAAACCAAGTGTAGAGAAAAACTTTTTTATCACTAAGTGAAAACTAAGAAATTTTTACTAAAGATTACATATTATATATTAATATATATATATATATATATATATATATATATATATATATATATATATATATATATATATATATATATATATATATATATATATATATAATATTCACACATGGTGGTCATATTAGTTTGAAAATGACCATATACTTTTCTCCTCATGTTTACATCTATCTTTGTTGACGTGAAGTCGTAAATCGCATATTTATTTTCAGAAGATTTGTATTTTTTCTTGCATATAGTAGCTTTACATCTCATCGCAAAAAGTTTCAATTTAATTTCTAAGAAGCTGTGGATCCATTCTAAACTCCTTTTCTGAGTTTTACACGTCGCAGAATGAAATGCTACGTGATAAAATAATCCCTGATTAGACTCTCTCTCTCTCTCTCTCTCTCTCTCTCTCTCTCTCTCTCTCTCTCTCTCTCTCTCTCTCATACAAGGAGAAGAATCTGGAGACTTTCATAAATTCAGTATGGTTGGATTCAGTCAATATTCCAGTATATATTCACTATTACCTCTCTCTCTCTCTCTCTCTCTCTCTCTCTCTCTCTCTGTTAAATCTATATCCACCTCTTGGAAGTTTGCTTTATTCCCATTCAATCTATCATTCTTATACTTGTCTCAAAATTACATTATATGTTAACAACTTTTCACCCTATTAAGTTGTCTGCCTTCCACGGTTTTCTTCACGAGTTTCTGTGTGTGTGTGTGTGTGTATGTGTTTCATTTATTGTTTATAAAATAAGGGCCGGTAAAAAGAACCTGAAAAAGCTTAATAAATAAATATGTGAATACCAACACAAAATGGGTCAATGAACAAGATTTGTATAGATTTAAACAGGTAGCCCAATGAAATATAATAATTAAATTATCGTCCAAATACTTGTTGCACAAACAAAATAATCTTCGACATGTTTCATGGCCAGAACTTCCAGTTAAGAAACACAAAGTATATTGTACATACGAAAATCATGAGAAGTTAGACACTTCTTAATTTATAGAACCTCGCCAATCTGGTCAAATTAAAAGACTGAATGATATTCTACTAATTCTCATTTGATTTGGTATGGATTTGCCTAAAAATTTACCAACACTTTTCCCGTCTTTTATTCTGATTATAAACGGGAATACGTTTTTGCCTTATTAATTTTAGGAATCCTCTAAGATATGCGGGCATGGTAACAGAAACTGAAATAAATAAATGAGTATAACTGCTATATACATCGGCATCATCATAATTCTCAAATTCGTACCAAAACATTTTTTTTTTCTAATTTCGAGTATGGCCTCCATAACAATAGTGACACAAAATAGTACATAATATGATTTAGAAATGTGCACTTTTCTACAAGGTCAGGTCTATCATGCTACCCCTGACTTAATATATTTTTTCCTCTTACTTCAATGCTATTTTGTTATCCTTTAATTACATACATCAAGTCGTCGTTATGTAGTTATTTAGGTGCGATATCATATAAATTACAGTCACTTGGAAGCATTGCAACTGAAGTCAACGACACGTTATGCGATATTTATAAGACTTGGGAACTTCACATCCCATAAAGGCATCATTGAGAAAACGACCCCAACTGAACGCTCCCGTAGGGCTTCTTATTAAACCTTAGTGGAGCCAAAACTCCAGCTTTTTACGATCCAGTTTATATATATATTTTTTTTTAGATATTTTTAACTCCATTAGTTTCTTGTTTAGTTTTGCTATTTATATAAATATATCTACTGTGCATTGTTATCGTATACATTCAAATTATCACTACACTTTACTCATTACACTGTTTTCCAGTGTCGAATAATGTATCTTTATTGCTTAATAATAATAATAATAATAATAATAATAATAATAATAATAATAATAATAATAATAATAATAATAATAATAATAATAAGTAAGAAAAACAAGGGAAAGTGAAGCTAAACCTAAACGTGAATTCTTGTCTGAGGCGAGAGACCACCGGCCTCCATGATCACCATTCCAGGAAGAAATTTGTAAAAGACCTGAGGGGAAAATTGGCAAAGTTTCTTCCACCACAAACCCTCACTGACTGGATGAACCTTTGTGAGCCGAATGGCCAACGTCCCCTGACCATCTCGTCTTACTTGGGGATTGAGTTGTCGCTGGACATTTCATTGAATCTCTTTCTTTGGGCATAGAATCGCTTTTTATTATTATTATTATTATTATTATTATTATTATTATTATTATTATTATTTGGCAGCAGACCCTCTTTTAAACAGATTCTATTGAATATTATTGCTGCTTCAGCTGCATTTATTTTGTAGAAGACTTTTTCTATTTTCCTTATTGCGGACTTCTCTTCATTGGAGGTGCGTGCTAACAGCTCGCCTATATTTGTCATTTCATGGGGGAAAAGTAAAAAATCTGGATTCTGCTGTTTTTTATATATATTCTATACAGTTAGAATATTATGACATATAGTTACTCAACAATTGTTGCCGCGAGGTTTTGACACTCTTCTGTCATTCTCAGCGGGAGCTAGTAGAGGACTGGCAGATTGCATAGGTCCTTCTGAATTTGTACACGGGCTTCAGCGGGGGGTTATGGACGGCGAATTTTGACTGGTTGCAGTCGGCGAACTTCAAGCCAAATTTCTGCGGCTTGGCTTGAAGTTCGCCGACTTCAACCAATCAAAATTCGCCGTCCATGACCCCCGCTGAAGCCCGTGTATAAATCAGAAGGACCTATGCAATCTGCCTTATTACGGGCTGCTCCAGGAGCCAGAGCCCGTGCCAGCACAAGGCTGGCTTAATCTTAAACAATGCAATCTGCCAGTGATCGATCAGATCGATCGTGAGCAGCAGCAGGAGAAGACGGACGTGTAGCTGAGCTGTCGCAGAACAGACCGTTGCAGTGCCAGAAGCTGAACCTGTTCCAGTTGCCAACTATCCTTATTCCCTTACCTTCACCTAATCCTTACATCCTTCCCACAACTTGCTCTGTTTCCAACATTTATTGACTATTGTGTTTCATCTCCTGGAGGATCTGCTAACTGTGGGATGGTCTGGTACCCCCTAGGATCCAGGGTGAGTAGCTAAGACACACAGGAGGGGGGAATTAACCCCAATCAGCCCCCGGAGGTTGAAAGCAAGGGTCAATAGATTCCTTTCTCTAACTCTGACGACATTCTCTACTGGACTTCAAGACAGACCACAGAACAGACCTTTGGTCTGTACAGTAAAAATTTAAAATTAACAGTCTGGTACCCCCTTGGATCCAGGGGTGTAGCTAAGGTGCACAGGTGGGGGATATAACCCTGTGGAGTACATCCCTGTTAAAACAATCAGTCATCTCATTCCATTACTTTATTCATCATCACACTCCATTATTACCACGTTTCATCCATCCATGCATTTCACATATATTTAGTTTTTAAGGGGTCACTGGGGACCGGGAGGGATGCCCTCCATAAGACTTAAAAATGATGGGGAGGGATCATTTGCATCCAAGAAAAGGGAGATATTTGCATTATTTGGGTTAGTTAAAATTGACATTTTCCGAGTCAGTCCGGGAAATAATGGAAATATTTACATAATAATAAGAAAGGAAGACCTTGATAACCTCCTGAAAGAGGAAGTAATAGCACAGTTTAAACAGAAGGGGTTCCAAATAATCACACCACCAGAAATCAATGCTCTAAGGACAGTAGTCCTGAAATATGTAGACTGCCAGGTAGAAGATTACAGTGAGGAGGAACAAATAAGAAGTATAGAAGGACGCCAGAGATGGGCGAAAGTTAAAAATGTATTCCTAATCCCCCCAAGGGCTGACAACCCTAATCCTAAGACTAGGACTGTAAAAGTAAAATTCGAAACGAGAGAGATGGTCCAGACGGCACTGAGGACAGGTCTGACCATATGTAACCAAAGTATCCCTCAGCATAATGTACAAGAGGAAGTATACGTACCAACGCCGTACTGTGGGAATTGTTTTTCCTACGAACATGTCAAAAAACAATGTAAAAAGCCAATGCAAACACAATGCAAGAGATGCAGTGGCATTGGGCATGTTGCCCAAGACTGCAATAGGCCCTTTGAATGCATTAACTGTGGGGGAGATCACGATACCCTGGACAAAAAGTGTCCAACCAGAATTGAAATAATGAAGAAAAGAGGGGGAGAACTGAGACAGGCAGAGGCAAACAAGGCCAAAGCCAGAAATGTGGACACGAAATTGAGCTACAGTGCCGCCCTGTCGGGCCCCTCCCCTAGCACTCACCCAACCATCCCTGCTGCTCAACAGCAGCAACAGAATAACCACTTGCTCTGGTATGTTTACAATGGGCAAATATTTGCAGCAATGCAAGACATGGTAGAACCAGGCTCCTACCAAAAGGCAATAGACGCCTTCTATACAGAAAATAATCTACAAAAAGTTAAATTTCCTCGATGGCGTCTGGGGAACAGATAATAAAGAAATTTGCGTCCTTGACTGAAAATACTCCGACCGCTCAGCCCGCCTCGAGCCAAACGAAACCAACAGTAGATTGATTCCAGAGAAGAAGCAGCTGCGCCGATGCCTACTCGGATGGAAGACAAAGCCATCGTCGTCAAGAGGGCAGCACAAAATGCAACAGAAAGTGAAGAGGAAGAGGAAGAAGAGCGAAAGAAGAAGTAAAAACATAGCCGAGGGAAGCGGTGGTCCAGTGACCACCGAATGATTTATCGGAAGGAGGATGGTGAAAGAGCATCTCAGCGATCAAGGAAAGCCACCAGGAGATGGTGTAGATCCCTCCAGTTGGAAAACAAACACAAAACTATTGAAGGGAAAGTAAGAATTATTGACAGATTCATCAACAATGAATGTATTACACAGCAGGAGCGCCATCCCCAGGCAGAGATAAAACTTCACCTATACGGACTAATAACCGAAAATGAGTTACCTTTCTCATGCATCAAATTTAATACAGGCAATGGAGAAGAAATAGCCCGTGTTCTCGCCGCCGATGACAGGACTAATGACTAACGGTTCTGTATGTCTAAGTTTGTCTCATTATTACTTTTGCTTTAATCAAAATTAATATAACTAGCATTAGTACCATTATTATTATTATTATTCTCATTTTGGTTTTATAATGTTAAACACACAAAATAATCCAGCTTTAATGTGATTAAACTGACAAAATGCAGACATAGAGAACTGCACTGACTTCGACAAATATCCTCTTGAACGCAACAGGGATAATGATGACGTCCCACTGTTCTCGATACCGAGTGTATCAGGAAGAACAGCGCCGGGGAGGATCATGGTAAAAGTTGCTGCTGCAATCAAATACCAAATCAAGCACAGACCATTGAGGGACTTTACTGATGACAATACATTGGGCATAACTTGGTATTCAAACGACACCAGTCAATATCGCAACGATGCACATCCCTGTAGACGATCAGGCCATTATCGCGATCGCTTTCACTATCATGCAGACCAGCACCCACCTACCTCATTGGCGACATGAACGCAAGACATCCCACCATTGTTACTGCCGACTCTAATCACCGCGACCGCTAAGTAGACTAATTCAGAATGACAGACTTAAGTTTTTAGGACCGGATCAACGATGGTGAGTAACAAAGGACGACCAGACATCATGTTAGGAAACAGGAACGCTTCTGTTTAAACTTTTCTGACGTACTACGAGAGGTAACGTGGATTTACTTCACACCACCTACCCCTTCATATCACGATCTCGGTTGTACCCAATAAAAATTGAACTAATGAACTATCTTGACCATGACCACTAAAACTGGGACGACTTTTGCTGTAATCGACGAGACTTGACGTGAAATGACAGAGTGGAGACAACACACAGACGGAAGACGAAGGACGAACTTGATGAACGTCTACATACTGTTGGTTTGTAACAACTCTGATGGCTATCAACGCCACCATACCCAAGAAAATCACAATTTAACTCTTGACCTAACGAAGGATGCTTCAATCTTTTACAAAGACAGTATTCTGACACTAAACGACATGCAGACATCTTCGGTACATCTAGACATATGAGAGACCTCATACTATATATCCAGGACAAACTTTTAAGAATTTAGAGACTACAAACTGATTTTTGGGACACAACTATACGTAAAATAGACCTTAAATACAATGACCATAAGAATATCTCGAAGTTCTGGACAGGCATCAAAAGGCTTCTGGGATCGATGAAGAAACAGTGTGACTATTTACAGACCGACAATGGAGACAAAATGATAGACAGTACTGACAAGACTCGACTCATGAAGGCCGTGTGGGAGAACGTTTTTCAAATAACTCCCGAGGACAACCAACACTTCAACGCCGACAAAGAGAGACATGTACTTGATCATTTAAAAGCAGAAAGACACCGACTGGCCCTATATGACCTGACTGACTTAAACCGCCTACGAGACGACAATACATGTAAATTCAATGTACAGGACATAGTTAACATCATTAAAAGATTCAAAAACAAAGCTCCAGGTATTTCAGGCATCAACAAACATTCTTTCTAAATTACTCCGCCATTGCAAATATTAGATGTAAAGCATTATCACAAATATGACCTTCAGTCTTGGCTATTTCCAGTTAAATTCAAGAGGACGATGACTTTTCTACATATGACCTAAACACACTATGACCCCTTAAATAATCGCACTGACACACTTCTTGGAAGTACCTGGGAAAATCCTGAGACCTTGTTGAAAGATAGACTGACAATGTACTTAGAAGACAATGACATTTTTCCTGATACCAATTCTTGGTTTCCGACGAGAACGTAGGGACTCAGACCGCAATTGCAACACTACATAAATGGTAGCACTGAATCAAAGGCCGACGGGTGGAGCGAACGTAGTCACGATGTCTCAAAGGCTTCGATAAGGTCTGGCATGATGGATCAGTTCAAACCGCTACACCGACTTTACCTGACATAATGACAAAAATCCTTGCAATTTCCTAGACAACAGACATAACGACATCACTTTCGAAGGACAAATATCAGACACTTTTCTCCTGAGAAGCGGTGTCCCTCAAGGATCCGCTTCTCTCACCTACACTCGTACATATTTCACACGACATGCCACAGCGGGGAGTGGATGCACAAACCTTGCCTTTGCCGGCGATGTGACACAAGCCAAATTATAATGACAAATGGCAGAAGCAAAGGATTTGCTAGCTCTACTGACAAGCTGACACATTAGTGAACTTAATGACTATGAAAGACATTGGAAAATTAAGACTACAAGACAAATTTACGTTACTTTCAATTTCAGCAACAAGACCGGCCGACGAATAGTCGATAAATGTATCAATAATACCATTCACCAACAAAGCCTAAGGTGCTTGACTCCACCCTGACCCATCAGGGATGTCTTCACATCCCACGCGGATCAGAGTGCCAGAGATATCAAGGCTGGAATCTGGCACGGTTTGGACAATTAATGACCAAAAACTAAAGCCCACCTCTACAAAGCCCTTAACAGACCTGTGTTAGAATACCCAATAATCCTGAGACATGCCTACTTAGGATAGCTTACATCGAAATTACAGCAATTTCAAAACGGAATCCTGTGTTGATAGATGGCTGCTATAACTGTAGTCTGGGAGATGGTGGTGCAGAAAGATTACATGCAAGATATCGCATTGAAGTTTATAAACTACCGTAGAATAAACTGACTTGTAGAGAGGGTTTGGCAGAAGCTCTCGACCAAGATGAAGAACTAACAACAGACAGCTTAATTTTTAGACGATGAAGACTATAGAACAACTCCTGGTGGCGATGACTCTTCAGGGGATTCACATACAGTGACTCCATTTGCCGACCCCATCTTTGTAGACACTGACAGTGATAGCGACAGGGACAACTAAGGAGCCAAAGCATGCTTCAACCAACACTCAGTAACTTTAATCTAAAGAGGGATATGGGTGTGTGCTGAGCACGGGTGTTTAAAGTTACGGGCTGGCGCACATGCACACTCAAACAGGGGATCAAGCAAATTAAATTAAATTCATTAATTTCAATAGACGACAGACTATACTGCCGCTCTTTGAGAGCGAGAGAGGGTGGGAGGCTGTAGCCTTCCCAGCCCCTTACGCGTTTTGACATTCACGCGTCATGTGTGTATGTGTTCTGAATGACAGTAGGTGAATGAAGCGTTTTAAATAGATGTGTGTATGAATGGTAGCCCGCACTAACTGTAGAAGATACTAACACACTAACACTCAAACCAAAGGGAAAAATACAAGGGAAGGCGATAATTAGAAAGGCAAGGAGTCTAGTACTCTTGCTTAGCTAACCCGCCCCACAATAATAGAAAAAAAAAAGATAACATAAAAGAAAAAAGGAAAGGCAGTAATTAGAAAGGCAAGGGGTCCTGCACACTTGGCTAGCTAACCTGCCCTGTAAATGAAAACAAAAAGGAAAAAAATATAAGGGAAAGGAGGCGACCTGGAAATCCCAGAGTAATTCCACCCGGGTATCTTCTCAACCCTCCCCGCCACTATAAGTCAAGTCCTACCACCAATAATTTAACTGGAAATGCATGCACGCACTCCTGCGTGGAGTGCACATCATGCTTACTAACTACTGAACTACACTAATGTACAGCACAGTGGTTTGAGTCCTCCTTCCCTCTCCCCCTACAGGGAGGGAGGGAGGAAGGGAGGACGATTCCAATATTGAGCCTGATCAAACAGCTTTTGCTTTCGCCTTTTGCCTTTTGCCATACCTTCGCTGCACCTTGATAGCCTAGAGACACATACAAAAATAACCACAGACAATAAATTGTAAATTGTAAACTAAATGACAAATGGGTCTGTCCATTCTTCTTTCTCATCCTTACAATTCTTCCTTTTCACCCACCTTTAACCCCTTCCAAAACCTTCCATCTTCCTTCTGGGACCCTTGTGTTTTAAATCGATTTGTAATCGAACCCTCACTCTAACCTATCCCCACTTATCCTTAATCTGCCAGTCCTCTACTAGCTCCCGTTGGAGAATGACAGAAGAGTCTGTCGAAACGTCGCGGCAACAATTGTTTAGCAACTATATGTCATAATATTCTAACTGTATAGAATATATATATATATATATATATATATATATATATATATATATATATATATATATATATATATATATATATATATATATATATATATATATAAAAGCAGACTTTTCCCCATGAAATGACAAATATAGGCGAGCTGTTAGCATGCACCTCCAATGAAGAGAAGTCCGCAATAAGAAAAATAGAAAAAGTCTTCTACAAAATAAATGCAGCTGAAGCAGCGAGAATATTCAATAGAACCTATTATTATTATTATTATTATTATTATTATTATTATTATTATTATTATTATTATTATTACTGGAACAAAAGTTGATATTTGAATGCAGAGCAAGGGTGCTGGGTAGAGACAGATTTGAGTATGTAAAATAACAGTTCACAATAAAAATATGAAAGGATGTAGATAAATAAAAACTGGAATATCTAATAAATTATACAAACCAAGACTGTTTAAATGATCTAAGAAGTAAAACGTGAAAAAGGAGAGCAAGCTAGAATGAGCCTTGAAGGGATAAGAATTTAATTCTAAATCTGTGGAAGCCATCTTCTAGATGCTCTGGCAGAAACCAAGCCTTAGGAATGTTGATTATCTGACCATTACCTGGCATAACACCGCCAAATGTGTTGCCACTGCTGGTTCAGCAGCAACGAGTAACCAACCAGTAAAATGCAAAATTATAAAAATTCTTAACAAAATGTTTTTCCTATTATAATTTTTTTTTTACTTTTTCACATTAGGATTAATAAACTATTCTTTCTTTTGCTAGAACTCTAATTAGTGTTTCAGAGTATTTTAATGATAAAAAGTCGATTGACACTAAATAGAAACAATAATGTTTTCTTCAAAACTAACCCAGTAAAACTGCCAATAAAATTCTATATTCCTGAAACTGATTTTCCTTTCTCGTTCCCATGACTGATCAGGTTACAGAAATCAAATACTACCGCCTTTTGTTATGAGATAAAAATAAAACTCTGAAGTGAAAATCAAAGATGTGTAAACCTATATAGGAGGTGGGTGGTATTTTTATCAGGGAACTGTTGCATAGTCCGTTAAATACAACTAACTACAATGGATTAGTTCTCTCTCTCTCTCTCTCTCTCTCTCTCTCTCTCTCTCTCTCTCTCTCTCTCTCTCTCTCTCTCTCTATATATATATATATATATATATATATATATATATATATATATATATATATATATATATATATATATATATATATATATATATATATATATTTAACAAGCGTTCAGTTTTTTAGTTCTAGTTCAATTGATAAGTTTTAATAAGAGATTTTCTCGTTTCTTTGTAATACTTTCTAAGACAATACGTTTTATTTTAAGAGAGAGAGAGAGAGAGAGAGAGAGAGAGAGAGAGAGAGAGAGATGACTGCAGGAAAATGCTCACTACCACAACGCCATAATTCAAGCTTAGCAACTAGAAGAACTGGAACAGGTAATAATTCATTTCACACCAGAAGGGAACCATTCATTAGATGCTTGGCTTTGCATCTGGCATCTTGAATAGTTAATGAACAAACTCTTAACTTCCTAACTGGTTCCACTGAGATGAAAATTATTCCTCACTTGTTCATTATATGTTGGTATTGTAAACTGCTAACTGAAGAAGTCAACAGTCTGATGTAATAAACAATAATCTTATTTTGACCAAAAATTCCCAAATTCACTAAATACTTTATTTTTTACTAATTACACTGGAAACACAGTATGTAATAAAAGCCAGATAAAAAGAATTTCATATGATGTACATACCACCATTTTGCCACTGTCGTCTTTTCCTTAAAAAAATTAACCAAGCGACCCAGACCATTGCACACGTTTTCATTCATCACAGACCAGGAAAGGAAACTTTTGTGAAGCGATGAGAACACAAAGTAAGTATAGCTTAGTTTAACCAGACCACTGAGCTGATTAACAGCTCTCCTAGGGCTGGCCCGAAGGATTAGACTTATTTTACGTGGCTAAGAACCAATTGGTTTCTTAGCAACGGGACCTACAGCTTATTGTGGATTCCGAACCACATTATAGCGAGAAATGAATTTTTATCACCAGAGATACATTCCTCTAACTCTTCATCAGCTAGCCAGGGGAACTGAACTCCGGCCCATCGAGTGACAGTCTGAAGCTCAACCGACTCCGCCAACGAAGGGCTGATGAGAACACAGCAGAGGCAATCTCCCCTTCTTTGGAGATTAAATTGGCGCCGACGATTTTATTGAATCTCTTTCTTCTGCACTCAAAGGGACTAAGGTCAACGTCTGGTACGGACCTAGATAAGCCCAGGCCATCATTTTTATCCTCTTTCTCATTTCCTGCCTTCTGTGTCATTTGGAAATTCCTTTTAGAGGTATTTGAAAGCGTCTGGCATATTCGGTTGATTCTATTCAGACACTCGGAAGTTTTAGAGGCCTAAGATGAAAAAATCACCGTCTGCTATTTCTGTACCTATCACTATGTATAAGCATAAATACTTAGGTATAGACGAGAGAACAAAAATGAAGAGTGAACGCAGGTACCATTAAATCTGAATTCAAATTCAGGGAAGCACTGATAATTTCATTCTTGACCGGCCTCTCTCTCTCTCTCTCTCTCTCTCTCTCTCTCTCTCTCTCTGTTGTGAGGGCACATCTATGCCCTTTCATGAAACGGTTGACTATATCTATTATCAGTCTATATCTCTTCCTACTATACCCTTTCTTGTGAAATAGGCAATTCCATTTAATTTTAAAATATACACTGATTTCTTCTATCAAGGAAAAATTAGAATATAAGATAATCTCCACGTATTTCTAGACGGACGAGTTCATTATGTGAAGGATCGAACATTCGGCCAACTTGAAGGACAGTTTTACGCTAATAATAAACGACCTGCAATTGTAAGTACTGAGCAAATGTACATGAAACATTAATTCAAGGTTTATTGTAAGTATAATCTATTAACACATCTATCTAAAATGACAATCAATGCGGAAATCTAATGTATTTCGTCCCCAATCGGCCAGATGAAGGCCCAAACGGTGAAAAGTGCAAACTTACGCCATCTATTGGCCCTTACGACAAACATATCCAGCCGGTTTCTTTTCTCGGTAAGCAGGGGGTTCTACGTTTAATTTTGTGCCTCATAGCATAAACTCCCGGAGTTGTGTTTCACTGCCTAAGTTAGTCTACCGTAAACAATTTACATGGATGATAATTGTATTTAAGTATTTTACTCATTTAAATACAAGATATGAACGGTATAATAGGGTTTGTTAACATGATCCGATTGATGCTTCATGCACTAGTATTAGGAAAATACTGTTTCGAAAGGCTGCAATGCTTTCGTAATAATTCTGTTAAACTGTCAGTACTTCGTTCATCTCTTTTGGTAGGATTTGCAGTGAAGTATGAGCGAAGAATAGCATGTTTTTCTAATTAATTTTGCATAGTCTCTGAATACAGAAAGTATTATGTAACTTATTGTTTAGGATTCTTTCCATTGGTTCTGCTGGATAGCTGTGATGATGAGAGATCATTAAACGTAGAAGTGAGGAATTTGCAATCACAAGCAGACTCAATATATATTTTTCAGATCTATCCACACTGCCCTAACACGCCAAAGCAAAACGAATTAAGGCACGAACTATTCCTGTTTCATATCCACAACGAGTGACTTATTATTAGCGTGACTCAGTTTTTTCCTCTCTCTCTCTCTCTCTCTCTCTCTCTCTCTCTCTCTCTCTCTCTCTCCTTTAAACTCCTACAAATTCGATCGGAATATAAATTTTGGACCAAAGGCCAAGCAATGTCACCTATGAGGCCATTCAGCTCTGAAAGGGAAATTGAGTGAAAAGTTTGAAAGGTGTAAGAGGAGGAAACCCATGCAGTTGCACTATGAACCAACTGTTAGAAGACGGTAGAAAGGAAGACGGAAGAAAGAGAATATGAACGGAGTTACAGTAAAAGGAATGAAAGGGGTTGCAGCTAGGACGTTGCAAAGAACCTAAGTAATGCCTACAATGCATCGCGTGAGGTGCACTGATGGTGCTACTCCCCTACGGAAACCTCCTACAAATTAACTCTTCTCCATCTCTCTCTCTCTCTCTCTCTCTCTCTCTCTCTCTCTCTCTCTCTCTCTCTCTCTCTCCCCATCTCGTTTCCGTCGGTCTGTTTTCATTCTTTTTTTGCTCACAGTAGGAAATAACGGCTGTTATCTGGGTGCTTGGATAATATTTACCTTTTTTTGTAAAAGAGGCTATCATGGGGAAAAAATGGAGCCTTTATTGGTTTCCCTAAAGGATATTGACCATTAGTCTATCAAGGAATTTCTTGAATTTTTCTCCTTATACGGTTTTGCATTTAGGAAAAACGTTTTTATGAACTTATTACATCTCAATTTGACTGGCTGCTTCTTATATTATTATTTACCTGTTCTAATATATTGGACTGAAACATTAAATTCATGTAACTTGTACAAATATTGTAATAGATAAATGCCGAAATCACACTGACAAAGAGAGAGAGAGAGAGAGAGAGAGAGAGAGAGAGAGAGAGAGAGAGAGAGAGATAAAATTAATACGATGCTCGATGCATATTTAAAATTCTTAGGGTAAACAAAGCTATGATTTTTCGACAGCTGAAATTTGCTAATCTCTATTGATTGCAAGAATATTTTTTTTAACATCGTACTTGCTTTATCTTTATAATCCATTAACATTATTGTTTCTGAGGAAATATGAAAGAAAAACATTCGAATACCCAACAATAGACCCATTTTGAAAAGGAAGCTATTGACAGAAAAACCATTAACAAAATGAACCAATTATGTAAACAATCAAATTCGGTAGGTTTACTTTATAACTGAACTGTTCAAGTGAACCAATAAACTGATTCACTTCTATATCAAACCCTTTGCAACGAACGTGAATGTTATTGATGACATCTCCATAATCTTTGTACACCTCACATTGTATTCACAATGACACTCAGAAGGCAATACTGTGTCGTAAATAATTCTAAATTATATTCTCTTCGAGGATATCATTACTGATTTTTTTAAATATATATTTTATTCGAGTATAGTAATAATCCATTTACTCACTCTTTATGAAAATTTTGCCTCTCTCTCTCTCTCTCTCTCTCTCTCTCTCTCTCTCTCTCTCTCTCTCTCTCTCTCTCTCTCTCTCTCTCTCTCTCTCTCTCGTATAGCGGAAAATTATTGCAGTTAGCATTGTACTGAGTAAATTTTACTTTTTGTTTAATGGAGCCTGATAGCCAAAAATAGGCCATCTATTGGTTTCCTTTAAACGGATATTAGATATCCCGTTAATAGGGTTTCCCTCATATATTTCTAACTCTATATCCTGTACTTGAAGGGTTAAATGATTTATGGGATAAATACTTTTGCAACGGGGTCTGTTTTTTTTTATTATACTAAACCCTAGTCGTATACGTTCCCTCGCAGAGAGAGAGAGAGAGAGAGAGAGAGAGAGAGAGAGAGAGAGAGAGAGAGAGAGAGAGAGAGAGAGAATAAAAACTTATCAGAAAATACTAAGGCATAATTTTTCGTTCTAGAATTAATTCTGTGTCTTGGCCCTCCCATTTAAAAAAAAAAACAACAACAAACAAATAGCCTAGAAAAACAACGGTAAATACTTATGGGTTCAAATATTCGGCAATATGCTGTTAATTTAGAAACTGAGATCTCTGATTAGTGTATTATTTGGAACATACTTTACCATATTTTTTCCTAGAAAGCTATCAGTTTTTAATATCTGTTAGGTACATAACTTCAGAATATGTTCTTGACAAAAGTACTTTATTTTTGTCTACTTATTTACGAATATATATATATATATATATATATATATATATATATATATATATATATATATATATATATAATTTATTTATTTATATATTTATTTGTGTGTGTAGGTATATATGCGATTAATAATACCAGGCAAATACATTTAAAGTAAACTAATATCATTTTTTGGTGATAATAATGAACATTAATCTCTTTAAATATAAGCATAGAATATGAAGGCAGAGAGGTACTAATACTGAATTTTATGAACTACTTGGCTTTTTCAAGTTATGTCGCATAATCTAATACATTTTGATTATTTTATAATCAAAATGTATTAGCTTGAAATCCGCTTTGTTTTAACATCTTCCGATTTCTTTCAATTTTCTTCGCTTGGCAGTCGGAAAATAAATACTAGATGCAGTATCAAAACAATTTCCTCAATTTTTTTTAAGAATTATCTCATGACAAAAACAGTTTGTATATTTATAAAAATCAATAAATAGAAAATTATTTAAATTCCTCCTTTCGTTTAAAAGTTATTTACAAAAGTAAATTTTACTCATTATTTCCAATTTTGCATGGAAAATGTTCAATGAAAATATCGTCCATTAAAGGTTGAAAATAGTGACTATTTGCTTTTAAATTCGAATCATATAAAATTTTTCAATAATAACGATATCCGACTGATTCATAAATATCATTTCACATAACAACGGATGTGACAAAGATAAATTTTTGAGCCACGAGGTTCCAGCCATTAATAGGAAGTATTAAAGGACTTGCTTTATGAATGACTCTTCGAAGGGCATACCTTTCTGAAATACGAGCAGTGCCCGAGCGAGTAAAGTCATCCTTTAGCTTCAAGTTTCACAAAATTGGCCTCTAATGCATAATTCGAGAACGTATTGGTCGTTTTGCAAGAGCCATCTGCACTCTCTTGATAAAGTGCCGTAATAAAGAGCGCCTGAAATACATCCAGCATAAACATGTAGGAGTGAAGGCTTTGTTTCCCTAACGCATATTACATCAGATTTGCTTCCCCGTGAATACTGAAGGAAAATTTATGAACGAATTCTGGTATTGTGGGATTTTGGATGCTTGAAATTGGATTTTATTGCTCTTACTGTTAGAATAATAGGTGATAGCATTATTATTATTGTTATTATTGGGAGGAATTGCTGTTGCAATGACATTCAGCCTATTTTTCTTATTTAATTTTTATCAGAAGATAGATGATGTAATACATTTCCAAAGGACGTGTAATGATATGCTGCAGTCCTTTCTTATTTATTTACTCTTACATTTGAATTTATAAGCGACAAGGTTTATACCTATTGAACCATGAATTACACGTAAGTGTGAGAAAAAGAATTAAAACAGGGTACTGAAAAGTCGTAGACATCCAGTAAGCAACAAGGGAATTATTTATGCTCGAGAATTTTTCCAATGGTGAAAAGCGTTGATCGTTTAGAGGTAAGGTATCGATAGAGGAAATAAAAAAATTTTAATGCTTTTGTTACTATATAATGTAACTAGCTGATAACCCGGCACTGCTCGGGAAAACTCTGAATGACAACCGATAAACTCTCTCTCTCTCTCTCTCTCTCTCTCTCTCTCTCTCTCTCTCTCTCTTTCTCACTTTTTCCTCTTTCTCCTCCCTAACACCTCCTCTATTCTCTCTCTCTCTCTTTCACTCTCCTTTCCTCTCTTTCTCTCACTCTCTCTGCCTCTCTCTTTCTCTCCAACCCTCTCTGTCTCTTTCTCTCTTCTCTCTCCAACCCTCCCTGTCTCTTTCTCTTTCTTCTCCAACCCCCTTTGTCTTTCTCTCTCTCTCCTAACTCTCCTCTCTCTCTCTCTCTCTCTCTCTCTCTCTCTCTCTCTCTCTCTGTCAGCCCCTTCCCAACCCCTACCTCATTTGGTGCCATTGATGTCTTACCCCCATATTCTTTTCCAGATAGTAAGTCGTAGTATACCGAAATTAGTTACTAAGGCTACGGGAATAACCAGCCCCGTTTCACTGGCAGAATCAGCCCCATTTCAGGGAACCCTTCCACCCCGACCCCTTTGGTGCCATTTGGTGCTAGTGATGTCTTACCCCCACAGTGGTCTTTTCGAGATAGTAAGTCATATGTATACCAAGTTTGGTCGAAATTGCTCAATGCGTTTCAGAGTGTATGTGGAACATACACATACACACACATATGTACATACATATATCCATTTATATATATATATATATATATATATATATATATATATATATATATATATATATATATATATATATATATATATATATATATATATATATATATATATATATATATATATATATATATATATATTTATATATATATATATATATATATATATATATATATATATATATATATATATATATATATATATATATATATATATATATATATATATATATATATATGGATGTCATCAGCTAAACTTGAGGTTGGGTGCTAATACACCTCCTCCACAATTGCTGCTTATTCACTAATACAGTTGCTATGTGTAGCTACAACAAATAGCGCTTTTAAATTTCTTCAAAGATCCTATCAGTGACTTCTATTCTTACACAATGCTAAATACTAAAGATATGGTATCATTAGAGGTGTAAAGAAATATGAACTTGGCCTCCACAACCTGGCTTTGCTTTATTTAATCTTTTTCGATACTTATACACGTACTATCTACTTTCATTGTAGTCATTTGGGTGACTCTAATAGTTGCAAAAATACTGATTTTGCATTGTCTTGTTTTTATTCTCTGCCTTTTAATCGTGAATAGTTAATCAAAAAGGCATTCGAGAACGAAATTACCTTTTATATCCTCAGTAAAGTCTAGACTCTTAGGTAAAATACGGTCTTTATGCTGTAAAAAGCAAAAATTGGCCACTCTTCATGGAAGGAAAATACTGAGTAATTAGCACTTTTAGATAATTTTCTTAATTCAAATCAATTTAAAGCCTTTTTCTTATAAATTTTCATACGTAGCAGCAATGGACATGTAAATCAGGGTTAAGAGTTCATCGGTTAGTAATACATAGCAGTAATTTTACGACGTAAACATCAAGAGTGTAAATTTCATCAACAGACAGTAACGGAAAAGAAAAAAGGAAAGAAAAAATGCCTAGGAAGAATGAACTGTGTGGAGTTCCTCCAGGATGCTGGGCACAGCTTTTCGCTGGAATTCGGCACATACAATATATAAAGATTTTAATCAATGTAATACGAATTAGAAATCTTTTACATAGGATACTCCTGCATTGTGTGTGTACGATTTTAGAGCCAAGAAAGGGGTAGAGATGTATTCCTTTCTTAAAAACATATAAAGGCTATATTTTTTTATTCTTCAGTTTCCGAAAATTCTTCAGTTCTATTTAGAAAATATGTACATTTAAGTCTCACGCTATAAGAAGTGGATAATCTTGTTTTATTTTAGAGAAACTTTGATTATCAAGGAAAAACTATTTAGTGGTTATCACTAGTTAGTACGTTAATATTTAATTTTCTTTTGTTATAATCGGCCTTAACTTTAGTAGTTTATTACGACATCACAAAAACTTTCAGGCTCCAAGTGTTTTGATAAAAAAAAAATTAATTCCTAATTTCAAAATCCGAAAGCCTTCAACCAATCTTAATTTCTTTGTAATATCTTTGGAGCCATTCTCTAAAGAAAAATATACAAGAATGTGCAAGGATAAGAAACAGTTTTAGGCAAACTTGGGAGAAAACTTGCCCAAGTCCTTTTCCAAGAACCAGTTGGTATACTTTTTCCCTTTTGTTGGTATCCAGCTTTAGGCAAGTTTCAGTGGTTTTAGAGAGAGAGAGAGAGAGAGAGAGAGAGAGAGAGAGAGAGAGAGAGAGAGAGAGAGAGAGAGAATGACAACACGTAAGTTGTGCTCTGGCAGTAAGTGAAGTAGAGGATACTTAGTCGAGTTTATTAGGATGATATTGGGCACAAGACTTAGAATTTCCAATGGTGAGCAACCTTATGCCAATTGTAGTAGGGGAATGAAAATTATATATAGGCTATATATATATATATATATATATATATATATATATATATATATATATATATATATATATATATATATATATGTGTGTGTGTGTGTGTGTGTGTGTGCATGTGTGTTATCTGGGAATTAAAATTATTATTATATATATATATATATATATATATATATATATATATATATATATATATATATATATATATATATATATATATATATATATATAATCATGGACAACTCTCCACTACACTAATTAATATAGCAAAAGTTCTCATTTCAATGTTCACCTAAACTGCATGAAGTCCACAATGGATTCACTCAACAGTCTAGTAATGGATTCACTCAATATTCTAGTATATATTAACTATTAGACCTCTCTCTCTCTCTCTCTCTCTCTCTCTCTCTCTCTCTCTCTCTCTCTAAGTTAAATCTGTATCCATCTTGGAAGTTCGCTTTATTCCCATTCAACCTATTATTCTTATACTTGTCTCAAAATTGCATTACATGTTAACAATTCTTCACCCTATCAAGTTGTCTGCTTTCCACGGTTTTCTCTACTAGTTTGTGTGTGTGTGCGTTTAATGTATTGTTTATAAAATAAAGGGCTGTAAAAAAGATAGCCTGAAAAAGCTTAATAAGTAAATATGTGAATGCCCAAATAAAAGTGGGTCAATGAACGAGGTTTGTACAGATTTAAACGGGTAACCTAATGAAATATAATATAATTATCGTCCAAATACTCGTTGCAAAAACAAAATAATCTT
Organism: Macrobrachium rosenbergii; assembly: GCF_040412425.1. Classification (NCBI taxonomy): domain Eukaryota; kingdom Metazoa; phylum Arthropoda; class Malacostraca; order Decapoda; family Palaemonidae; genus Macrobrachium; species Macrobrachium rosenbergii. The sequence continues at coordinate 58,229,528 of NC_089747.1, forward strand.
CGACATGTTCCATGGCCAGAACTTCAAGTTAAGAAACACAAAGTATATTGTACATACGAAAATCAAGAGAAGTTAGACACTCCTAAAGTTATAGAACCTCGCCAATCTAGTCAAATTAAAAGACTGAATAATATTCTACCAATTCTTATTGGATTTGGTATGGATTTGCCTAAAAATTTATCCACACTTTTCCTGTCTTTTATTCTGATTATAAATCGAGAACAGTATTTTGCTTTATTATTCTTTTAGGAGTCCTCTAACATATGCGGGTAAGGAAACAGAAACTGAAAAAAATAAATGAACTTAACTGCAAACAAACAGTTGCTGCTGTATACGGCGGCATAATCGTAATTCTCTAATCCGTAAAAAAACATTTTTTTTCCTAATTTCGAGTATGGCCTCCATAACAATAGTGACAAAAAACAGTACATAATAAGATTTAGAAATGTGCACTTTTCTACAAGGTCAGGTCTATCATGCTACCCCTATCTTAATCTATTCTTTCCTCTTACTTCAATGCTATTCTGTTATCCTTTAATTACATACATCACGTCGTCGTTATGTAGTTATGTAGGTGCGATATCATATAAATTACAATCAAATGGTCAACGAAGAATTTTACGAATCAAGCAAAACACAAGACCTTCCGTATTTCTGGAAGCATTTCAACTGAAGTCAACGAGACGTTATGTGATATTTATGAGACTTGGAACTTTACATCCCATAAAGGCATTAGTATAGAAAGCGAGTGCCATTGTAATATCATATTGAAAAGGCTTCGGTTTGGACGAACCACCGCTGATGATGTGAAAATTAAGCCAAGAGCGCCTTATACAAGTACCACCCAACACTGACCCGGTCCAGGTTTTTGTTGAACATTACGCTAGTCTGTGCAACAGCAACAACTGGGATGAGTTGACCGTATTATTCTCGAGGACAAAGAATTAAAAAAAGGTTACCCACAAAGAAGATTTGTGTTTAAATGATCGCGCGCTTCTGAGTGGATACTTTTGCTATATGCCTTCAAATTGTATTGCCTGAAGAAATGCCAGTGTCTATCTCTTCAGGTATGGTTAGCGTTGTGAGTATTATAATGGCGCTCGCTTTCTTTACTGACTGAGAAAATACTCCTATTTCTACTTTTCGCTTTCATCATAATTTATCAGCTCGCGGAGTAAAGCCCTTCAACGCCCTGCCCCTTTCTTTGTGTCCCCTGAACTCCATATCTGTCTTTGTGGCTGGGCTTTACTATTCCTTTTGTGATTTCACTCCAAACCTTCCATTCATATCAAGATATTGATGAAGATTTATTCATCTCAGTTAATAGGGAAAACAGACTTCCGAATATCGTACTTATTTTTAGTGAACATTTTCATTGTGGGTGTTATCTCAGGAACGAGGGTCAAAAACTGCCTCCCCATTCCTAGGTGTCCTCATGCAAGAAAAAGAGGGCTGTTCCTTACGTCATATACTATAAAGAAACAGATGTTGGAAAGTTTTACTTCTTCCTTTTCTTTGTCTGGCGATAAAAATGCTAGAAGATGTATACGCGTCAAATACTACAAGGGACCGAACAACACTTGTAACATCTCTTTGAAAATAGCAAAAGCACAACGAATGCTACAGACACATTGCACTCTGTGACCCACAAGCAACAATGACACTAAAATCTTCAACCGCCTCACCGGACGTAAAGCTTAGGCACGAAAAACATCAGACTCCTCGTCATGTAACATATATTATAAAGTTTCATGACTGGTATGTCATAGTGGGTCACCGAAATCTATTTATAAGGGTAACACGACCACTTTCTTATTAAAACCTCTACAACATCAAAGGAATCAAGATGAGTATTCCACCACGGATGGAGGTCCGAAGTTGAACAGGTGATTGATAGGACTGACATCGACAACATAAAGCGTAGGTTTACTTCCTGCCTATTTCCTCTTTGAAACCTCAAATCAATGTGCGGATTCACACCATTCATATTCTACTTCGACAGAGCGATATTTGAATTTACAATCAGAATCAGGAGAGAGAGAGAGAGAGAGAGAGAGAGAGAGAGAGAGAGAGAGAGAGAGAGAGAGAGAGAGAGAGAGAGAGAGAGAGCCTTCAATATTTTGTTCATCTAAATGTGCCCCATGCCAGACAGGTCTGAAGTTTAAATTTACTAACTTTCTTTTATAGTGAAATACCTAAAGAATTTTCTAAGTATTATTTCTCAACAGAGCAAATTAAAGGTTAGTCTGACAAGTGCGATCTGATTAATCATTTACAAAATCTATGTGCATTGCTGAACTTTGGTTTTAATGTTGATATTTACTACTAGTAATAAAAATAACTGCATAAACACATACAAACACACACACACACAAACACACACACACACACACACACACACACACACACATATATATATATATATATATATATATATATATATATATATATATATATATATATATATATATATATATATATATATATATATATATATATATATATATATATATATATATATATATATATATATATATATATATATATGTGTATATATATATATGTGTGTGTGTGTGTTTGTGTGTGTGCACGTAAGTACATCGTTAATTAGATCAATGTTATGCCCATACATTTCTACATAGATGGGAAGGTGGATATCTATATATACAAACAAATAAATTTAAAAAGTGAACGGATACTAAATTCCGAACGCACCAAGCGAAACGAGAGCTTTTCCGGGAAGGGATCGGGTAAAATATGGACTGGAAACAACTCTCAATTTATGGTTCCTTCCGAAACCCACAGGAACCTTTTCTTGAGTCCCGGACGTGACAAGGGAAACAAACGCTTCGGGAGACGTGCTGAATATATTGAATCGGGATTATTGCTTATCATCAGATCCGACTTTTCTTTTAAATCCCGTTCAAGCGGAGACAAGGAACGTTTGTCTCCCCTCTCCCGCCCTCTATCCAAGGTGCTTGAGCGCGACCGGCCAATGAAGAATTAGAGGAATTTATTTCTGGTGGCAGAAATTCATTCCTCGTCATAATGTGGTTCGGATTCTACAATAAGCTGTAGGTCCCGTTGCTTGATTCTTAGCCACGTAAAATAAATCTAATCCTTCGGGCCAGCCTTAGGAGAGCTGTTAATCAGCTCAGTGGTCTGGTTAAACTAAGGTATACTTTTTTTTTTTTAATCCACCGGCCGATGTTCTTCACAGTAATGCGTGGGCAGCTAACGTTAATGATTTGAACTTCTAGATTTTCCACGCGCCGATCCCGGACTGCCGAGGGCCGAAAAGAAGACGTGGATACAAATATGCAAACATACATGTAATATAAAACGTCCAAAGTTTGTAAGCCTTATGTAATATGTCCACTCCTCACCCTCTACCATTAACTCTTTCTCTCATTTTAATACTTCATAAGAATTACGAATGTCAACGGCAAAATTAACGTAAAAGGGAAATTACATTTCATTTTTGTCAGTATTTCCCTCGTTATTACTGTTGGACTTTTTATTCCATTTTAACAACAAATCTTTTCTTTAACATACGGTGCTTCTACTTAATTAACCTAACACAGTGTCGGGGTTCGGTTCCTCTCTCATTTTGGTTTTAGCTTCCTCCTCTATCCAAAAATACCATTATCCTCAGTCTGCATTTTAAGGTCTTTTTCCAGTGATATATGAACATACAAATTTCATCTGAGTGTGTGTGTGTGTGTGTGTATGTGTGTGTGTGTGTAAAGGCTACACGAAGAGTACACGTGGTGAAGGTTTGTTCATGATAATTTGAAATTTGCATATCTCAATTTCTTAAGGGCAACAAACCCACAGAGAGGTTTCATTACCATACATATAACATAAGGGAAGATCAAAAGACAGAACCTACTTAAGGATTCATGAGGACGTACAGACAGATGTTCTGCTGCTGGCTCAAGTCTCCATCTAAACACCCAGTCTGGAGGTAAAATCTGTAATGATATTCATCACTATCAACATGCAATATAGGAACACCAAGTATGACAGGTATATCCTCGGGTGTCTGAAATATGGAAAGATACGCCACTTAATAGTGTTTTTTTTGTATGACTCATAAAGTCTAATTATGTTTTCGGTGAAAAGCCATCTGTCTGGCAATTGACTGAGTGTCATAGGTGACAAACAAAGGGGAGTAAACAAATCAGATAGCAAGTTCATCTCAAAAGTTTTGCAGAGAAACGGAAACCTAACACTTTTTTGAGTTACTTCATACAAAAGGATATATACATAGACTTATACATGTATATACAGTACATACATATAGTACATACATACATTTGTATACATACATATTCACATATGCGCGTGTGTGTATTTGTGTGTGTGTGTGTGTGTAGGTTACCCAGATAATGATAACATCAGTGTTGATGTAAATGCATTTAGATCTATATACCATCTCCTATACCTGAGAAATCATGATACATTCACTGTAAAACAAATTTACCTAAAAAAAGTTTGGCAACATGTTTAATTCTCTTACCAAACATCTACAAAATCAAGTTTGGTAAAATCCTGTTTTTCATATTATTTTTCCCATGAAGTCAACAAAATATCACAAATCCATTCTTTCTCATGCCTGCCGTTTGCTACTCAAAAAAAAAATCAAAACAATTGCTAAACGACAGGTCTGAATAACAACTAGAGTGAAGACAAATTCTAAGAAATCATTAAGCAACAGCTGAAACTGAGATCCAAAACATAATTTAGGAGAAACTTATTTAGCAATTGACATATCAGGTTGCAGCCATTTACTGAAAAGACAAAAGGATCGAGCTAACACGACAGGAGGGTGAAAGCCAAAGTACGAAGATGCTGATATTAAACAGGTAACTGACAATAGGAGATTCTAATATTCCATCTCAATTCATAAAAGAAAAGGATTTCATTTACCTGACTATCATAATCGTTAATGACTATTGTATTCACTAATATTGGCTTTTGGACCTTTAATTAAACCTTGATCTCATAAGCAAACCGGTACCCTGACGGTAAGCAGGGAAGAGATCAGTAACAAATAAACGAATATTACTACCATATTGCGAATAATGGAACACATTTTTCGTCTCACAGAGGGGTAAGGTCTCTCTCTCTCTCTCTCTCTCTCTCTCTCTCTCTCTCTCTCTCTCTCTCTCTCTCTCTCTCTCTCTCTCTCCTGCCGAGCAACAAGATCTTAATTACAATGATGTGGCAGTCAGAAGAAATATTGTTTAGTGACCTGAATAAATCAATATATCTTCTTTATGGGAAATCCATGAATTGACAAAGTGAAATTTGCAGAAACGCTGAAAACCCTTCCATGATAATTTCATTAAAAAAACCCGGATGGAAAATAGAGAAATTCCCTTCTATATTTTCTTTCACTCACATTGTGCAATTCACCTCTACCACGTACGTACTCATGTGCTTCCTAGTTTTGTGACTTATTTCACAAACCTATTAAGAAATCTTCACATCCACCTGAAGTGTTCACCGGCATGCAAAAACTCAAGGCACACAGATTCACCCAGTCAAGTCTGCTAACTTTTTTACCATATCCTTAACACAGTCATTTGTTTTGGATGCTTGCAATTACCTTAATTTTTTTACAAAAAATGATGATAATTTATTAGTCATTTCAACCATTTTATCATTGTTTCACTAAAATGCACAAGAAGGAATAAAAATAAACTATACCCCGCAAGAAATCACTGCAAGCTAGCTCATTCTACAACATATGTCGTATATTGGCATTTTTTATCATTATGGCATATATCTCAAATGCCAATGGAAGCCAGCAACTTCAGTTCTGCAAAGAACAGTACTGATATTCATGATACTTTTCAGTGTCTATATAACTTTTAAGCCTCAGTTTTGTTTTCCTTTATAGTTACTGTTAAAACACTTTTGACCCCTTCTCTTAGTGTTTTTTTACGCATGCATGTATATAGGCAAGTGTTAAATTAATTTATCTGCTTACACACACACACACACACACACACACACACACACACACATATATATATATATATATATATAGGTGTGTGTTAGCCTTGATAAATAAATTTAGCCTTGATAAATTAATTTAACACTTGCCTATACATGCATGTGCACAAAATCTGCCAGCACTGTAAGAGAAGGAGTCAAAAGTGTTTTAACAGTAACTGAAGTTAAAGGAAAACAAAACTGAGGCTTAAAGTTATATAGACACTAGAAAAGTGGGATCATGAATATCAGTACTGTTTGTGGCAGAACTGAAGTTGCTGGCTTCCATTGGCATTTGAGATATATGCCATAATGATAAAAAATGCCAATATATGCGATATGTTGTAGAATGAGCTACCTTGCAGTGATTTATAACGGGGTATAGTTTATTTTTATTTCATTAAAATTCACAAACGTTAAGCCAGAAATTTCGTTTAAATTACAATTCACCATACCTCGGGAATAACTTACACCCATCGTCAGGTTTTGTCCGTACATTCCAAGAACTCTTTTTGTGTGTATAACAAAGGATACCAGCGCAAGATTTTTGTGGTTAAAGGGTCTCAAAGATATGAAAAAATATCACTGAATACGCTCTCTCTCGACATAGAAGCCGCTGTTTTGTGTTAGATTTTCAGCTTTCTTTTTGACTGGTAAGAAGACAGTCCTAAGACTGATTTTTAAAGTCGATAACAAATCTCTTGCCTGCGTCATTGTCATTATTGTAAATCAGTCATAGATAACAAAAATGTAATAATAATAATAATAATAATAATAATAATAACTGGAAAAATTGCAGGGTGTAATCATGAAAAAATTTTGCTTCTATTATTGATGTTATTACTAACAGAAAACCATCAGCAAATACAGCCTTGGTATTCAGGCGATTTTTGCATTGCAAAGAAAAAATTGAACTATGTCCAATTTCTCATTTCAACTATATTTGCTGCCCAATAAACTATATTTTATCCAGTTTAAAGGAAAAACTGGTTGATTAAAAAAAACATTAACGCCATATATATGCTTTTGATATTTAGACGAGTTTGGAGTTGCTTGCAATATGACATCACTGCAAACCAATTGCAAACAATGCAGCATCTCCTGTTTGTTAGCCGTGTGTCAATAGACTGCATTTTATCGAGTATGAAGGAAAAATCCAGCTGCCCATCAAGAAATCCAATGGCGCTATATTTCGTTGATTCATACGTTGCTTGCAACAATGTCGTATTGCAAGCATATAGCAATATATTTCAATCTCGCATTCATATTCGTAAAAAGAGGCCCAATGTTCTGCACTGTAATGAGTTTTAAAGAAAAGTCAAGGTGAACCCTGGAAAAAATCCTACTGTAGCCCTTGCAACACTGTATTTCAAGCAAAAGCAATATATTGCAATATTGCATTTACATTCATGATTAGCAGCTCGATATGATCAGTTATTCGGAGGTTGCAGGAAAAAAGTCCGGTTGACTCCCGGAAAGAAATTGCTGAGGTTTAGCCTTGTTCTTTTGGTGTTTTTTTTTATTCATTATCCATAAATCAAAGCCTCTAATCACTCATAAATCAAAGTCTCTAATCACTATACTTTTATAGCTTCCTATTAAACTGTAACTCCACCCACACTACCTTTATAGTACCTCCTCAGCTGATGTCAATATAATTTAAAATTCAAGGCTACTATATCTACATTTACCTTTGTTTGAAAACTTATCAAATTAAAATAGCATAGCTTTCTTCAATATTTTTCATTAATATCAAGGCGAATCACTACTATTTTAAAGAACACACACAAAAAAAAAGTTTTATCAGCGTTTTCTACCTCAATAGCCAATACCGAACACGAGGGTCTTGACTTGGACGAAAAGAAAGGGAAAAAATGTGTTTGGGGGCAACACTTATCACACTATTTTTTCCCTCCGATAACACTTTCCATCTCGGCAGGTTTGACAATCTTTAATCTCTTCGTAAACATTGAAAGAGTTATCTCAGGCAGCACTCGTTTACTCTCGGCATTTGCAGTCCCTCATTTTTCTGGGAATTCGAAAAAGGTGCTTGATGGTTTTTCAGAAAAAAAAACTTGTTCTATTTTCCATTAACTTTTAGACGTCTCATGTATATTTTTTCATGGAACAGAGACCGAGAGACAATTTCTTCTTAGTTAAGCTAAGCCATTGAAAGATATAATGCATTAATTGATATCGTTTGGAAGATGTGGTAAGAATTCCTTTTATCTATCTATCTATATATATATATATATATATATATATATATATATATATATATATATATATATATATATATATATATATATATATATATATATATATATATATATATATGTATATATATATATATATATATATATATATATATATATATATATATATATATATATATATATGTGTGTGTGTGTGTGTGTGTGTGTGTGTGTGTGTGCTGTATAACTGTGTTTATTTTCACAGTTATAAACTAACGGCACTACTGTTCAATAAAAATCACTTGTATCGAGACATTATTCTGAAGGTAATATTGCTATTTTAGAAACGAATGAAAAAGACATTAAATATTTTTTGTAAGATTTTCAAGCCTGAGCAACAGATTTGTTAAAGTTTTATTGCATGCCAAATGCCCCAATTGGGCTTTGTTGTGCTTATAACATACCATTCTTGCAGATATGTGCTAAATTCAGGGGTCTAGTCTTTTCATAATTACCAGATTAAAAGAATGTAGTATTCTCTAACTTATTTTGTTCGTTTCTGTTTGTTGGGTAGAGTACATAGGCCCATATCGAGTTCTTACCTTATTCAACAGCTTTCCTTTCAAGAAAATTATTCACCTTTCATCTAAAGGAATTCTTACCACATCTTCCAAACGATATCAATCAATGCATTATATCTTTTAATGGCTTAGCTTTAATTAAGACGAAATTTTCCCTCGGTCTCTGTTCCATAAAAAAAATATACTGTACTGTACATGTGACGTTTACCATAAAAAATGTCTAAAAGTTAATGGAAAATAGAGCAAGTTTTTTCTGAAAAACCATCAAGCGCCTTTTTCGTGTGTGTGTATATATATATATATATATATATATATATATATATATATATATATATATATATATATATATATATATATATATATGTGTGTGTGTGTGTGTGTGTGTTTGTGTGTGTGTCTGTGCGTGTGTGTGTATACACACACGCACATATATATATATATATATATATATATATATATATATATATATATATATATATATATATATATATATATATATATATATATATATATATATATATATATATATATATATATATATATATATATGTTTGTATGTATGAAGTCTTTACGAGCACAATGGCGTGTGGCTAAATGGGCAACTGTCTCTCAGAATCGTAACAAATTCAGAGACCGTGTCTGTCGGGGAAAGTGTTTGAAAGCGTTCGCAAGCGGAGAAAAGTTTAAAGTGAAAGTGAGCCAAAAAAATATTATGAGGATAAACGACGGCCAGAAAGCTGTGGGAATGATTTCCGCAGGTATATGAAAGTTAATAAACGGATAACGGTAAGATAAGAGACAATTTAAGTTCACGGATAGGTGCAGAGAGAGAAGCAGCTGAGAAAATAGAAGGTTTTCGAAAAAAAAAAGAGGATTGTCTATGAAATGCAAGCTGCACTTTATAAATGAACAATAAAGAAGAAAAAATCTTTTTCAATCAGTGCAGCATGGATGTTACATACAAATGAAAGAATATATTGAACCTATTAGGGTAAAGTGCTTGTGTAATTATTATGTTAAGAAAGAACTGAAATTTAGAAATTTTCTTCGAACTTAGAGGTGGAAGAAAAGAATATAGAAGTACTGTAGAAAGAGGAATCATCATTTCCTGATGATTCGGTAATGTGAAGGTGGTGTGGAATTGTGCAAAACTGTGAAATGTGTGTGAGAAGGAGTAGAGGAATTTGGAAGGGTTTGCTCAGACGTGTGGAATCGAAAAGAGTTGTTAGGATGGGTCAATATGTTGCTTTAGAGTTCCTTCCGTGGAATACAAGGCTGCTAATATTGTGGAAATTTTCTGCAAATTCAGTTCATACTTACACAACAGTTCAGCAATGAATATTATATTCACTATTATAAATTTTCTCTCTGGCGCCATCCCTATAAAGTATGCACATACTAAGGTCAAGATTACTAAATCAAGAGTATAAGTAAACTACACCCTGAAAAAATATCCCAAATTACATCACTGTACTCTGATTCTCCAAGACGATAAGAGCTAGCGAAAAATGAAGTAGGAGAATAAAGAGTTAACATTCGAAGGCTGTAGAACAATTCCTCTGAAGAAGGAGATTGCATGGAGAAGAGGGGCAGGGAGGGAGGGAGGGAGGAAGAACAAAAGCAAACTTACATGAAGGCAGAGAATTCCCAAGAATTCTCAATGTAAGCCTTATCAAGATAGGGCATAAATTCCCCATAAGGTTATGAGTCCAAACTGCTGTTTCTAATTGAATGAAAGTTACAATAAAAATCAAATAGAAAGAAATTTAATAAGTTACAATAATAATTTATTCGTGCATATTTTCCTTCAGTTTGTACTATCTTTGCATAATATTCTGAGAGTCACTTGATGGCACCAGAAAGAAGAGACAAATTAAGATATTTTGTATTATTTTATTAAGACATCGCCCTAACCAGAGTTCCTCCCTCAGACCTCTTCAGAGTAAAATCTTAGCTTAAAGAAATTACCTGCAACAACTTAAGGCATTGCAGCCTCTTATCTTCGCATTTTATGAGTCACGCATACATCTCCCACAAACGCGAGAGCAAGCAGCAATTAGCTTGAAAACTCTGAACTTTATTTGCTTAGTCGGAGGGGTCATGTTGACGCTGCAATGTCCAGGAGCGACTACAAGTCCTCGACTCTTTATGCTCTTGTTAGCAGAGACCGGAATTCTTTTCTAAGGAAAAATTTACCAATGTTTGTTTGCCTTGCATTCCTTGCGATGCTGAAGAGGATTTCTTTTGACATGGAAATTCTCTTTGCGTCTTGTGCTAGGCATAAGGGACATACTTTTTATTATTATTATTTTTTTATTATATATATATATATATATATATATATATATATATATATATATATATATTGAAAATCCTAAACTATTAGGAGCATAAATTTTTGTGTAACAAGATAAACAGGCAATAAACTTTTATGCCTTTTGATAAAATACAAAAAGAATAGAAGTTTGATGCTGATACGATTGGATAATAACCGATAGAAATAAACAAAATTTTATGAAAGAGTGAATAAGAAATGAAACCTATATATTTTCGAAAAATCATATTATACGCCACCATACATACACTCAAACAAAACACCATTATATATATATATATATATATATATATATATATATATATATATATATATATATATATATATATATATATATATATGCGTGTGAGCTTGTGTGTGTGTGTGTATGTATAAGTAAATAGCTAAATAAACATACAATGGACAAATTAAGGATCCAAAGCGTGTATGACTATTTTTGCGTAGGGATCTTACGCCCACGGCTGTAAAAGATCACGTGACTACGAAAATGGCACAGACCAGTATTTGATACTAACAGTTACTTATAACGATATAGATGCTTCATTTTACTAAAGCATTTTCCTTTACAGCCATTGACATTCAAGTTTCTTACTTTAACTAGTCTAGTATAGATCTGAAACGTTTACAGTCCTGATATTGGTTTCATATGAGTATTAGGATCTAGTCTGATAGACAAGGATATCCATCAGAGCTTATGAAATTATTTCGGGAGAGAGAGAGAGAGAGAGAGAGAGAGAGAGAGAGAGAGAGAGAGAGAGAGAGAGAGAGAGAAACAATTGTTTTATCCGATGGATCGGGTAAATGGATCGTGCAAGTTGGAGAGACTGGGGATGAATAAAATGAAATGATGTAATGGAAAGAAAGTAGGGTAAAACAAGAGAGAGAGAGAGAGAGAGAAAGAGAGAGAGAGAGAGAGAGAGCAGGTGACATAATCAACCAGTAGATGGTGAACTAATGTAATTAAGACTGGATCCCAAGTCTTCTTAAGTATATACGATTCATTCCATCTAAGACTGGAGACTTCGGCATCAGCGCCGACGTAATTTCCATTTGAGCAGCTTGCACATCAGTATAACCAACTGCATGAAACAGTGGCTTGTGACGCCGCAATGAAGTTGCACTGCAACTGACACATTGGTTTCTTAAGGACCCCTGACAGCGAGGCGACTGAACTTCGGGTGCACTCAGCGTGGAAATTAGTTAAAATTTCGAGGCGCTCAGTGCACTGTTATGGAAGCATACTCATGGACCTTCATTCAACCTCAAACCAATAATCCCTTTATAGGTGTCATATCCGCAAAGATCATACGAACATATTCCAAACACTCAACTTTATCTATCATTCATAACTTCAAAATCAGTCTTCCCTTCTACGGTTCCATTCCTTGCTTGATGATTATTTCATTATTTTTCAAATGTGCTCTGGTTCAACCTGCTGGGGATAAGGAGGAATTTAAGATGATCCCCAAAGGTTGTCCTATGTAACGTCAGGACGGACGAGCTCATTCTCTGTTGGGTCGACAACTAGGTCAAAAAGACGACTACATTTACTCTAATAATAAATTATATGCAATTATATGCAAGAGCATATGAACAAGAAACCTGTAATCGAGGTTTATTAAAGATATATAGTCCAATTAAAACGTCTAGCTATAATGCGGATTAATGTTTAAACCAAAATCCGTGAAAAGTGCAAACTTACGCCGTCTTTTGGTCCCTAAATCAAACACCCAACCAGCTTTTTTTTGGACATAGCTTCTGCTCTCGTTGTTGAAATGCCAGGTGCCTCAAACCTTGCAACTACACCAAGAAGAATGAATTTTTACAGTCTGCATCATCCGCACGAATCACCTATAAATCAGTTTTTCATCCATTACTTTTTCGATAGAAAATTAAAGTAAAAACATGACGCGAAATTTCACTGTATTCTTCACCAGCGAAATCTAGTTTACGGGAAATGGTGTTGTCTGAACACGAAGTACCGGTATTTAATGCTGAAATATTTGATTTCCGTACTACAAAACTTTGTTCCTAACTCATGATTTCTTGTTTAATTCACATACATACCAACATTCACACGTACATATATTTATATTCTTTCACCGCACCCTGATAACCGGGAAGGACGTACAATCGTGCGCGCGCACGTGTGTGTGTGCGTGTGCGTGAAATTGTGTATGGACGTGTTTCTGCAGTGCAATTAGCTTGAAAACCCAAGTATTCTTGATATAAGACATTGAATTACGCAGTCGTATGTTGCTTAAGAAAAATATCTGCTATATTTGTTTTTATTTTTTCACGTTCGAATACGTATTTCATCTTTCATAAAGACGAAAACCGTATCAAAAGACTTCGTCGTTTCATCCAGGCTATCACTAAATTCAATCTGGAGGAGGACCAGTCCTCGTACATGCTACTTACCTTATCAAAGAAAAATAAGTGATTAAAATTTAAATCCATTTAAACCGTCAATATCTAATGAAAATTGGTTATTCAGTTAATGCACGTTTAACAGGAACCTTCTTATATTAACTTAATTATGTTTAATCAGTTATCCTAGCAATAATGTTCTCAAATGTCCTGATTTGTACGCGCTCATCGGTTCCTGATCGCAAAACTGTGTATTTCTTCAAACACAATATAGATTTTAAAATCACGAGGGAACACAAACCATTCCTATGGACAGGTCCTCTGCTTAAGTGTTGAATAAACATTGCGTTGGCTTTCCCATATAGGAATGTCACATTCAAATACAGCATTAAGCACGGGGTATCTGGTAATATTTGCATTTCAAAGTGTATGTTTGAAATAGAGGGGAATACAATACTGGAATAGGGTCAATACAATGTTAATACAAGATACACCTCTGCGTCTAGAATACAGTTAAATATGTTATGCCAGCAAACAATTTATCAGATTTAATTATAGTACCATTAATAACAGTATTTATACCTCTTTCATTTAAGATATAAACATGCACACTGATATATATATATATATATATATATATATATATATATATATATATATATATATATATATATATATATATATATATATATATATATATATATATATATATATATATATATATATATACATATATATATATATATATATGTATAATAATATGTATATATATATATATGTATACATCGTATTATGATTTAACTGCTTGTATATGTATGGTAACCTAAAGACGCGTTTTGGATAACAGGATGTCATAATGGAGCTTTATATTTCCATGATAATTCAGCCCTCATCTCGTGTGACACGATACGATATTGGTTGGGGATAGTGAGGAAAATGGCAAGACTGGTGAGAGAGAGCATAAATGTTTGCAATGCTAACATTAAAACTGTGAGGGCAATGTAGCGACAGAAAGAAGCAAAGAATGATCATGTATTCTTGAGGGTGTGTGCGAGGGAACCATCGATTCGTAAATTCATTAGGGTTATAAGAAGTAAAATGCACCGGTGCTCATCCACATTGAGTCTTTAGGTATGGCCTTGACAATAATAAATATATTTTCCTCTCTTGATAACAACCCCATATTCAGGGACACACATTCATACAAAGAAAGGCGCACACACACACAAACACACACACAGACATAAATATATATATATATATATATATATATATATATATATATATATACATATATATATTATTTTATATATGTATGTATGTATGTGTGTATGTGCATATATATATATATATATATATATATATATATATATATATATATATATATTTTCATGATGTTGCCTTGTAATGTGTATATCCTCTATAATTTTGACATATTTACTTTTTCATGTGTTATGTGTAATGATAATGATTGTTGAAGTGTCATATTTAGTTTGGCATCAGATCTCAAAAAAACTAATGATTAAGTAACTTAATAGCGTAATTTAGAATTGATAATATAGTTTTAATAGTAACGCAGTTTAGAATGAATAATATCTTTCTTGATAAAAGTGTAGTATATGAATGCGAGTGTGTCCAGCAGGGACTTGTTTCATTCAATTGTCTTCAGTTGAGATGAGAGAGCGCTTTGTTTTGGGTCGTGATGACAGGCTTGGATAACAAATGCCGATTCATCCCATACAAGCCCAAGACAAGTGATTTCACGCTGTTACATGTTCGAGTCACGTACGCCACTTTGAGAGACAAATATGTCTTGATCAGTTACGCCATGTTTTGTAAGATTGCGTTCAAAACGTTTTGCTGGGATGACGTCATTTTCCTTCTAGAAGCTTCTCCATTGTAACTCGCACCCAAAATGCTAAAATGATGTCACCTCCCTGCTTCTAGAACTTTTGTATCTCGTACCCAAAATGCTTTAATGACATCATATAATTGTTTCATGTGTTACTGGAATTCTAAAATTTGTTTCATTCTGATTTCTGAGACCAGTTGATTTGGTTCCCTCTCTCTCTCTCTCGTTCTTAGAAAGGGATTAATTTTAACATAGTGTTTTGTGGTCATGTATTAGCATTAACTTTTGAGATCTGAATTTAGTAAAGTAATTTAGCTTGTAACGGCGCCTGGTAGAAAAGTGTGTATTGTGGTAACGCAGCTGCAGCAAGTGATTTACGGAGGTTTTCACAAGTTTGTGTAAGGTCACGTGAATTTTACTTATTAATACCATGGTAAGATAAGTTAGGAAATTTTGAACGAGTGAAATCATTATTGATAAATCTTATGTGTATTTTTGTATGTTTTTCTACTTACAATCTCTTTATATTTTCACAATTTTTATGTTTGTGATGTAACATTTATTTACGCAACATTTTAAATGTTTCTTGGTAATTTAACATTGCATACTTGATTTGATATCTCATTTATTTAAGATTCTCTTTTTAAATCCTGAGTAATTCTTGATAGTTTAAGTTTTGTTTGATTAATTTAAATTCCTGATAAAGTTTTTGTGAATTAGTTTTGTCTCATAGTTTAATTCAAGAATTAATTGAGTGTTGTGCTATTTTCAAGTAATAATAATTTTTTTCAAATTGTGAATTCTAATTATAAACTTTGAATTTTAAAATAAATTTTTGTATTTAACATTTTTAGAAAAAGTGTTTCATTTATTGATCACCAGTGAATAGGATTTATTGTGTGTGCATAAGGCAAAGTGATAAACATGTTTTGGTCTTTAGTTTTGCTAAAGTGAATTAAGACCAGGGAAACACTTAGAGTTGTTTTGATGGAGTGATTCCCTCTTACTGTAGAATATTTCTAGTTTAAATTTTGATACCTCACATATTCTGACAGACTTAGTTTGATTTTCAAGTAATAAATAAGTTTTTCTTAAGGGATCACTGTTACCTTTAAGAGTACTCAGTCGTAATAATTAATGTTATGAGAGTTCAGGTATCTGGCTGAAGTGAGGTATATTTTGAATTTTGAGATTAGTTGTGTAATAACCAGGTACTTGATACGCGTCGTGACAATATATACATATATATATATATATATATATATATATATATATATATATATATATATATATATACTGTCAAGATTTTTATTCCTCCCTTATCAGGCACCTAGGAACTAAATTACTCAAGGAATAAAACCACCTTTCAGTTGAATTGTAGGCCCAGAAATCGGCGAAAATCCCAGGTTAGCGCCCATTTTTTTAACTAAGAAGGAGTCTCCTACATTCCATTCTCCTGGCCGGAAATGCCCGGGCCTGCTAAACAATGGATCCCCCTCTTCAACCCCCTACTACAAGAACACACCTAGATTTCCCCCCTTCCTTGGGGTAGTGTTTTCAAGTTCCGATCAGAGAGGTTATAGCTATTAGTGGCGCAAGCTGCGCAAAAGGGAAGCTAGGATCTTAAGCTTTAATCTCATAGTCTATAAGACCATTTTCTCTTGAATTCCTGACTGGCGGCAGACTATTCTTTCAGAGACACCTGGATGTACGCAAAACAGCCGCCCCACGTCAGTTTGGAAACTGAAAGGCAGAGACTTCCCTGTTCTCTGGGAGCTGGTCAGCGACGACTCGAATGGCCACTGATGCTGTATTCAGAGCTCAAATATATGTCTAAGGTAAAGTCTGAGAGTTAGTCTGTGCCAGTAACCGCTGTCCCCCTTTTCAGTCTATTTAATCCTTTCTTAGTGCATCTCCAAGACTTTCCCATTTTCATTTCTACTCAGGCATTCCCTTTGTGTAAGCCATGCCATCTCCATTCACCCTTTAAAGTGCATTTGTTCAGTAGCCTCATAACCTGCAATTAAGTCCTCCCCTTAAAGTGTTAAATCGGGCTAAGATTTAGAATGTATGATTGTTCACTGTACTATGTTTAGTAACAAGTGGGATTTCATTTGCCCCCACATGTTTGTACTACGGAATTCCTTTCCAGGAGACTGCATAGCCTGCCCGGTTCGCAAATCTATGCCAAGATACCCTTTACTGACTGCCATCCAAATTTCACAACCATTCCTGGTCGCAGCCTGATTGCAAGAATCCGTTGCCCACACAGAAATCATCTTGATGAACTAATTTCCATTTTCCTGGAATTTACCCCTTTCATTGTATTGTTGCCTGTGAATTGATGCATTTTTGGGCATCCTCATACTTGTCCTCACTGTGTGTCTTTAAATTACCGCATTTATAATTTATCATATGTGATTTATGTGTCCGTAAATTGTTACATTTTGGTCTCACATACTTGCCCCGTTTTCTGTAAATAAACCCCTTTAAATGTAAAAGAATTCTAATTCCAAACTGGCGACCTTAAGTATCTGGGTAAATCAATGAAAACTTTAAGGTAAGTTTCAATAACATTCCTTTTGTTTATAATAGGGGAACCCCCTTGGCTCCTCAGGCAGTCCTAATAATAAAATATTCAAAATCCTGTCTCCCAAAGGACCCCATTTATGAATATATATATATATATATATATATATATATATATATATATATATATATATATATATATATATATATATATATATATATATATATATATATATATAATATATATATATATATATATATATATATATATATATATATATATATATAAAATGTTTTACAAAAAGTTTTGAATTTTGCTCATTTTTATCGTTTGCCAATATGTTGACATTATACGCATGTGTTTTTTTTTTTAATACATTCACTATGCACGTATCATAATTACGTACTGTTCTCACTCCCCCACCCCAACCCCAAATTTGTTTGAGACATCATTCCTTTTTCTTGCTGATAGTTTCCTATGTCAAATTATGTTCCGAGAGGTGCCAAGTGGCAAAATCTTTCGGCAAAACCGATTTCAGATCTCACTGTCTTCTAGTAAATTACCGACAACATCAAAAGCTACAAGAAAAATTAATTTGTTATTAAATGAATACGGTAAAGGTAGTACGGTTAGTATTATTATCATTAGTTTGTTCAACTTTAACTAATATACTTGAAAAGACAAAAAGTATAAAATGTGGCATTACCCCCAAAGGTAAGATATCAAAGGATATGAAAAAAATGAAAGCAAGGAAAGAAAAGCAGGAAGACCCAAAATTCTGAAAGAATCAGCTTCCCAAAATGAGCTCTTTGAGACGCCATAAATATCGAATGTGACAACTGCTGAAGATTAGTGGAAAACACGAAGCTTTCTTGAACGCTTGCGTAGATAATTCCTTTCAGAAATGAAAAACCATCATTACTGCCGCTCCAACAGTACAGTTGACGAAGATTTTTTTTTAAACTACATCAGTCTCTCTATCATTGCTGTACATCCTGCTTTCGTTCGATGTGTCTTTTTATTCTTATCATACCTATGCCTAAGAAAAGTACGGTTATCAACAGTTCCGTCTACGGAGCACAATATAGATAAGACATCAACCAATTTATGCAACCGATGGAAAAGGGGTTGATGAAAGATATTGCTAAATAGGAATTGAACGCTTATGAAAAAGATCGTTCATATCATTGTTTATCAATTCGTTACACTGAAGGTAGACAGTGAATGTTTGGGTGACCTCAGTTCCTCAAACCATGGAAACCCGATGTTTGCAAAATAACAACGAGGGAGGCAGAGGCGAAGATTTTATTTCCAAACAACACGCCAGACGGAGCAAAGGAGCGACTTCAAACCCCGCAAATTAAGGTGGGGGCTTTTGCTGAAGGGGGATAATGTTCAGTCGGTAAAGCAAAATGGAAAAAAACCGGAAAATGATTTCGTTAATAACAACGAGAACAAATTTTCCTGACATGGATCAGTGATTATCTAACAGTATACCAGTGAATGATTTCCTGGCAACGAAGTTGTTGATTAAATTAGCAAGTGGAAAAAAAAGAAACACAACCACTCACTCCAGATATATAATAGTGATGACCCTTGAAGCTTTGACAAAAGGAAAATCAGATCTGCCTCAACGTCCAGTAAAACTTACGAATAAATACGATTTTATTTATTAAGTGTTTCAAGTCCGGCAAAATGGTAGTATACTGAACTTTTAGTATATAGAACATGGATAAATTGCCTAACTTTTCCAGCTAACACATATACATTAAAGAAATTTCTTTGAAGATTAGACTTCAAAAGAAATCCCTGCAACGATCAGGACAGCCTCATCTTTTGAATTTTTCGCGACACAGTAAAAGATAATTCTATTTTTCTCTAGCACGCAAACATCATGCATTGCAACAAAAGAGACGAGAATAAGACTGAAATGAAATAACGAAGAAAAGGAATTTTCGCTTTTTCCATTGCAGGAAAGAACCCCATTCAATTACCGTGTTTACGTAGGCACAGAGATTTCTTCCTTACCATAATACAGTCAGCACACAAACTCAGAAGCAAATGCACCGGGGTTGAATGTCCTGATAAAAAGGGAGAATATTTCTACCCATGGTGAATTATGTCCTGGCCGAAATCCGTACAATGGCCGCACAAAAGCGAGGAAATGAAACAACTGAATCCCCTGTCCACAGGAATAATAGGGTGCTGATGTTCATATGGATTCGAAACCAATTATCTGAATCCTCCTACTTAATGCAGGAATATCGTTGACACAAAATGGCTCTCATGCGATTGCAAATGGAAATTTTACTAGTACAAAGATACGGGCGCGCCTGCACACGCATGATAGATATATATATATATATATATATATATATATATATATATATATATATATATATATATATATATATATATATATATATATATATATATATATATACATACATATATACACACACACACACACACACACACACACACATATATACATATATATATATATATATATATATATATATATATATATATATATATATATATATATATATATATATTATTGTGAGGTTTAGTACTTTTGATGGGACAATCGTTTGCCGATTGTTCCTTGGTGGGTTGTTGCCTCCTTACTTTTTTGTTTTCTTTGCACTCTGTAGGAGCTGACGTCTGTCTCGGTGTCTTCGAGATCGTCAGTCAGGTGTGGGATGGCAGCGAGTCAGGTTCTTGACAGCATAGCAGCTTGTTCGAGTATTTTTTGGAACTGCAGGTATTCGCTACCTGTGGCCCTCTGCAGTTGGAGGATGACGTTGGTGGCTGAACTATGTCCATCAGTGGAGCAGTGTTGTTCCTGTTTGACAGCAGTCTTGCTGTTGCCTTGACTCTGCCGATCATCTGCCTGTTTTGGAGATGTTCCTGTTGGCCGTCATGGGGCGGTTGTTGTTGATGATCGTACGGCAGTGCTCAAGGATGTTCATCCTCTTCGACCTTTGATGGGGTCTCGACATCTTTGTAGATTGTCTCGTGATTTTGTACTGCATGAGGTTGATTTATTAAAATGCAATTATTCTTCAGATGCTGTTATATTATTTAATACTCGTAATTTGGTGTTTATTTACACTGCTTAATTGTGTGTTATTTATGAAGTTTGTTATATCAATATTTATTGTATTGTTTGGAGCTTTTTGTGCATTTATTGTTTATGCTGTCTGATGTTTTGTTTATGATGTAGCTGAAGTGTTGTTAACTTCAATTTAAATGTTTACTGTTTGCTCATTTACTTTGATGGTGTTTGAAGTAACCTTGATTGATTTTGCTGCATTTGTGTTATTTAACAGACTCGTTTTATGGCTTTTTCATTGATTTTTGTAATGTGATTATTTTGATTTTTGCTCCAAACCTGACTCACTTGTAAATATGTAAATATCAATTATAATAAATTAGTTTAAGGTAACTTTATCGTTTTGTTCAGCTCCTTCCTCCTTTGTCTGCCTCAATTTCTGCCAGTCATTCCAGTCCCGTACTTTTTTTGTATTTAAGAACCTGCTGAACCGACTGCGGTTCATTACAAATACATATATATATATATATATACATACACAGACACACACACACACACACACACATATATATATATATATATATATATATATATATATATATATATATATATATATATATATATATATATATATATATTAGTGATTGTATGGTTTACAAGAAAGGAATGAGTGAGAAAGAAATAAAGAAAATATGTGTTGTTGAGAGCGTATGAATTCATCACTGTCTTGGTTTTGAAATTTATATCTTCTAAAAAGGGCAGTTTCAGGAGAATTTTTTTTATGTGATGGAATGGCAAGCCAAACAATGTTACCTGCGGTACCTCTTGCATTTAGGGTTGGGATTGTTTATTGGTATGTGAAATCGCGATAATTTCCATGAGTAAAATATCTGCCCTTAGGTTAGTTAAGGCCGTTATGTTACTATGTTCATTGTTATCTAATAACTCCCTTTATGTCTCTGGAGGATGTCAAATGCTTCATGACATATTGTCATTTTGTTTTATTACTCCTGCTAAAACTTTCCTTATCAAGAATTTGGAATTTCATACAAATGAAAAATAATATACTCCAAGGTGACTATTTTTCTAAATAGCATAAGCCAGTGTTATTGGATCAGACACCCAAGAATTTTGGAGGCGGTAAACTTTTGATGCCATCTCACCCATGGAAAATTCTCTCTTGGAATCCTCATATGGGGTTCAAGCAAATAAAATATTTCATAGGAATAAAAGACAGATTCAAAGGAGTAAGATACTTTCTACACCTCAGTAACGTTTACGTATTATTGTCCTTCTTGAGTCCTAATCACCATCATTATTAATGTTTCCAGCATTCCCAAAAGCTGTTAAAACCTACGAAACTATTGCTCATTTAATTCATCTATGCATAAATAAAATATAATTGCATTTAATGAATAAAACATATTTGCACTCGATAAATAAAATATATTTGCACTTATAATTGACGGACTGAAAACTTGAAAATGGAAAGTCAGTAGTTTTAATGAGTTTCTGACCCACTACGCTTGCATATCTTGGTTTTCAGCCTCTTGCCGTTATTTACACGAAATTCCGACTTCTTCCACTGCTTAAAAAGATTATTTTCTTGCTAAAGTAAACATCCTTTTATCTTTAAAAAAAAGCTGGAAGATTCACTGTTACATTAAGGAAGCTTAGAATGCCCTCATATAAGAAGAGAATAAAAGATAGGAAAGATGAAGCAATAGTGTTAACCACTATAAAAAAATTTGCTTGAATCTAATGATATCAGTGATTCGATGGAAGGTTATTTTGCCTATCAAGAGTAATTTTACGATATATAATGTAAGGAAGAACATCACGCAAAAAATATCGTCACCTAACGTTATTTGGGTCACAGGATTCTGAGTAACGTAAAGCAGTATATACCTTTATAAAGCAAGTCAGAGTGAGTGAAAAATGTGTGGTTTTCATTCGCCCCAGATGTTATCATAGCATTCAAGGCTTGTAATAATAATAATAATAATAATAATAATAATAATAATAATAATAATAATAATAATAATAATAATAATAATAATAATAATAATAATAAATGCATTTTCATGTGAATTTAAACTCTGGTCGACAAGCAGTACGTTTCGCGTGACGTATCTATTTCTGAATATTACCTGCTTTCGATAAATACATTTATATGTACAATTAAACTTGTCTTGAAAAGGTATATGTTCCAAATGACAAACCTGTTTCATAATATAAGTTGTTGTCCATTAATTCTGCAACATTCTTTTATGATCCCAGTTATTAAAACTCTTTGTTTACCATAAAGATGCATCTTTAGAGTCTACTGCATTCATTTTTGAGGAGTTGTTTCTTTCGTCCCTCTGCTGAAAAGGAATGAATCATTATCTATTACAAATAATCTCTAAGTGTATTCTATCTCTCTTTTATTGATATTATTTTAGCCCAAGTTCCATTCAGCTTAAAGAAAAGGTATCGCCTGATCTACGCCGGTGGCATAATGAATGAGATGAAATTGTATGTTAGTTTGTGAGTCTGTATGTTTGCCTATTCATTACAGGACCACGCAAAAATTGTGTGAAATTTTACGAAATTTTACCAGAGATGAGTCTTGAGACTAGCAAACGACAATTAGAGTTTGGAACAGATAGCAATGCAACTTTTGGGAGAAACAGAGGACTAGAATGTTGGAGAAAAAGAGACGTCTTGTGGATGATTGTTCAGCTTTGTCAGAGGTTTGCGGCATCAGTGGAAATCGACAGCTCGAGAATTCTATGGTTCTGTGACTGCTCTCTTCCTGTTTTCATTCACTCTTCAAGAGCCTTGTCTGTATCTACCTTCAGACTTAAACGTCACGCCCAGAACTGCCACACTAAATGCTTGCTAAAGAGTGAAATAAAACTGCATCGAATTTACAGCTAAGCCTGACTCGACGACTCTCACTGACATTGGGGAACGAAATCCTTTACAAACTGACGGCATAACTGAGTGAAAGCAGGTAATTATCGCCTTTGCCATTTAACCCCGCTCCTCACACACACAAATGTCGAAACTAATGCCCTATTGGCTTATTGGAGACGTGTAAAAATCAGCTTGTCAGGATAACAAGCCGGCCATTAGCCTAATTGGCCACGAGCTTATGCGGTAGGCGTTATAATGTGATAATGTACTCCATGCAAGGATCAATTAGTCACTTGTGTCAGTTATTCCAATGACCGAACTCACGGTAGTTAATTCGCCCTTGTCTGGCTTTTAATCCAAGAATCAATGGCAATGTTAATGAAAATTCAATCAAGACCAATTACTTGAAAAGAGGCAATTATGAATATTAACACTTCCCAACATTATTATTATTATTATTATTATTATTATTATTATTATTATTATTATTATTATTATTATTATTATTATTGTAACATAAATGGATACCTATTGAACTAAAAAAAACTGAAAACAGTAAAAAGAGTAGTAGAGTCAAAATTATCTGAAAATTTCCGTCTAAAAATATTATAAAATTATTCTGTACTTCCTACCGCATATGATTTTTTCAGTTTTTAATTTTGTAAATACTGCCTAGATACAGGAAATATTTTTAAGTTACCAATAACTATGTATGTATCTTTGACCTCCAGCTACAAAATAACTTACTAACGATTATGAAGAAAAGTTTCAACTATCGTTT
>NC_089747.1:58261633-58264133 GCF_040412425.1 Macrobrachium rosenbergii
ATATGACATCCCCAGCTAATGACGTAATCCAAAGAATGGGTACCATGGCCACGCCCATCGTGCCCCAACATTACGCCCTACCAGCATAGGGAGGCGACTTATGAGCGGTAGGTAAGCGCGTCATGCCGTTCGGACCACTTGCATGGGAGTGAGATGCGCCGAGTAACAGGGAGTTACTATTGTCATGACGTCACCACACATCTTTTTTGTAGAATTAATTACTGAAGCAATGTCATCGCAAATTGTAATTAAATTTGTTTCTTTCACTTCTCAAATAGAGTGTTAAGGATACCGCCCCTGGACTGAAAAAGAGATGTCGACTTCGTAGCTCAATACTGAATGGAAGAAAACGCAATATTTCTCCCTATTCCTGAAAAGTTACACGAAGGTAAGAGAATACATAAACATATAAACTATAAATAAGATATAGAATCTGCTAATAATGACATGTGAATTTTAATAAAAATTGGTCGAGCTTGTATATATACCTTCCACTAGCTTTCATTCATGGATGGAATGTACTATTTCAAAAGTCCAAATATTAGGCATTTAAGTTAAAATCTTCTGA
The DNA here is from genome assembly GCF_040412425.1 of Macrobrachium rosenbergii. Lineage (NCBI taxonomy): Eukaryota > Metazoa > Arthropoda > Malacostraca > Decapoda > Palaemonidae > Macrobrachium > Macrobrachium rosenbergii. The sequence continues at coordinate 58,262,202 of NC_089747.1, forward strand.
CTGAAAATTCCCAGTCCGTATTAAATCCCATTATGATATTGATTCTCACAAAAATAATATACTACATTTGCTTTCTTTTATTTGTGTCAGTATGCAGTAAATGTAAGAAGCATGGAAAATATTACGGCTTCTATGAATGGAACTACCAATTTACATGGAGCAAAACAAAACGAATAAATCTAAGAGGGAGATGCAGATTTGGCGATTCAAATTTTGGTCATTTGGGCAACAAGAGCCCATTATAAGAAAACGTTCCGCGAGCAAGATGTATTTGGATATAGCCATGTCTCAAATTCAATTTTCCTAAATGAGGCTCAGAGACATAAGCTCAGGAATCGCTTTGCAAGCGTCATTTGGATCCTCCCTCATAAATGGCGCTCATAAAGAATGACGGAGGCACATCCAGCGTAAACAATGCAGACCAAATGCTTTGTTTTCCACAGAACACGTATCACATTCATTGCAAATTGGAATGGAAATTTATTAGCAATTGTTGGACATTTATTTGTACACGGACCTTGCATGATAATGACTTATTATTATTATTATTATTATTATTATTATTATTATTATTATTATTATTATTATTATTATTATTATTATTATTACTGTAAAAATAATCAAATCTCTAACTTGTCTAAAAGAAATCATTTTTATCTTACATCAGAATCGATTCCAAGACCCTAAAATTATTATTATTATTATTATTATTATTATTATTATTATTATTATTATTATTATTATTATTATTATCTAACACAGTCATCCTATTCGACTGGGTGGTTTTTATAGAGTGGGGTTCCGGGTTACATCCTGCCTCCTTAGGAGTCCGTCACTTTTCTCATTATGTGCGCTGTTTCTAGTAGCACACTCTTCTGCATGAGTCCTAGAGCTACTTCGGCATCTAGTTTTTCCAGATTCCTTTTCACGGATCTTGGGATCTTGCCTAGTGTTCCTATGATTATGGGTACAATTTCCACTGCCATATCCCATACCCTTCCTATTTCGATTTTCAGGTCTTGATACTTATTAATTTTTCTCTGTCTTTCTCATCTACTCTGGTGTCCCATGATACTGCCACATCAGTGAGTGATGCTTTCTTCTTGATTTTTTCCATCAACGTCACGTCTGGTTTACTGGCACGTGTCACCCTATCTGTTCTGATACCATAGTCCCAAAGGATCTTTGCCTGATCGTTTTCTATCACTCCCTCAGATTGGTGTTCGTACCACTTATTACTGCAAGCTACCTGGTGCTTCTTGTACAGAATTCATTGGAGGGCTTTTGCTACTGAATCATGCCTCTTTTTGTACTGGTTCTGTGCAAGCACCGGACATTCTCCTGCTATGTGGTTTATGGTCTCGTCTTTCATATTGCACTTCCTGCATATGGGTGAGATGTTATTTCCATCTATTGTTCTTTGGACATATCTGGTTCTTAGGGCCTGATCTTGTGCCGCTGTTAGCATTCCTTCTGTTTCCTTCTTGAGTTCTCCCTTCTGTAGCCATTGCCATGTTTCATTGCTGGCCAGTTCTTTAGTTTGTCTCATGTACTGCCCGTGCATTGGTTTGTTGTGCCATTCCTCTGTTCTAGTTTTTCATTCTCCTGTCCCTGTATATTTCTGGGTCTTCATCTACTTTTATAGGTCCTTCTTCCCATGCACTCCTTAGCCACTCGTCTTCACTGGTTTTCAGATATTGCCCCAGTGCTCTGCTCTCGATGTTGACGCAGTCCCCTTCCTTTCGTGTTATGTATAATCTGTCTGTATTTGCTCTTGGGTGTGTGCTTTGTGTACTGTCATGTGTTTCCTAGTTTTCTGGTCTATGCTATTGAGTTCAGCCTCCGTCCACTCCACTACTCCTGCGCTGTATCTGATTACTGTTACTGCCCATGTGTTTATGGCTTTCGTCATGCTTCCGGCATTGAGTTTTG
>NC_089747.1:58274133-58289133 GCF_040412425.1 Macrobrachium rosenbergii
TTTTAACCCCCTCTTTTGAAAAGTCTGGGTGTCCACACAAAATTTCAGTGTGGCCACCACTTTTCAAGATGGCCACTAGCTGTTTCGATTTCTGACACTGAGTAAATCATTGTTGAAATACATACATCAATCATTATTCAGATAATGTCTTCCTGGGTAGAGGAGTTAATTGAAGATATCACCAGAGCTCCTACCACTATATATACCACTGTGATAAAGACGGCACACAAAATGGCCGCCATGAAACATTTTGCTTGATAACTCTGCAACTAAGAAAGATAGAAACATTAAATTTTTTATCTATGCCTACATCTGTGAGTCCAGAGAATCTGTTTCTAGCATTTCTAGTGGGCTATTATCAATATTATATCTTGGAAAGGGACCCCATAATGCTAATGAAAATTATACAAGCACAAGACTATAATGGAGTATGATAACAAAGTATTTTATCTATGTTCGAGCACTGTCCCATTGTCTTTTTTAAGAGTGAAATGAACGCAAGATTTTAGAGATGGATCTGGTCACCCTTTAGTGTGACGAAATTCTCATTTGCATCATTTGCAACATTATAGTTACACCTCACATTATGATTACACCTTACATTTACAGCTACACAGAGTTGTGCACGTAAGCCCAAGCCTGTACCATTTTTGGACTTGACAGAAGCATGGGGGATATTTGTGAAGGAGTCAGGTAGCTCAGGTACAGATTTTACCCTCTCTGGCCCAAACTGTACTGGCTGCCGCTCTTCCACCTAGTTGTCTTTGGCAGGGTGCTGGAATATCAAAATGCTGGTCCCATGAAAAGAGGTAGTAGTCTTAGTTGCTGAAGGGTTGTGATCGATGCTGTCCTTGACTGCAGTGGTAAACAACCCCTTTCTCAAGACAGGTGGACAGACTACACCCTCTTCCACATACCTGGTGACAGTGGCATCTCCCAGTCAGGCTGATATCTCCAGCACCCTGTCAAAGGAAATACTCATGCTATGATCAGGAAGCATTTCTACCAGGTTTCTCTTCCTGGTTTTGAAATAGATAGTCATGCCCATGAACACTGGAAAAGGAGTTTCCTATCCTCTGAGCATCGATGTACACTTGCTCCTTCCTTCTGTTTTGAGAAGCAGTTGTATTGCAGGAGCTGAGCAATAGCCAGGTCTGACTTTGAGGTGCTAACCCTTAGCTGTGACTTTATGTCTGCTCCATATTCGACCATACTAGCGAACTGGAGCAGACTTTGAGGTATGGCATCATTGATGCATCCTTCACCAAAGGTGCTGTCAAACCTGGACTGATGATCCAGAATATGCTTCCTCAGTATCTTTGCTGTTTTAGCAATCGCAAGTGTATCTGAGTAGTCAGATGTCTGAGACAGGTCTAAAGCTATCTTTCTGCAAGGCAAGTAGCACAATTCTGCCTTTCTTGTGTGCTTCTAATTCAGGGAGATCTGCTAACAATTTGTCCTTTACTCTTGTATTTACAGTGGGTGAGGCAATGCCCAATTGTTCTAGGCGCTGCTGATATAATTGGGATATGTCTGTAAGAGGAAATATGGCAGGACCATCCGAACTCAAGCTGGTTTCAATGATATAATTAACCACCTCTGATAAAACCAGTGGAAATACATCTGGTTCTTCACTGTAACATTGTTCTTTCTCAAGATTTCAAAGATAAGACCTCTCCTTATTGTAAAGGCCAGTGAGACATACAAGATGGTATTTCAGCTCTTGTGCAACTGCATCACCTGCACCTAGTTTTGCCAATATTTTTTCACATCATTAAGTGTGTGAGCGTACTCATGTAGTCTCCTGTTGAGATTCATGGTCATTACTTGTCGAAGATCTGATACAGGTGCCACATTTTCACAAAAAATGCATGCATCACTGTCATGACTCATTCGACACTGTTTAGCACACTTTTCCTGAGGATCACTACCTTTAACTGTAGATCTTCGCTTTCTTGCACGATCAAGTTGTGCATTATTAAATGTGGCCCTACAGCTCTTGTGGTATTTTGCCATGTTTTGTTGCAGTGTTGCTTGTATACCACTGCCTTCATCCAGCCTTGCAGGGTCAAAGTTATGTGTCATTTCACCAATCTCCTGAAACAAGGATACACTGGTTGAAATTACTACATAACCATCATGTTCAGGATTATGATGGACAGAGGCCAAGGGTGAAATTAAACCTTCATTTTTCTTGTCCTCCTGGCAAAGACAACATTTGCTCCAGTCGGTCTTCCTTTTCTGGACTGAATTTACACTTGTCATTATCAGCTCTTGGCTAAGACCGAGGGGCTATCCTTTTACCACCTTAATCTGATATGCATATTAATGTATGGGATACAACTAGGTTCGGTCACCATACACCTAGCCCTATCATTCATCCAGTGCCATTTAAGTCCTATGTGATATGTACACCATCCAGGTAAGTACATAAACAAGCCATGTTGAACCCCATTTACCCTTGGTTTGGCTCTCCCGTCCTGGCACCTCCTGTCAATTATGGTGCAGATGTCTTACTAGAACTACCAACTATATATATACTTTCTACCAGCTAATTGATATGGGACTATTTGACAGCATTTGGGACACTAAACCACGAAACTACACTAAAGCAAATCTAGGTACAGCGTAAGTAAAGCAAGATTAGCAAACACTGAACCCCATGCTGAGTTACGCAGCAGTGAAGTCACTAATGTGCCCTGTTTGTGCACTGACGTTCACTCTTTTAAATTAAAACTAAAGATAAAACCACCACCTAAATTATATATAGACTTCCAAACTATTATATTGCACAGGAAGACATTTTTCCATGCCTACTGAATCCTGAGACACGATTATTTAAGGTCTTTGGCTGCCTTATTGGATGCCATCTTTCTTTATTTATGCATTATGAAATCTTTAACAGAAATGCATTTTAATTTTGCCTAGTGATTCTGCCTTAAATGTGTATAACCAAAACAAATAATAAAATATTACCAGAGGCACATGAGTCCGATGTTAAAACCTTGACTAGTGGCCATCTTGAAAAACAGCAGCTATTTTGGAATTCTGAGTGGACACCCAGTAATTTTCAAAAAGTGGCCAATGGAGAAGATATGCACCAAATTTCATGCTTGTATCATTAACTGAGGAAGAGGGAAGATGTAAGAAAGGAGGGGATGGGGAGGCGGAGGGAAGAAGGTGAGGGGACAGGTGAATGGGGAGGCGGAGGGAAGAGGGAAGGTGAGGGGGACAGGTGAATGGGGAGGGAGGGGGGGGAAAGGGAGGAGGAAAGGTGGAAGGGGTAGTAGGAGGGTGGGGGGAAAGAATGGGGAAAGGGGATGGAAGAATAAAAGGGGAAAAGGGGAAAGGGGGAGGGGAAGTGGGTGGGAAGGGGAGGAGGGGGAAGGGATGGGGGGAGGGAAGAGGGAAGGTGAGTGGGAGGGGAGGAGGAAGGGGAGAAGAGGGAAAGGGAGGGGAATGGAAGAGGGAAGCGGAGGGGAGGGGAATGGAGAGGGAAGGAAGAGAGAGGGAGGGAGGGGAGGGGATGGAAGAGGAAAGGGAGGGAAGATGGAAGGTGAGGGGAGGGTAAAAAGTAAGTATAGCTTAGTTTTTACCAGACCACTGAGCTGATTAACAGCTCTCCTAGGGCTGGCCCCGAAGGATTAGACTTATTTTACGTGGCTAAGAACCAATTGGTTACTTAGCAACGGGACCTACAGCTTATTGTGGAAGAACCACAGGGAATTTCTATCACCAGAAATAAATTCCTCTAACTCTCCATCAGCGGCATGGCGGAGGGGCCCATCGAATGACGGTCTGAAGCTCAACCAACTCGGCCAACAAAGGGCTAGGGGGGGGTAGGAGGAAGGGAAGGAGAGGGGGAGTTTTAGTATTATATATATAGAGAGAGAGAGATAGATAGATAATTGACAGAAAGTCACCCAGCTTCTCCTAAACCACTTGCTATTCACACACATTAAGAAACGGCGTCTCTTCTGTGTTGTGAGCAGTCCCTACCTGAGCATCAGGAAATTTGAATTTTGGGGGCTACTTTGAATGGCCCACTGTATCTTTCAAATTCATTATTTCAAAAAACAAACCCTGAAAGGCACCCTCCAGAATACGAGCTTTCAGAAAACTTTTAACGCTGTTGCTCCACAGATATGTTAGGGCCATCACCCACCCGCCCACCCACCCACCCCCTACCACATCCCCTGAACACCAAAAATCAGTATCTGGATCTCCGGAACGGCTTCAAAGATTTAGATGTAATTTGGCACGATTATAGACCCTGGTGGGAAACCTCTAAAGCCACAGTTTCATCCCGGTCGGTTAAATATTTCCAGAGGTATAGAGGGCCACACTGGGGGTTTTTGTGTACTCCGAGTTGCTGGGCTTTACTAACTGCCAACTACCATGGCGGTTGATATACAAAATTTGCGTGTGTGGACGCGTGTTTACAATCTGTAAGAACTAAATACATTATGTGAAAGCTTTCTTTTCATAAAAACTAAACGATCACCATAACACTATCAATAGTTTTCAGAAAGAGTAATAACCAAGAAATAGCAAGAGAAAAGTGGCATCTACTCACGGAATTCTGTCATTTCCTTCCTCGCAAGGAGGGCAATGTCCGCGTTTCTGATGGCAATTATACGTCACGAAGGTCGATTCATCAAACGACGAAAAAGGAAGGTGGGGGGAGGGAATTAAGGCCTGTGAAGGAGAGAAATACTTTCGTTAGGGAAATAGTCCCACAATTTTTTTGTTCTACTGTAGATGTGTTGCATTTGGTGGCCATTATATTATATATATATATATATATATATATATATATATATATATATATATATATATATATATATATATATATATATATATATATATATATATATATATATATATATATATATATATATATATATATATATATATATATATATATAAATTTCTGACTCACATCTCGTCTTTCAATTGAGAGACGAGACTGCTGCTAACCAAGACCCGCAAGTCATAAAAGAAGTTGGAACCTGAGTACCACTGCACCCAATTGACAGCATTTCAATCAAATTATCCTTTGTGTGTTGCTTATTTCTATCATATTCACTCAAGAAGCATAACTCGAATGAAATGCTATCAATTGGGTCACTGCTGAGTAGGGAAATTGGGATAACACGCTGGTATACAAGGCAGTTAGCCTCCTCACCTAATTCCCTGGGTACAGTGGTACTCAGGCTCCAACTCCTTTTATAACTTGTGTGGCCCGGTTGGCAGCAGTCTCGTCTTTCAATTGAAAACCTGGGTTCGATCCTAATGTGAATCAGAAATTTATTTCTGTTTACATGTAATTATATATATATATATATATATATATATATATATATATATATATATATATATATATATATATGTGTGTGTGTATAATATATATATATATATATATATATATATATATATATATATATATATATATATATATATATATATATATATATATATATATATATATATATATATATATATGAAATTAGGTTCATGAAATCTCTAGCAGGAACGTTATTAATTGCCTCTTCTTGTTTTAACGTCGCCCTCTGTTGGGGTCAATAATCTTAATAGTCGAATAAAACAAAACAACTTTACCTCGTTGTTCGTTGCTCGTGTTTGTAACCACATTTAAACTTTGGTCGTTATATTACTTCTTGCGATCCTGTATATACTGAATTTGCTGAAGAGTATCACCATAATGTTATTTTCGCGTTGCCTTTGTTTGAAATATGCCCATATTTATGAGTAAGGTCTTCAGACGGGGAGTACGGATATTTTTTCAATTATGCAATAGACTCCCAACGTTTCAATACAGTCCAGTATAGAGTTCCTAGCTGCGGATGTAGATATAAAGGGGAAAAATGCTGTTGCAACGTAAGCTTGATGTGTGGAATAAATATGAGTTGAATTTGTAAAATTTTCTGCCTCATGTGCATGTGTTAATTCATTGTAAAAGTATTTATCATAAAGTCGACAAATATCAGCGAATCAGCTGTTTTTATTTTACATAGTAAACAGCGCCGATATTTTCGCACGGAAAATATCAGGTGGGAACTATTTCCTATTTATCACTACCAGAATATGATTAACATTTGATGACATCGACAGGAAAATTTCGAGGGATTAATGTTTTTGTACTTGTAGGACATATATATATAGAGAGAGGACATATATATATATATATATATATATATATATATATATATATATATATATATATATATATATATATATATATATATATATAACAACAAGCAGGAGTCCAAAAAAACGACAGCCAATAAAATAGTTGCATATTTACTGAAAGAAACGTTTCGTGTTACTTAAACACATCATCGGTCTGTAAAATTGAAAAATACATATGAATTCTCTAATTCAAAATAAAAGCTAAATTATAAACAGCAGTTACATTCTTTAAAATTACAAAATATATAAAAAAGTAAAAAGAAAGCAGATTTTTTTTTTTTTTTTCTAAGTCTACCTGATCAAAAGAAGGGGAAAGACGAAGTGAGACCACAAGCTCACGCATGCCCAGAGTACACTTAGGCCAAGTGCAAAGGAGAAGAGGACACGTTGGAGTTTAAAAGAGGTGCATGACGTTTAATAAACAGACTCAAGGGTCGTTAATTAAGCCGATTGTTTGGTAGTCCCCAGGATGGAAAAATGTTTTTTATCAATATTAACCTTGCATTTAACGGCATGATTTCTGATACTAGAAAATTCGGGGTAGTGTTATTCGTGAGCCAGTTCTGTAGCTCAAACCTAAGTGGCTGTAATAACGGACCTGCAACATTCTCTTTGATGAGCCAACATAACTACCAAAACATCTTGGGCATTCAAAGTTGTAAATAATATTGGACTTCATAAAGGTCTGTAGCTTGTCCTTATAATTAAAAAAGCCGCCAATCTTTAGTGGATTCATAGGTATTAAGTTCAGTTTTAGAAATCCAAACTTTTTCTATGATTTGTTTGACTTTGGATCTAAGAAAGTCAGAGTGCGTATACGGTATCGTGGAACTACCAAACAATCGGCTTACTTAACGACCCTTGAGTCTTTGTTTATTAAACGTCATGCACCTCTTCTAAACTCCAACGTGTCTTCTTCTCCTCTGCACTTGGCCTAAGTGTGCGTGAGCTTGTGGTCTCACTTCGTCTTTCCCCTTCTTTTGATTAGGTAGACTAAGAGAGAAAAAGAAAAAAAAATCTGCTTTCTTTTTACTCTTTTTATATATATTGCAATTTTAAGAATGTAACTGACGTTTTTAATTTAGCTTTTATTTTGAATTAGAGAATTAATATGTACTGTTCAATTTTACACGAAACGTTTCTTTCAATAAATATACAACTGTTTTGTTGACTGTCGTCTTCTTTGGACTCCTGCTTCTTGTTGTATACTTCGCCTGAATGTGTATATGTACATATATATGCATATATATATATATATATATATATATATATATATATATATATATATATATATATATATATATATATATATATATATATATATATATATATACAGTATATATATATATATATATATATATATATATATATATATATATATATATATATATATATATATATTAAATATATATATATGCCTACAAGTACAAAAATATTAATATATTAGCTTCCCAAGTCAAAAAATATTAAGGTCCTCGAAATTTTCCTGTCGATGTCATCAAATGTTAATCATATTCTGGTAGTGATAAATAGAAAATAGTTCCCACCTGGTATTTTCCATGCGAAAATATCGGCGCTGTTTACTATGTAAATAAAAACAGCTGATTCGCTGATATTTGTTGACTTTATGATAAATACTTTTACACTGAATTAACACAACATTTATTCCACACATCAAGCTTACGTTGCATCAGCATTTTTCCCCTTTCATATCTATACCCGCAGCTAGGAACTCTCTCTCCACTGTACTGTATTTAAACGTTAGACGCCTACTGCATAATTGAAAAAAATATCCGTACTCCCCGTCTGATAACCTCACTCAGAAATATGCGCATATTTCAAACAAAGGTGACGCGAGAATAACATTATGGTGATACTCTTCAGCAAATTCAGTATATACAGGATCGCAAGAAGTAATATAAGGACCAAAATTTAAATGTAGTTAAAAACACGAGCACCGAACAACGAGGTAAAATTGTTTTGTTGTATTCAACTGTTAAGATTATTGACCCCAATAATCTTAACAAGAAGAGGCAGTTAATAACGTTCCCGCTAGAGATTTCATGAACCTAATTTTTATATATATATATATATATATATATATATATATATATATATATATATATATATATATATAAATAAGGTAGTGAACCTTTAAACATTCGCAAATCGTTCCAACAAATATAGTTAGAGACCCTCAGTTATCACATAGCTATCTTGAACGTAGGGGATGCATACGTGCAGTACACGAGACCATCATTTTACTTAGAAAAGAAATCAGGATTTTACCAGATACGATTTCCCCACGCACTCACGAAATACCGAAAACAAGGCCAATTTATTCCCCCTCACTGAACGTTGCTATACTATTCCCTAAAACTGTAGGAATAGTCGTGATCTTCGTGTCATAGAATATTCTAATTGTGATTTCACATCCCCCTGCACACAGTAATGGGGAGGGCAGAACCTAAATTCCACTTTGGTAAGGGGAAGAAAACTCATACGAAAAAGCTTAAAGGGACAGGGGCGGAACAGATACCTAGTTAATGGCGCTGATGTTTGCCAATTTCGTGTAAAAGGGCGAGGAAAGGGTTGATGGATGAATGGCAGGCAGTTAGACAGACAGGCAGACGATGAAAACAAAACCTTACGTAGTTAGGGACATAAGAATTCCTGCCCTGGACAACAAATAATAAAAAAATAAGTAAAGTCATTTGAGCAGTATTATTCTTTCAGTTTTCAAGTAACAGAATTATTTCTCATCGTTCAAGACTTTTTTCACTAATCTGACACGTCGAAAAAAGATACGTGGGCTCTTGCACGCCGGGGTAATTTGCCTAAAGAGAAAGAAACGAAATTGAGAGTCTTCGGGAAACAGAAAAAGGGCAAGTAACCTGATTCCAACATAAAATCTCTCTATAACAGCGTTATGTTTGCATGTTTCTGGATGGGTTGTTAGTAACTGATCAGAAGGAACATGGTCATGCGCATGTTTCATTCCTTTTATTCACGCCCACAATATGATTATAGACACTTGGTTGATAATTTCAAAAGTTCCCCCTCTAAACTTAAATTTTTGTATACAAATGTATATCAAATGTCAATTTTACCATCCTCTCTGTTACTTAAAAAAAGGGGAGGTTTCCTTGAAACCTATTCATGAAACTGCAGCTTTATTTTAAATATGGAAAAATTAAATTCAGCCACAACAAAGCAATCAACTTTGTTAATCCTACATGGAAAACGTCAACAACCATTTTCCCCCAAAAACAGTTTAACCATGAGGATTCTGGAGATATAATCAATCCAGAGAGGCAAACAAACAGTGATATTTAATATCAAACGCGATATCCTCAACAGAGGCACCCGAGATTTTCGTTCATTTCACAAGGCTTGCCTTTCATCTCTGAGGTGGAAGGAATGATGCAGTGATTCTGAATGGGGGAGAGCGATAGTGTTCGGAATGGCCTTTTATCAAAGTCTGTCTTTTTTCGGGCGAAGATGCTTTTCAAGTTTTACAAAACATGTCTGTTTACTAGTGAAGCCCAGACTGTTATGATATTTATCGTAACGAAACATATATACAACAAATTAGTACTTGGAGGTTTCCAACGCAATAGTCTCTAATGTACGTTTGTGTTCAACCACCCATGTCATTTCCTTTTCCAGCATTTATTACAATGAACTTAACATGATTATTAATAATACTTTCTTATCTGGCAAGTATTGAGAAAAATCTATATATATTCTTGATATAAATTTTCTCTCTAGATATCTCAACTACAACCTCTAAAATATTAGAAATACTCACTCGTATTTATATATTATAAATAATATACATATACGGATATACTTTTACCTATATATAGGGGTATATAGATAGTGGGCGGCCGTGCATATTATATGGCCAGATATATATATATATATATATATATATATAATATATGAAAGTTTTATATATAAATTTTTATATATTTATCTGTTAATGTTTATATATATATATATATATATATATATATATATATATTATATATATATATATATATATATATATATATATATATATAGGTTCAAGCATTATGAATAATAATAATAATAATAATAATATATATATACATAATATATAATACCATAATAGTATATAATAATATATAAATAAATATATATATATATAATATAAAAATAAATATATATATATATATATATATATATATATATATATATATATATATATATATATATATATATATATATATTAGAACAGAGAGAGAGAGAGAGAGAGAGAGAAGCAGCCTTGTGAAGAGAGAGTAACCTCTTGAGAGAGAGAAGAGAGAGAGAGAGTTTTCAGAGAGAGAGTCTGAGCAAAGAAGAAGAATGCAGCCTTGTCCACAAAATTCATCTCTGGGCAAAATTTCCGGTACCGTGTTTAGAAAAGCGCGGCGTTTTTCACGGTCTGGCGATCAAAGAGTTTATGTAGGAATGTTATTGCAACCCGCGGGCGAGGACAAGAGGAGAGGTGACCCAAATCGACCCTGGGGCCTCTGGGTCTCAACCTTGTCTCATATCAGGCACCGTTATGAAGGAAAATATTAGTTTTCGTCGTTGGAATTCGGGCCTCACTGAAATGGCGATTTAAAGCGAGGACGGAAGAGATTATTTTCACAATTTTATTTTTCAATAAAGAGCTGTCTTGGGATTCTATTTCTTTTATGTTGTGGGTATAATAATAATAATAATAATAATAATAATAATAATAATAATAATAATAATAATAATAATAATAATAAACCCCATTCTTCAATAAATTGAGGGAGACATCTTTTAATAACAATTTTCTTTCTGTTATATCATGAGCCACCAATCACTTTAAAGAAGGATAGGCAATCATTCATCCCCTTAGTTTAATTTATACGTGAAATTTAGAATATTGTTACCTAAAATACTTTTTCTTCACCCTCATTTCCATTCAATTGCTTTTGAATCACTTAACGAAAGATACGCAATCATTTATCCCCTTAGCAAGTTGTTTACGCAAAATTTCGAACTTCGTTGCCTAAAATACCCATTTCACTGTGATTTCCATTCACTTACTTTTCATTAGTTCAAGCTTAGTTAATTAATGGGTCCATCTTTCGATTACTGGATTCGAAACATTCTGAAGGTCCCTCTGATGTAATCCCCTTCCTGCCCCGACGCTCGAACTGTTCAGTCAGTCAGTGGTCTCATTTCAGAGTTTTGATTGGCATGAACACGCGATTCATATTCAGCTTCCGGGTAGCTCTCTCTCTCTCTCTCTCTCTCTCTCTCTCTCTCTCTCTCTCTCTCTCTCTCTCTCTCTCTTAGAAAACATTGAGCCTCTTGTTACTGTGCATTACTCTCGATGCAAACATCCAATGCCTTATTATGACAAGACAGAATAAACAGAAAACTGGTGGCCACGAGTAAAACTTTTGAAGGAGTACGCAAGATGAAGCAATTCCTATAAGAAAAAGTAAACCAGTCAATAATCTTTAAAACCTACATCCAAGAGATCTGAATCTTTACAAAAAATTCCAATGAATTTGCAATAACTTAAAATGTAAGAAAATGTGCCTTGGTTCCTCGAGGATATGCACAAATGGCCTCGAATTCCCTGATCTTAAGTGCTAACAGATTCTGAATCTCTCAATCTACAGTCAAACACATCCTACTTCTAAAAGTGCATCTCCTCTAATGGTATTCAGGAATTTACTACATATGTATAAAAGGTATCTGATTCTGTTACGTAACTTCAAAAGATTCGCCGACTGAAAATACTTGTCCTGACTTTCGCAGAGGAAAGTCTTGGTCGGTTTCATCGAACACCGAAAATATTGGGTGTTTTTCCAAGAACGTGGCCGACATAATCTTAAGCTTGACTTAATCTTAACAGCTGCCGCTTCTTCTTCCATGTTGGGTTTCTTAATCTCGGGTTTTATGAAACATAAGACTCTTGACAAGCGTATCTTAACTCATTTACACTACGACTGCGATTTTTGCTTGTACCATTTGGAGAGAAATTATAACTTGTATTTCATGTCTTTAAAACGTTTTGCATACAATATTTTGTAATTGTGCAGCTAGTTACGTAAATTAAATGTTCACTAGAACCGAACTAGAATGTACTTCTTTAAGATTGAACATTAGTAATAGCTAAAAGAGTATGAATAAAATGACGAGTAAAAATAAAAGAAATATATGAATCTCTCTCTGTTTCTTTCTCGTATGTATGTATGTATGTATGTATATGTGATTTAGTATATATATATATATATATATATATATATATATATATATATATATATATATATATATATATATATATATATATATATATATATATATATATATATATATATATATATATATATATGAGCCTCGATGGCCCGAGTCGGTTAGAGCAGCAGCCTCGGACTTCTCAGAGGTCTGTGGTTATGGTTCAAATCTGCAGCTGACCGCTTAAAGAGGCGGACACTTTGCTATCTGTGTAGACACCCCGGGATTATGTATGTAATCAACGGATAGGTTTCCTTAAAAGAAAATGGGTGTTACAGACTAATACACACACAAACAAAGCCACTCCAACATCTTCTAATAAACATAACAGGCACCTCACACATCTCGACTGTCGACCTAACCGCGCAACGTCTCCTCGCTGCTGGGAGAAAGGGCATTGGTGACTGGTACAATACATGTACATACGCTACCGGGGTCTAAGCGATGACAGGCAGGGCAGCCGATCAAGACTAAAAAGTCTACCTCAAAGCCATATCAAAGTCCTTCAAAAAGGAGGCATCATGCTTACACATACAAACATACAAAATATAAAAAAAGCACGTTAAAATAAGAATATATATATATATATATATATATATATATATATATATATATTAAATATATATATATATATATATATATATATATATATAATAAAACTTTAAAATCTATAGTTTATATCTTTCAGAATAAAGGGAAGTCTCTTTGTAGAATGGGAAAAAATAGTTAACACAAAATTTTAATCATCAATAATATAGTTACTTTGTACCGAAGTACGTACAGTACATACTTCCTTCAGATAAATTTGTACTTACGTACTTCATGACATAACAAAAACTCTGAAAAACGTAACTTCATCTAACATAGCCACTTTCACCCTTAGGTACCCTTTGCATATGGCTTATCACTGATAATCTCTCTGCCTTTAAATCTACCCACGTTCTGTTGGATATCGCATTCACATCATTTATTTATTGTCTACCGTGGGCAGCTTGAATGGCATGGTATTTACAGTAGAATAATCCAAGTGAATGTCAGAGGCTGCCCTCCTCCCCATGAATGCTCCATGGATATTATGCACAAAAATGACTGTTCGGCTATCCAGGGCAACGAGTACATTCATATACGAACGAATATTCAACAGAATAAATTCCCAAACTTTATGGACTTTTGCAAAGCTTCCGTGCATTACATTTTTTACTTCTCTCCCTGTAAATGTTACGTAGTTTCCTCTCAGTTCTGAATGAAACAAGATGGAAAATGAAAAGATAAAAGCTTCAATTATTTTCTCTCTGAAATCCCCTGAATATAAATAACTATTCGCGAAAAAGGAATCATGAGCTTGACTATTAAGTCAGCTTTCCCTCCCCTTGACATTAAACAGCAGATGTACGTAAAGAACTTTCTTTCACAACAGCCCCCACCGGGGTTTTTGTCTGGTCTTGTAAAATTCATGTGAGTAATTTCGCCCTCTCGTGAATGGAAAGAGTCCATTGGATAGAGTCTGCATATAAGCTTTCGTATTCTTTTGTCTACATGGGTAGCTTTTAATTTGCTTATTCTCTCTCTCCCCTCTCTCTCTCTCTCTCTCTCTCTCTCTCCGGAAGTAATGCTCTTCTAAGGGAAGAAGTAAGGAAGTGAACACGCATTTACACACACACACACACACACACACACACATATATATATATATATATATATATATATATATATATATATATATATATATATATATATATATATATATATATGTAATATATATATGTGTGTGTGTGTATATATATACATATATAAATACATACATATATAAATACACACATAATACACACACACACACACACACACATATATATATATATATATATATATATATATATATATATATATATAGAGAGATATAGAGATATATAGAGAGAGAGAAGATTATTTCACGTGCCATTGTTTTAACAATTTTGTTTAAAAGACATAAAATCATTGTGCAAATGAAACTTGTCTCTAATGCAAATGATATTCACAGCGTTTTATCAAATGATATTAAAACAAATAATTAAAAGGAACTGGTAAGTTTGGTCCATTCTTACTCGGTTTTTGCCAAAACACAAACAACAGACTTCCACTCAGCAATTTAAGCAATTTTCTAATGATAATCTACAAAATGAAGGTTTATCATATTTTTCCCATAGTTTCCTTGTATATTAAGAGAATTATTATATAATCTGTGTATAAACCGCAAAATAAGTCCTTTAACGCACTGCATGTGAACTTCATATTAATTAGAGTTTACATGGAAAGATTGACGTCACGGCTGTGAAGAAAGAAACCTACCTTGCTTCCTGATTCTTTGCACTTGATCCCATTTATATATTTCCCTAAATAATTTCATGAAGGAAATAAGATTACAATATTCAAAAAGTCTCAATTTTTGTGCTGTTTTATCTGTGAACAAACGATATATTTTGTCTCACTTATCTGATTAACATTCGAGTTAAAATG
>NC_089747.1:58294133-58309133 GCF_040412425.1 Macrobrachium rosenbergii
TGTATCGCCAAACAGCCTGTCGTCACGGTAAGTCTGATTTTGGTTTCAAAACGTCGATTTACTGGCTTTTTCTATATTCCGTTTCTTTGTTTCATTCTTTCGCCATCATAAAAACCCCAAGCCCATTTCCGAAGCCCTATTAAGCATAATTTATATTGTTCAGCGTCATCCATTATTCAGGAAGCAACTAGGAATTAGGGAAGGTTGAGCAAGTTATTTAAAATCCTTTATGCAGCCTTGTGTCAGGATCCATTGTTCAGAAGAGCCGTTGTGTTTTTAATACCATATTAACGTAGTAATTACTCGCGTGCAGAAAGTGACGACATTTATCGTAAAGTCTTTATTCATTGAGTATTCTTTGTGCAGGGGTTAATTTCCCTCGACTGGCAACCTTGAGTGTTTAAACGGCTGTCTTTTTGAGGTTAATTTGTAGCTTCATTGTACCGGTTCTGTTTTTCTGGCATGGGGCCTTATAAATTACGTAAATCAAGTAATAAACTCATCAGCTAAGGCAGTGTAACAATATATATATATATATATATATATATATATATATATATATATATATATATATATATATATATATATACACACACACACACACACACACACACATATATATATATACAATATAATATATATATATATTATATATATATATATAAGATACTCTAAATATATATATATATATATATACATTATACACACACACACACATATATATATATATATATATATATATATATATATATATATATATATATTTACATATATACATATATATATATATACATATATTTATATATATATATATATATATTATATACTATCATATATATATATATATATTATATATCCTGGTACCATTAGCATTATCAGAAATGCAACTGATGAGCTACAAAATATTTCGTCATCAAAACATTTGAACATTGGCATCTACCATATACTGGATAATCCCAGGTATATTTTGTCAACAAGATTATTAGAAGACAAAAGCTATACGGAATGCAAATGAACACAGTTCATTATTATTGTTATTGTTACTGAGATCTCCTGCGCTTCGCTGCGCGGGAAGGGGAGCAGTTGAAGGGCTCCCTGTTTCAAGCGCGGCTGCCAGTCGTGAAGTGGGTCCTTCGATTAGCAGCTACTGTCACAAGCAATTTTGAGGTTTCCTCTTCTGGATCCTTCAGATCAGTTTTTAAACACCTGACGTTTCATAGCTTTTTTCCCCCTCTAGCTCTAACCTTAGAGGTCTTAACCACCACCTGGTCATTAATAGGTAAACGCTCTTCTCAATGGTCTTGCAATGGTTGTTCAAATTACTCTTCTTCTTAACTATACCTTATGGCTCTTGATTGCTCAAGCAATAAACTAACACTTGCGTCTTCAATTGAGCTCGTTTTAAAGCACCTCCTCCTATCCTAGTTTCAGTCGTTTTAATAGATATCACCTGTGTTGGATATATTTACTGACATATACCGAACGAATTGGCGTGGGGAGTTGATCTAGTTGACGATTATGTGTGCTTTTTAATACAGTAACTTTAGCGCAAATACTCCCTATAAAAGTTCAGGGTTGAGGGTAATATTCCATTTATAGGGCATGCTGTTTGCCATGACATGGCCGCATAAAGTGACAAGCCCTGTGGTTCCAGGAAACGGAGTATGAAAGAATGGTAATTGATTCAGCCGGGTTAATTGCTTTCGACATCCATTGTCGAACAAGCTCTTGGCTTCTTGGTACAATGGAAACGCCGCTTCTATTTACTGTAAAAATTAGTATCAAAGCGTTTCTATATAGGATAGATATTCATATGGATATGAGGATACACACACATACACACACACAATATATATATATATATATATATATATATATATATATATATATATATATATATATATATATATATATATATATATATATATATATATATATATATATATATGTTATCTCACCACTAAGTATATTCTTTGCCAGGTGGTATGGTAGCGATGTAATGGCCTTGTTATAATACAAGTCGGCGGGCAATAATAAAAAAATTACCACCAAAACAAAAATATGTCTGTTGTAGTTTATCACTGAATTATGTTCACTTTAAACTTAACAATTTAGCACTTAATATACCACTTAATAAATAAATCTAATTCAAAACACCAAGATCCAGGCACAAGAAAAAGGAAACACTCAGAAACTTTTAACTGTAAAAGTTAAAAACTATAATGCACCCACTAATATATAATAATAATCACTTTTACCACAATTAAGCACCCATATAAAATAGCGAGCAGATGTTGACTGTATGAACAGCTGTGATTCTCTCCTCTGTTACATTCTTTTCAGGACAAATGTAAACTTTTAAAGTACTGGACTAGAGAATGTCCAAGGAGCATTTAAACAGGAACAGAAAGTGCTTAAATACAAATAGAACAATTTATAAGAATATTTTTACAGAAAATACAAAACTGTATTTTAAAAAATTCTTTTTTTACAATATTTAATGTGACAGCTCGTCACAGCTCCTCCCCTGTAGGATAACAGCAATCCTGATAGCTGTTTATGGAGGTGGAGATCGGGTCGATCCAACAGTATCTTTTATTCTGCAGACGGTCTTGGGAAGCAGGATAGGCATCTGCTATGGAGTTGTTGATGCCTTTGATGGTCCCGAAGTTCAACGTTGAATCTGGTTAGGTGATATGACCATCTTAGAAGTTTTTGATTCTGTAGTCAGGAACGTTCAAATACACTAAAGGACGATGGTCTGTGCAATTATTACTTTCTGATGACCCTCGGTATGGTGAGAAATGCTGAAGAGCTGCAATTATGGCATACAGCTCTTTCTCGATGGTAGCCATCAGTCTGTACTCGGAAATATCCTGAGTAGTAGGCGATGGGTGGGGAGGGAGTCTAGAGTTATGTCCTCATCTGGAATTATGGGAGTGGATGTTTGCAGCAGGACTGCTCCATAGCCAGTAGCACTGGCATCTACTTGGAGACAAAAATCTTTCTTAAAGTCAGAGGCCTTGAGTATGGGTTTACATATTAGAATATGTTTTAATTTTTGAAAGATCGTATTTATTTCTGAGTCCAGGAAAAAGTTACTTTTGATGATGTTAATCTATAGAGTGGGGTGGCAAATGAAGAGAAATCTACAAATCTTGAATAGTAAGATATCATACCAAGGAAGGTCTTTAACTTTTTTGTTAGAAGGAATAGGAAATTGCTTTATACTTAGGATATTGGATTCTTTCAGGGCGTGTGACCGTTGCCAATGCGATGGCCTAAATAAGTTACTTCCGCTCTGCCAAATGTGCCTCTTTACTAAATTAATGGTTATCTTGGCTTTGGCGGAACCGTTCAGTAGTTGCCTTAGAAGATGTATATGTTTCGTCCCAATTCTCGCTGACAATGATCACATCATCCAGGTACACGAGGTGTTAGTGTAAGCCTATGATAATGTTACTCATCATTCTCTGAAAGGTAGCAGGAGAATTAGTAAGTCCGAAAGGTAACACTGTATAAGAAAATAAACCAAATGGGGTGGTAAAGGCAGAAATTTCTTTTGCTTTTTCAGTTAATGGAACTTGATAGTAACCTTTCATCAAATCTATTTGTGTTAGGATTTTTTGCCTTCCCAATGTTGTCCAAGATATCATTAATTCGAGGTAGAGAGGAAATGAGTCTTTAATGGTGACTTTGTTTAATTTATGGTAATCATGCATAGCCGTAGTTGACCATTGGCTTTGGGTACTAAAATGCAGTGAAATCTAGGTGACGATACTGGGTTCAGCTAAATTATTATCTAATAAGTATTGAACCTCCTTCCTTAGAGATTCCAGTCTTCTACCAACTACTCTATAATATGGCTGCCTTATGGGTGTAGTTCCTGGCTCTAAAATTATATCATGCTTAATTGTGTCACTGACTTTTAATTGATCCGAACAAACATCTGAATACTCCAGCAGTAACTTAGTTTTAAGTTTTACGATGATTAGGTGGGATTTTTTCAAGATAACTTGGCAAGGATTCTATACTTGGCTGTTGAGAAGATCCTTCCATGATACAAGATTATCCTCTGAAGGAGTTTCTTCATCTACCTCCTGGTTTTGAACTGAACTGTGGTATCAACAGAAACCGTTTGAGAAGAGATGTGACTTACCACATTAGCAGGTGCATGATGGTTTTATAAGATTAACATGTACCATTTGAGTAGGACGTCGTCGGTCAGGTATGGAGATTATATAGTTTAATTTGGAAGGTCTACTGGCGATGGTATAGGGTCCCATAAATTTTCTCTCTTAAGGGTGCGTCTGGTATTGGATGATAAACCAGAACCTGGTCGCCAATGTTGAATTCATAGCTTTTGTTTTCCTGTTGTAAAAGGTTGGACATTTTCTCCTGAGAAATCAAAAGATTTTCATTAGCAAAATTATACATGGAAAGGAACTTTTCTTTCAGTTCTTTCATATAAGCTAACAGGGTGGTAGTATCCTCCTCCTTATTATGAATAAAATTTTCTTTCACCATGCTTAGCGTTGTTAAGTGGTTTCCTGCCAAACATAAGTTCGAAGGGTGATACACCAGTCGAATCATTAGGGTACACTGCGTAGCATATACATGAGGAGGTCTAAATTTTCATCCCATGATTGGGCAGTCTCCTCCATGTATTTACGTAGAAGGTTTTGATGGTCTGGTGTACCCTTTCAAAAACTCCATTTGTCTGTGGATGATATGCAGAAGCATAGACATTGTGAATATTAAACTCTTGCATACTTTGTTTGAATAACTTACTGGTAAAATTAGTATCTCTGTCACATTGGAGAATCTTAGGAAATCCAAAGGTTGTGAACACTTTAACAAGCTGACCAATGATGGTTTTGGCATTAATGTTCTTAATAGGCATGGCAATGGGATATCTAGTAGTAGGACACAAGACAGTTAGCAAGTACTCGTTACCTTTCTGAGTTTTAGGCATAGGTCCTACACAGTCAATAATTATTTTCTCAAAGGTTGTTTTAGTACCGAGATGGGCTGCAAAGGTGCACTGAATAATACTCTCGTTGGGCCTACCTGTGACCTGGCATTGATGACAGGATATTATGTACTCCTTAATATCTTTCTTTATACCTGGCCAGAAGAAGTCCTGTGAAACTCTGTGATAGGTTTTATTAACTCCTAGATGGATTCAGAGGTGTGAGCCAAATCTAGAAGTGGTGGTACAAGGGTTGCTGGTAAGACAAGCTGGTGACAGTCATGCCACGTGGAAGTTACTGGTGCTTTGGAAGATCTAAAATGCCTGAAGAGTAAGCCGTGATCAGTATAAAAATAAGGAGTCTTGGGGTTATCTGATGGATTTTTCTCTTTTTCCAGTATGTCGTAAGGCTAGGATCATTACTCTGCAACTGCTGAAACTTTACTTTGCTTAAATTTACTAATTTCCAAAGCCTTCTCTACTTTAGATGTTTCAGAGTTTTATTTTCTTTGGAACTTTTGATACAGATTGAACAATTTTATTTTCATTTACTTTAAGTTCTTGTTTCAGAATGACATCTGGATCTGTTACTACTAAATTCAAAGCATTGGCCCCTGCAAGGTCATTACCTATCAGTACCTGTATTGATGGATGTGGCAGGTTTATTAGACACAGCAACAGAAGCTTTACCTGTGTAGTAGGGGGCACTGAAATGTTACCTCTGCCAAGGGTAGAGTCTTGGTCGATGTCAAGTCCGTTACAGCAACATATTCTTGCTTCATTGTCAGCTCCTGTGGTGGTAGGTTGATAATAGTTTGAGACGATCCTGTATCACGAAGACAAACGACAGGTTTCCCATTTACTGAACCTTGGCATGTGTAAGGTTTGAAGGAATCTAAATCCAGGTAGGGACGGTCACATGCATCGTTTTCTTGGAATCCTGTTTTTTTACCAGGCTTATGTTCTTTGACTTCAGACTTTCTGCACTGAGGATCTGGACACTTTTCAATGAGATGTCCTGCCTGCTTGCAGTAAGTACAAAATCTGTCTGAAAAAAGGTAGTTTTATAATGGGCAGGTTTATATGATTTATGGCGCAGAAAATAGTCATCTGCCAGACTAGCTGCTTTCATGAGATCCGTTTCCTCCTTATCTAAAATATAGTTAGCAATGTTAAATGGCACTTTTCTAAGAAACTCTTCCATGATTACCAGACTTTTAAGTGACTCAAATTCTTTAATTCCAGCTTTGTCAATCCACTTTTTGAAATTGTCTAATTTTAGTATCACAAAAATTCCACAAATGTCTGGGTTGTAGATTTTTGTGAATTGCATGAAACTTTGACGATATCCTTCTACGGTGATTGAATAAGCATCTAGAATAGCTTTCTTAAGGATCTGATAATCCTTAACAGTAATCATTTTGAGAAACATAAGCTGCCTTACCTTTGAAACCGTTTCTAATGAGCATTACCCAGTGTTCTGCCGGCCACTCGGTGGTAGCTGTATCCTCGAAAGTGTCGAAAGAATACTTCGGGTTCTTTTTCATCAAATGTAGGAATGAGCTTTTTGCTTTGTTGAAGTCGAACTTTTCAGGAAGATTGCGTTCTTCTTCCTTGGTTTTAAGTTGTATGTTAGCAGTTTCTCTTGTTTTCCAACAATTCTATTTCCGCTAATTTCTTTTGGAGTTCTACTTCCTGTAGTGCAGCTTCTCGTCTTCTTGCTTCCTCTTCTGAGCTAATCTTAGTTTTCTTTTTCATCTTCTTCCTCAGCTAATCTTCGCTTTCTTTCATCTTCTTTTATTTGTCTTTCATCTTCTTCCTGAGTTAATCTTCGTTTTCTTTCCTCTTCTCTTGTTGCCTGTCTTCTTCTTCTCGTGCATTGAGTATCTTCATTTTCTCCAATTCCAATTGTAGTTTCATCTTGGTTACCTCTGGATCTTCTTTACTGGTAGCAACCAGACCGGTCAGGTAACGTGAGTTCTTCTACTTCTTCGTCGCTCTCTTTAACTACATTCTTTGCAATTAGAAATTGGAGGATGTCGCTTATCAATCTAGCTTTGACATGGGAGGACTCTGAAGGTATTTGCCATTTCTGGGTGATAGTCAAGAGTTCCGCTTTCTTTGCAAGATGTAATCTTGGTAGTTCATCTTTAGGGTTAAGCAAGAATTGCTCTAAATTGAACATGTTTGCAAAAGAATTAAGTTAGGATGGCACAAAAAATCGTGAAACTTATTTAAAATAAGCTAGTTACCTTAACAAAAATAATTGCTATTTAATAAGTCTTAAGCAACTGCTGATAATAACTAAGTTCAATATCGAAGGACTGAATTATAATTTAAACCAGATGAGAGCATTACTGATAATTCAAAAGTGAAAATTAACGACTTATCAAGATTGACAAGTGATAAAGAGATTCCCACAATTAAGAGGAATAAGATTGCGATATCGGTCCGAAGATGTTAATGCACACAAAACGAACCAAAATCAAGTAATGAGATGACCAACGGAATGGTCTTAACTAAGGAATGAACTAGTTCAATGATTATGATTTAGAAGAATTCCAGGGTAGCTCATTATTGGTATCGGATCTTACAGTGTTTACATCGGAAGAAGTCTAATGGCTTAGGAAAGAATCTTAAAAGGGTGGATTCATGAAAAGGGTGGGCACCTACGATAGTAGATGCTTACCTGGTCCCAGTCGATTAACATTAAGCTACCAACTATACCTCAAATCATCGATGCGGATATGAATAGAAGAATCACTTACTATTAAGTAACAATTGCAACACTATTGTGCCCGTCTGGATCTGGCGGTGTGAAAAATTTAATACTTAAGCTTATTTACTGCAACAGGCATATCTCATAAATCACATGGATCCACATAAATCGCATGATACACATGAACTATGTGACTTAGATCGCCTGAATAACAAGATCACCATAAGTCATGAAACACAGAAACCCATGGTCACATGAAACAGAAGTCACATGAAGAATTACGATCACATGAATAAATATGCTCCGGACAGGCCCCAAATATTGTCACCACTGCAAGTATATTCTTTTACCAGGTGGTATGGTAGCGATGTAATAGCCTGTGTTATAATACAAGTCGGCGGCAATAATAAAAAAATTACCACCAAAACAAAATATGTCTGTTGTAGTTTTATCACTGAATTATGTTCTTTAAACTTAACTTTATTTAGCACTTAATATACCATAATAAATAATCTAATAACCCAAAACACCAAAGATCCAGGCACAAGAATAAAAACACTCAAAAAACTTTTTACCTTTAATAAAAGTTAAAAACTATAATGCACACACTAATATATAATAATAATCACTTTACACCACAATTAAGCACCCATATGAAATAGCGAGCAGATGTTGACTGAACAGCTGTGATTCTCTCCTCTGTTACATTCTTTTCAGGACAAATGTAAACTTTTTAGTAAGGACTAGAGAATGTCCAAGGAGCATTTAAACAGGAACAGAAAGTGCTTAAATACAAATAGAACAATTTATAAGAATATTTTTACAGAAAAATACACAAATAAAATAATAATTACTTTAATGAAAAGTCAAAAACGCACAAATAAAATAATAATAAATTCACTTTTCAGAGACCATCTAAGTACATCAACTCGTAAAATGTCTCAGGTGTTGCATGCATGAAGTTTTTCAGTCTTCTGATCGACAGTTGCTCGTAATTTAGTTAATTACCCGAGACCACATTACATCAGAAGCGTGGAACCAGCTGTAAATTACAGTAAGCTTTGCAATATTACGATGGTCCGAGAAAGTTGCTCCTGAAATCTTGAATTGGCTTCTTTCATTCTGGGAAAAATTTCGCGCGAATAAAAGGCGATTTTGATAAGATTTTCTTGTTTTACAGAGAGCACATTTTTTTTGAAAAGTTCTTAATATGGCCTTTACACACTTAAGCTTAAAACACGTGAATCACGAAATATAGGAATGGTACCGAGTTGTATATAGCAAAATAACAACTTTCGCTACTAGTCTGAAGATAATCTAATATTGCTCTTTTCTAACTACCAATGAACATATTTAGTAAATATTGAAGAATAGAAGAGAATAATTTTAAAGTTAATGATCTCATACGTACGACCAAAATACATTTTTACTAAGTGAAAGAACGCCAGTGGGTTGCAACACTCCGTGTTTATCCAAGAAACGTTTGCACAAAAGGAAAAAATAAACACTATACTCGGCATTTCCTTTTCAAAAGCCTCGTCCCACAAGCAAGAGGTCTGGAAGCCAAGCACTCGAGTTCACTGGGAACTGGATCCTTTCAGGTCCAATTTGTGCCTTTTTGGTCCTAGTATTTATGCTCAGAAAATCATTGGATGTCTCTCTATCCTTTCTCTCAGCGTGCAATTTTACCGTGTTCTGTTGTCGCAATAAGAAATTTCTCATACTTTCCCTTTCTCTAATTAGAGTATGTGCATTTTGCGTGCACGTGCGTATTTTTGATAAAATTACCAAATTACATTAAAATTAATTGCAAAGTGAGAAAACGGGTTATTTAGATAAGTCGGATGGCAAGATCATACCTTTTCTGACTAAAAACTCTACTGCGCATTGCAGTAAGTCACTTCGCATGAATACGAACTGCTTTACAATAGTATTGCCTCCTTTCTTTCTGTTTCATTTCCATATGGTTGTAACCATTTTCAGAAAACGTATCTGAACCTGTACCTCGTCATTTATTCCAGAAATACAGAATAAAGCTGTCTCTTGTTATAATAGTTGTCAAATATTTTAAGCTCTTTTTACTGGCAATATAAACATAAATATATCATGTATGTATACATACATATACACACACACATACATAATAAATATATACTGTATATATATATGTATGTGTATAAACAAAAAATAAAAATAAAAATAAAAATAAATATAAAATATTAAAAACAAAATAAATATATATATATATATATATATATATATATATATATATATATATATATATATATATATATATATATAAGAATAAAATCATCCTTTTTAATATTCAGCAAACAAAATCTGCTTGACTGTCTTTCAGTTAGGCGTCCCAAAAAAGATCGTCGATTTTTAACCAGTTTTATGCAAGAAACAGGTTTCTAATATTTAAAAGATGTACGATGCTGGAACAATAAACCCCCGACTCCCCATCGCCTGAGTTTTAGCAGTTAGTGTTCAGGAAGCCCATTTTGTTTGGAATATTAAAAACATGATTTTATTCTATATATATATATATCTCCTTTATCTATATATATATGGTATATATATATATATAAGAAATCATGTTTTAATATTCCAAACAAAAAACTTGACTGACAGTTATAAAAAGATCGTCGATTTTTATTTATTTTTTATGCAAGAAACAGGTTTCTAATAAATTTCTCAAAAACTTGTTTTTCTTCAGCAAAACTACAATCTTTTCAGGTTCCAATGACCTTATGAATTACGAAATGTTAGACTATGTATCTTATCGCTTTCTTGAACCAATCGTACCCAGAGCATTCAGACTTCAGTAAAAGTGTTCTATTAATAGTCGAGCTGCTTTTGACACTAAGTCATTCCTAGAGTCAGGATTCCTTTCATTTATTGTCAGTCATCCTCAGTCAGACTGAATGGTATGGTATTCAGAAGACCCCCAAGGAATGTCAGGGTTCTCCTTCCCTCCTCTGAAAGTTGCATGAATAACGTCCAGGGAAATGATGGTACGACCAGCACTTGGTAATAGGATCATGCATATGCGGGGAAATAAATTCTAAAGTGAGCTCTTAGGCATTGTGGATATTTATAAAGCTGCATTCTAAGACTTTCCGTTTACCGGTTTTTTAAAATACAGATTATATTCATTTCCTGCACGAAAGGAAGAAAAAGTTGTGTAAAGAAATAAAATATAAGCTTTGTTCACTTGAGATAAAACCCCCAGATATTCGGACAATGCAATTCTTTATTTAATATAAAAAAAAGTTTCTCCTTTCTTTAAGAAAATAAATCACCTGTCCTGCACAAGTAATAAGTAAATTAATAAATAAATAAAACATAATAAACAAGTAAATAAGTACAGAAAGAACTGAATAAAAAGTAAATAAATTAGATCAAACAGTGTCGAACGCAGTAGTGCAGGAGATATGCCATACCTCTAAGCCTGAGAGACCACTTGGTTATAATGATCATATGAGGTAAAGCACCCTGTTGGTGTACCAGGGAGTCGTAACCCAACCCCCATAACATTCAACGTAATCGAAATTAAACTTCATTGTACTTATATTTCTTGAATAGTAATTACTAGTACAGAAAATATTTTTCGTATAAAGGGCAATGTTTTTTTAACCTGAGTTCAATTTAACTGACCGGCTGATGAAGAGTTAGAGGAATTTATTTCTGGTGATAGAAATTCATTTTCGCTATAATGTTCTCAATTCCACAATTTTGTAGGTCCCGTTGCTAAGCAACCAATTGGTTCTTAGCCACGTAAAATGTCTAATCTATGGGCCAGCCCGTTTTAGGAGAGCTGTTAATCAGCTCAGTGGTCTTAAAACTAAGGTATACTTAACTTTTTTGTAGCTGCTGTGGTATTCCATTTCAAATTCAACTTTTCTTTTATTTTCACTTGGATGCTAGTTATACCTTATGTATAGTGGAATAGAAAATAAAAGGTATTTGTAGACTTAATAATATCTATCTATGTATCTATCTGTATATATATATATTATATATATATATATATATATATATATATATATATATATATGTATGTATATATATATATGTAAATATATTATATATATATATATATATATATATATATATATATATATATATATATATATATATATATATATATTGATTAAATCTCACCTCTTGGAAATAGCAGGCCAAGAAACCCTTATATAGCTTTCTTTTTTATCTGTATCTCAAGACTATTTTCCATGAATTTATAAGTATATAAAAAAATAATGAAAATGCAATGACAATCAATCTGTAAGATATTAATTTGAAGAATGTCCGTTAAATATTCTTAAGTAATCTATTAGGAAAATGAATGTGCTGAACAAACGTCATTTTACAAAAAATTTGAGGAGTCCTTCGACAAAACAATAAAATGACAAATGGAGATCTCATCTGTAAAAACCAAATCTATATAGTTTTAAAAACAACTCTCTATAAGAAGGACTTCAGTATCTGTCTGTCTGTCTGACTATCTGCTGGTCGTAAACATGGCGCCTTTATGGAAAGGTGCAAGACATCGGCGATAATTCATCCCTTCTTTATTTCGTCATTTTTAATTTCACGCCTCGATTCTCTTTCCAGATGAACGATTTCATCTGTTCCAGAGAATTTCCTTTCTTCAAGAAATGATCTTAGAGACCGACGCGAATACTCTGGAGAAATCTGCATGTTCATTTCTTGCCTGAATGACGCGCCTAAATGAAAGGAGTGTTTGTTCTTCCTCTGCTCTGTGACGTGCGTCGTGGTCCATCTGCTCATTAATGTTTTCGTGGGCGCGTTCGGTGTGCTGGTAAATGAAAGCTGTCTTCACTGCAGGAGGGAGAAAAAGGGATCTGAATTCTAGTTGGGCTGAGGGTCTTTTCTCTTCATGTTGTAAATCTTTCTAAACGTGATGGTCATTTAACAGTGATTTGTGCCATATCATTAAGCATCTATAATATTAATTCCCACCTAATACAAAATTACTACCCCAATCCTTTCTCATATCTGTCACTGTTAATTTATTGTTCGTGTTTTAAAAAAATGAGACAGAGAATATTTTTTTAGCCAAAGTTTAGGGATAAAGCTTTATCATTTCCAGCTGACCACTTTTGTCAGTGAATTCTTTGGGTTTCTTTTATTGTCGTGTAGCGGGACCCCCGCCCCACCCTCTCTCTCTCTCTCTCTCTCTCTCTCTCTCTCTCTCTCTCTCTCTCTCTCTCTCTCTCTCTGTCATTCCACGAGCAAATGGTTACAAGCTTTATCCTTCACTGTTATAGTGTACGAAACGTATCTACAAAGTCTTGTTAGTCTTGGGAAATCTGAGTTTATCAAATTAAGTAGATAGTTAAAAGTTTCGTCCTTCATCTTTAAACAGTGTAAGAAATGCATCTACAAATCCTTGTTACAAGCTTCAGTTTTTATTTTTATACAGTGTACGAAATGTATCGACAAATCCTTGTTATCTTGGAAATCTGAGTTCATCAAATTAAGCAAATGGTTATAAGCTTCATCCTTCATTGTTTTACAGTGTACGAAATGTAACTACAAATCCTTGTCAGTCTTGGGAAACTTGAGTTTACCAAATTAAGTGGTTAAATGCTTCAACCAAACCTGAGCTTACCAAATTAAGTGGTTAAATGTTTCATCTTTCATAGTTAAACAGCGTACGAATTGCATCTATAAATCCTTGTTAGTCTTGGGAAATCTGACTTCACCAAATGAATTGTAATCTTTGGTGGATGAGGAATAGAGGGCAATTCCTTTTCCTCTAGAAATAGTCTAATTTCTTATGTCTTTGCCAACTGCGCGACAACCTTTTCTTTCTCAAAATGAAAGTCTTTTATTTGCAAAGCTGTTGCTTGTTAATATTTTAGATTTCAACAGCTGTCTCAGTTTCTCTTCTTTTAGCATGGACTCCGCATCTAAGTTGCTTTCACTGGCACGTTGTCACCGTGTGAAAAATGGCGGGTGGAAGTACTGTACATTATTCTCCTTATCATTCCCATTCAAAAAGATCGTCCCCAATAATGACATTTTGACATATAAACTCTTCCAAGAGATAAACGTCATTCATATCGTTAGTCTGGCAATCTGGTCATTGTTCCGGAGCGCTAATAGATAATGTGCCCCGTCCATCTTACTCAGTAAACCGTTAATTAGCTTTCGCTACCTAGCCTCCCAACAAAAGATTTAAAACTTCAGTCAATCATCCGGAGAAATATAAAATTTTCTTTATACTTTAATTTTATAAGCCTTTTAGTAGATTATAACTAATTATATTGAGTTATAAATATGCTTGGATTTATTTTTATTTATGATTCACTGAATCCGAAGCATATAAGCGAATAAATGAAAAATGTGTTTGAATGTTTATATGTACATAAATACCATCAACAATTTCACCTACTAGAAATATATATTTGAGCCATGCTTTGTGTGTCTAAATATAAAGAGTAAGTGTATATGTCGTCTTGGATGGCTGAAGTACACAAATTAACAAACTTCATACGGATCAGACGTACTTAAAATGCAGCTGGACACTTAGACTACGGAATCTTATATAGGGTTGAAAGGCCCATTCTTGAAAAGTTCGTGAATTAAAAACTTTTGTTTTACAACACGCAGAAGAGTTGCCTAGTGTTACTGGCAAAAGAATTTTTATACCTATTAGCATAGGCAGATGGTGCAAGTTTGTTTATTTTTGTTTATTCCCTTTAGAAGAGGAAGGAGGCCATAGCATATATTTCAAAAGTCTCTAGACTAATATACATTTCCTGAAAAGGAAAATTATTTCCTAAAAAAACTTTAAAAAGTAATTTCTCATGCACACATCCACACACCTCCACATACACACACACATATAATACAGTATATATGTATATGTATGTATGTATGTATATATATATATATATATATGTATATATATATTTATGTATTCTATATAGTTATGTATATTATATATATATATATATATATATATATATATATATATATATATATATATATAAATATATATACATATATATTTTTATATATATATATATATATATATATATATATATATATATATATATATATATATATATATATATATATACATACAGATAGACAGATAGATAGATAGATAGACAGATAGATAGATAGAACTATACTGTTAGATTGCTTTGCTGATAACAGAAATTACTTAAACAAAAAATATTGCCATATTTTTATTACCTAATATGTTTTTTCACTTCCGGCGAAGGTATCGATATATGCAAAAGAAGTAACTGTAAACATCACCACG
>NC_089747.1:58314133-58326633 GCF_040412425.1 Macrobrachium rosenbergii
ATATATATATATATATATATATATATATATATATATATATATATACTGTGTATATATATATATATCACACATAAACACAGATGTTATAGACTGATGAATGTTATTTTTAAATTGAAATTGACTCTATGTAAAGTTGACATCCTCTAAAAATTCATGCTAAGATATTCCAGGCATATACCTGGCTTCGAAAATCCTCGAACTTTGGAAGAGATTTCTAGGAAATTCCGGCAAATATTACGTCCCCCTGGGTTGAAACTTAAGAAACTACAAAGAGCATGCTATTTATTTCCTTGATAATATGCATGGACTAAAACACTTAAGCGCATATACCTGCACATGCACATACACACACACACGTGAATGTGTTTGTGTACAGAAATTTTTTTATCATATCTAACTGTTTATATTAAAGTCACCTACCATTCAGTAAAACAAAGTCTTATGTCTAATATCACTGTCATTGTGTTCTAATTATTGTTATTCTTATTTCTCCGTATGAGTTATTTGTTTTGTGTTCAATGCTGATTTATTTAAATTTTTCTGTTGTTGAAGAATCTTCTGAATAAATAATAAACTACATATCAAAAGTAGAGGAAATGGGAGGAATTGCAAGCACTCATTTCCAGGATTGCGTTCTGGCCACCAGCCAAGCATAGTCGGGGAATGCTTGCACTGAATGCCAGTTTTTCTCCTCTCCCCTCCCGATCGCTTTTACTCCAGTGAGGAATCGCTTCCTCTAAGGTTTAGCTGCTTCCTTCTCACTCTAGAGTCTCGATAATCGCCTTGTGACTGCAGACCCTTCCAACGCTATGCCTCTTGCCATTCAATAGCCGTTTGGTGAGGTCCTTTAAACTTACGTTCTCTCTCTCTCTCTCTCTCTCTCTCTCTCTCTCTCTCTCTCTCTCTCTCTCTCTCTCTCTCTCTCTCTCTCTGGCATGGTCAGATCTATTTCATTCATCCTGAAGCTGGATGTATTTAATGTGAAGTTATGCTGCAATTAGAGTTGATTTTATCAATGACGCGCTTCCTTATTTTCCAGAATGATAAAAAGACCTATATAAGAATTGTCGCAGAATGAACAAAAGAAGCGAAGAATGAATGATGTTTCGTTTGAAATTTAATATAGGAGTATTTGAACTAAAATACCAAAGTACAGTACACTGTAGAATAAAAACTAAATTCGGCGTGTTATATCTGTCACCGATGTTTATTTGCTGAGCGGAAAGAAAAAAATAATTCGTAAAAAACACTAATCTATTCTAATTCTGGATTTATTCAACCTTTTACTTGAGTTTTGTCTTCTTTTGTAAATAGAATCATATCCAAACGAGATATATTAGGTTCAATATAATGATGTTCACACTCTGGATGAAATGTGTCCAACTCTAAAGTTCTTATAGTTGGTTTTCATTACTCAACCTTTTATAATTAGTTTTTATACTTAATTCTCTTTTAATTGATTTTTATTCTAGTATATTTTAGACCACAACAATATCTATAACCCTTCACTCATTTCTGAATAATTATGGATCACACACAATAAAGAAAAAGAAAAAGAAATTCACGAAATATCTCTTCAAAGCCCAAATTGTAGCAAAGCCCTGGGGGGAAACATTATCTAAAAGTTGGTCTCAGACTCCGACACTTTTAATCCTTTCTGAAGTTTGCTGAAAGGAGCGGAGTAAGAATGGCGGATCACAAAGGAAAGAATTCACTCTCCCATAAAGGAGTTGCTATAAGATCATACTTATACTCAGCTCCCCTTTTCTTCCTCCAAGATACATAAATTACATACACACACACACATATATTATATATATATATATATATATATATATATATATATATATATATATATATATATATATATATATATATATATACACACACACATATATATATATATATATATATATATATATATATATATATATAATATGTGTATACACACACACACACACACACACACACACATATATATATATATATATATATATATATATATATATATATATATATATATATATATATATATATATATATATACACACACACACTAAATAACTCATATCCCCGTCAAGAGAAAATAAGTTCTCTTTCCGATGATCCTTTACTAAACATAAGAAAATTTTCAGTATCTTTACTTTCAAAGATCATAAAACTCGTACTCCCACCTATGGTCGTGGCCATCATTAATATATGTAAGTTATAATAAGCGTTTGTTTGGAGAAAAAGTAAGTGATACGGTAGAGTCCACCATCATTAATGAAAGTGAATCTGTGATATCAGCCAAGAGACTGATGTCTCCCAACGCCATCATTACCGTCAGGCTAGTCTTACCGCTAGAGGCTGATCAGCAGTCTCAGCCCTAACGCACCTAATACGCTACGTAGCAGGGATGGCTAGCAATTTTTTTGTTGTTCCTTCAGCGTCCTTCATTTTATAATAAATAATAAGTATGGATACGTTACCGACCTTTCTGCCGTTAATTGATATCTGTAGTCGGATGTGTTATTCAAAAAAAAAAAAAAAAAGCGTAAAAAGAAGGTCCTACATCAGGTTAAAAGTATACCTTAGTTTTACCAGACCACTGAGCTGATTAACAGCTCTCCTAGGGCTGGCCCGAAGGACTGGACTTATTTTATGTGGCTAAGAACCAATTGGTTACTTAGCAACGGGACCTACAGCTTATTGTGGAATCCGAACCACATTACAGCGAGAAGTGAATTTCTATCTCCAGAAATTAATTCCTCTAACTCTTCATTAGCCAGTGGAGACTCGAACTTGGGCCTAGCGAGTGCCATCCCACAACTCTACCGACTCGTCCAATCAACCCATAATCGTACTGTCAAGATGATTCTCAGAATCAGTCATACGACGATATGGCGTGCGGTGATGCAGATTGCGAGGAATGTGTTTTGGTGGCACGAAAGATTTCACTTTAGGGGGAGATGAAATCCTTGTTCCAAAATGGGATTATTATCTAATCTGTCACTCTTCTAAAACAACGATTATCTCGTCTTTATTAAACCCACCACAGAAGTAGGTCAGCTTATGATGATGATCATTTACTTTGAACTCTAGTTCTCTGTTATAGTGGAGCGGGTAACTACAAAAAAATAGGGGAAAAGTGCAAATGGTGATACAAGCATGAAACGTGGCTCAACTATTCTTCTTGTCCCTTGGTCTCATTATCAACCCCCGGCCACACAAAATTTTGCCATTTTCCAAGATGGCCGACAGGTTTTCAAAATGGCGGCCTGTGGATATTTGAATATTGGTATTTATATAATTGATTAATCACATTCAAATCCCTAAGTCACTCCCAGTTTATAATAAAATATTAAAAACAAGCCTTTATATATGTACTGCAGATACATCATTTCTCTGCATAGAAATATCTGAGATGGCTGTCACTATATCAAAAATGTCTGCCAAATTGCCAAAAATTGGTACTTAAGCTCATATATGAAGCTAAAGGTCGGGTAATACATGGATTTGGGGTAACTCCAGCCTGATCAGTTCATTTTTTTAGATTAGAAATCAATTAATCCCCAGTTAATTAATTTTCATCCTCATTTAGAAAAAAATGGTAATAAGCTTAATGTAAAAGTGTAATAGTGTAGCATCAGTATACTACCAGGTCACAATGGTCGACACTATAGCTGTGAAACTCAGCATGGGGTTCAGTGTAAGCTAATGGCAGAGATTTGTTATTAGTTTCCCAAATGCTGTTTAGCTAGCCCCACTTCAAAGTTAAACAGCTGCACCTGAATTGACAGGATATGCCAGCGCGTGAGAGCCAAGCCAAGGAAGATGGGGCTTCAGTCTTCTAGATGGTGTACAGATCCCACGGGAATTAAATAGCATTGGATGAATGACCGGGCTAGGGGTAGGATTATGACATATCTGGGCCTAGTTGTATCCCATATCTGAAAGTGCATATATGTTATACAGGTGGTAGAAGGATAAATCCTCGGCCTATAGAACAAAAGCAATGGCAGGACAATCTTGGAAGTCAACGTCTTTCCTGAAGGGAGATAGTATGACTAACTGGAAGCTTTGTTGCTTGTGCCACGAGGACACACGTGAAAGACTAGTTGATGCATCTGGTGCTGGCTATCTTACCCTTGCTACAAACATTCCTGAATTCTATAATTCTACACCATTTCATCCCAAAAGGCTTGATGAAGGTGATGGAATTCTGCAGACCTTTGAAAATAACAAAGCAACATATCATGAATCATGTATGCTGAAGTTCAAAACAACGAAACTAGAAAGGAAAAGGAAGTCATGGTGTAAGACAAAAGAAGAAGATGATGCCCCATCAGCAAAATTCATACGTAGTAGCCAGAAGGCATATGAAGAAGATGCAGAAGAATCTAAGACTGAGAAAGAAGGAATATGCTTTATTTGTGACCAACCAGCACCAATCAGAGATTTACGATTGGCCATGATGTGCCTCCAACCTACTACATGAGAAACTTCTGGCCAAGCTTAGTGCTGGAGACATTGTTTCTCAAGACCATATGTATCACCCATCTTGTCTGACAGGTGTGCACAACAGGGAAAGAGCCTGGCTAAATTCCCAAAAAATTGGAGATAATTATGTGCAGTACAGACAAGAAGCATGTGCCCATGCTTTTGCTGAGACAAGCACTTGACTACAGGTGGGTGCTGCTATTTTACAATGGTAGAACTTTATGATTTGTACAAACAAAGACTGGAACAGCTAAACATCAATGTTTCCTTTGTGCACCGAACACGGTTGAAAGAACAGATACTTGCCCGTATCCCAGAACTGGAAGACTTTAAAAAGGGAAGAGAAATTTGGTTTGCCTACAAAAGGAAAATGGGAGAAGCCCTAGCCACGGCATGTGACTACAATGATGCACTAATCGTGGCCAAAGCAACTAAGATATTGAGGAAACAGATGCTTGAACATGAGATAGAATTTGATGGAACCTTAACAGCAGACACTAGAAGAGAATCTGTGCCACCAAGTTTGTTGGAATTTGTAAGTGTGCTACAAAACGGTGGCGATATAAAATCCCAACTTAAATATGGAACATCATCTACTGATCTAGCTTTAGCACAACTTTTGCACTTCAACTGTCGAAAGAATCCAGCATCTTCAACATTCTCCAGACATTCCAAGTCAAGAGAACCTCCGTTTCCAATATATATTGGTCTCCTGGTCT
Organism: Macrobrachium rosenbergii; assembly: GCF_040412425.1. NCBI lineage: Eukaryota > Metazoa > Arthropoda > Malacostraca > Decapoda > Palaemonidae > Macrobrachium > Macrobrachium rosenbergii. The sequence continues at coordinate 58,319,335 of NC_089747.1, forward strand.
TTGCAAAAACCAGAAAGCATCAATTATTTGCTACATTCCTTCACCATGGAATCAGCATCAGCTACGATAATAAAAAAGAAGAAGTATATCTTAGTTTAACCAGACCACTGAGCTGATTAACAGCTCTCTCAGGGCTGGCCAGAAGGATTAGATTTATTTTACGTGGCTAAGAACCAATTGGTTACCTGGCAAAGGGACCTACAGCTTATTGTGGAATCCGAACCACATTATAGTGAGAAATGAATGTCTATCACCAGAAATAAATTCCTCTTATTTCTCACTGGCCGGTCGGAGATTCGAACTCGCGGCCAGCAGAGTGCTAGCTGAGAACAGAACCCACTCTCCCAACGAAGAACTATCAGCTATGATAGGGTTCTGGAATTGACTAAAGGGTTAGGAGAAGCAGTTGTAACAAGGGCTGTGGAGGAAGAAGTAGTTTGTCCCCACTGCAGTAAGAAAAGGGCTCTTTACAACTTGTGGTGTTGACAATCTGGACCATAATCCAAGTGCCACAACATCCTTCCATGGGAAAGGTATATCTTTGTTTCAGCATCCGGGCACTGATGAAAAGGGTGAGGACACCCACCTTCACCAAACTAAGTTCAACACCAGCAGCTGTAGAAGATGAAGACCTGCAAATTATTGAAGAGTTTGTGGTGCTAATGTACGACAGAAGCAGTTCGTATAAAAATGTAAATGAGGCTAGACTTGATCTCTTTGCAAGGAAGCAAAGAGCTTATGATTGCATTCCTCCTACAAGGGCTGCTCTTAGAGAGCATTGGAAGAAAGCTGCATTTCAAGCAGGGCACATTTGGTGCCAGTCTTTAGTGTCATCCAGTTTTGTCCAGTCCAGGACACTGGGGATGGCAACAGATTCATGGCACCTGGTTTCCGTATGGGACAGATTTGCCAATAGTAGCAAAATCTTGCCCAGAACTGAATAAGTGTGGCTGCAAAAAGGAATGCCATGGCAGGTGCAAGTGCTACAAATCTGGACTTAGCTGCACAGCTCTCTGCAGCTGCACTTGCTAAAACTAACTGACACACAAAACATATTGGTTTCTCTCAGGAGATACATAATTTTTTTATCTTTGGCGGCCATTTTGGAAATATTGTATTCGTATGGTGGCCATATTGGAAAAATGGGTTCACTATATCTCTTCATGACAGTAAGAATGCCAAAATACAAATTCTCAATCATTATATGGACAGTATGCAACTTTTATAGGCTTATGAAATGAAAATATTTGAAATATACAGCAAATTTTCTGCCATTTTGGAAAAGTGTCAGCCATCTTGGAAATAGCCAAATATTGAAGTGGCCGGAGGTTGATTTTGATTTATGCGGATAATAAGAGTTCTCATGCCAAATCTGTTCCTTGTATCACCATTTGCACTTTCCCATTATCCGGCTCCACTATTATAGTTCATACGAAACGGAACGAATGCATATCGTTACAATTTGAGATTTGCTTTGTACTAACAAAGCTAAGTCCAAAATCACCAGACACTAATATATAAACTGTATTAGTACGAGTATGCCGAAAGCATATATTCAAGGGACGGGAGGAAACAATAATGCAAATAGGCAAACGAGGGATTGCGTGAATTAAATAGCTTTCAGGCAACAACAAGTTCTAGAATAACGCTGTTAACCAATTGGTGTTTGAGATTGATATCAAAGTTGTGTGGAGGGTGCATGAGAAGATAATGTTGTAGAAAATATGGCTGATTTCGAATAAGAATCTTATCCTGACAGTAAAGTCTGTATTAGGATGCTAAACCTGAAAATTATTTAGTTCAAATGTATAGTGAAATGCAGTCCCAACCCCTTATGTGTTAGTAAGATTTTTAAAGGCATAATAATAATAATAATAATAATAATAATAATAATAATAATAATAATAATAATAATAATAATAATAATAAGTAGCTAAGGAGTGCATGGGAAGAAAGACTGATAAAAAAGACGAAGACCCAGAAATATACAGAGATAGGAGAATGAAAAACAGAACAGAGGAATGGCACAGCAAACCAATGGCTACACAGGGGAGAACTCAAGAAGGAAACAGAAGGAATGCTAACAGCGGCACCAGATCGGGCCCTAAGAACCAGATATGTCCAAAGAACCATAGATGGAAATAACATCTCACCCATATGCAGGAAGTGCAATATGAAAGACGAGACCATAAACCACACAGCAAGCGAATGTCCGGCGCTTCCACAGAACCACTACAACAAAAGGCACGATTCAGTAGCAAAAGCCCTCCAATGAAGCCTGGGCAAGAAACACCAGCTAGCATGCAGTAATAAGTGGTATGAACACCAACCTGAGGGAGTGATAGAAAACGATCAGACAAAGATCCTCTGGGACAGTGGTATCAGAACAGATAGGGTGATACGTTCCAAGAGCCCACACGTAACGTTGATTGACAAAATCAAGAAGAAAGTATCACTCATTGATGTCGCAATACCATGGGACACCAGAGTAGATGAGAAAGAAAGAGAAAACATTGATAAGTATCAAGACCTGAAAATCGAAATAAGAAGGATATGGAATATGCCAGCTGAAATTGTACCCATAATCATAGGAACACTAGGCACGATCCCAAGATCCCTGAAAAGGAACCTGGAAAAACTAGATGCCCAAGTAGCTAGCTCCAGGACTCGTGCAGAAAAGGGTGCTACTAGAAACGGCGCACACAGTGAGAAAAGTGATGGACTCCTAAGGAGGCAGGATGCAACCCGGAACCCCACACTATAAAAACCACCCAGTCGAATAGGATGACTGTGATAGACGACCCCACTCCCCGCCAAAAAATAAATAAAATAATAATAATAATAATAATAATAATAATAATAATAATAATAATAATAATCAGACTGAACGCTGCTTGTTTATGCAGCTACTGTTTCTAATAATAAAATAATAATTTGGAAGAATGTCCACCACAAGTAAGGTGAAGTTAGAGTTATGTAAAAAAAACTAAAAGTATAGATATCAGTTGTATTTACAAATGCAAATCATGCTGCCATTTCCTTTGTCAGGTTTCTAAAATCACAAAAAAAATGGAGCACCTTCGTGTGTAATACAGAAAATGTGTCTGCCAATAACAGGAAAGCAAGCTCCGAAGATATGACATAAGCCCCGAAACCTCCCATATTCCTTTACGTCACAATCAGGCGAAGGAAGAATCTAAGTGTCCCGAATGGTTGTTTATCTTTTGGAAATCTGTTAATCAAGGAACGACGATGATTCGTGGCATGAGATCAGTAAGGACAATCGTAAACAAGAGCTAGATAACAACTGACATCAGAATGGGAGCGAGGTCATTTAATTGCTTGCATGCGAACGAAGTTGCAATTGGCTGCTGCAGGATCTGACAAGGGAAATTTCCGCAATTCGGCAGTCATCGGAAGTGTCCTTTCGAATCCTGAAGCATCGAGGGGTTTCAAAACGTTGTGATTGCGCGAAACTGCTTTGAGGAATTTACGTATGACTACTTCGTCAATCTTCCCCTGTATCAAGTAACAAGAACATAAAACTATAAACCGATCATTACGGAGGCAAATGTAAAGTTTTTTCATTACTTAAGGTATGAAGTTAACTCCACTGAATGATGATTACGAATATACTGAAATGAATGGACATTTGAGTGATTTCTTATAAAAAGTCATTTAAAAATCCTGGCTTCAATTCAAATTGAGTATAATGAATGCCAAAACTGAGAATGAATAAGGATATAGTTCTCTCATAACTCTGAACTAATTGGAAGGTCCCATGTTTCCAAGGTCTTCATTAAAAAAGAGGGGGAACATGAGGTTGTCTTTCTGCTTTTGTAGTTACATAAATTGGCACTTATGTCTAGTGTTTATCCATTCCTAGTGAATCATATTATCAGGGGTGTTTGCATCCTGAATGTCAACAGCGTCCATCAATCCACAATTACCATCTTTCCATTAAAGGCTTTGCTTTGGAGTTAGAGCGGCCGCATCACCTGCTGAAATACCCCGTATCAATTTCATTTTACCGAGCAGTTCTCTCTCTCTCTCTCTCTCTCTCTCTCTCTCTCTCTCTCTCTCTCTCTCTCTCTCTCTCTCTCTCTCTAAAATCATTTGATATAAACAGCAATCGGATTACTACTCTGCCTTTGTAATCGGGTAGTGGGAAAACTTTAACGTTTAATTAGCGAAGCTTTGTTGGAATTTTACCCTCACCCATCTCTCTCTCTCTCTCTCTCTCTCTCTCTCTCTCTCTCTCTCTCTCTCTCTCTCTCAGTAGCACATCGTAAATATCCAGTGAGAAAAAATGAGCTCTAGTTGGTTGAGCTCCCTGGGTGATTTCATGTTACGGACATAATCTGCCTTGGAACAATAATTTTACACAAATGGAATCAATCATAATTAGATAGAATGTTTCCAATGGCTCGTTTGTCATACTGGAAAGAAAACGGATGTTTATTATAATTCTCATAATACTCCATGTGATAGTCATTAATAATATCAGTGGATATTCATTAGTGTTTGAGTTTCAAGGAATATACTTGATACACCTTCATGTACACACACACACACACACACACACACACACACACACACACACATATATATATATATAGTTATATATATATATATATATATATATATATATATATATATATATATATATATATATATATATATATATATATATATATATATATATATATATATATATACACACACACACACACACACACATACATACACATATATATATATATATATATATATATATATATATATATATATATATATATATATTTATATAAACCACATGGTAATACGATAATAAGATGAACTTGACTGTCATATGTTCTTTTGTCTTACCGATATTTTCAGATCTCACAGATGTAGAAACACAAGTCCAGTACATCAATTTTATACAAGACTCGTGTTACCCTGAAATGTCGGCTTCTTAATGACTGGCTAAATCGGAGATGAAAATAATATGAGCCGAACAGCAGTGAAAATATCTGTTATGGATGGCTCCCTGGGCTAAGTCATTACCACGAACCATGAGGCTTCTTTGGCAGAGTTAATTAAATTCTACGGCCAGAATTAAGCCAATGGGTTGCCACAAAATTTCTTCAAGTCTTTTTGAGAAGACGATTTTAAGTATTTTGGTTAATGTACACATATATACACACACATATATATATATATATATATATATATATATATATATATATATATATATATATATATATATATATATATATATATATATATATATATATATATATATATACATATATACAGTGAATATTTTTTAAACGGAAAGATGAGAATCCTCTGAGGAAAATTTGAAAGGGCCTTGATAGTGAAGCACTGCTTGCTGGAAGAAGTGACAGGTAAATTTAAATGGCTTGGAGGACCCTGCATGGCTGATAGAATGTTTTGAAAGTCAGCGAAGAAAGACTTGTAAGACACCAGGAGGAGTTGAAGTCTTTCTTAAGTGTCGAAGGTGGATAAATTCACAGGTAATGCGGATGGACACTTACCAATAGAAAATGACACATTTATAGGTGAATGTGATGGATGCTGAATAATATGGCATAATTTTTTCATAAGCAAAGACGACGGCTGGGTTACTAATTTCTTAAAACACTTTTGACTTGACCTGATTTCCATCCCAAGTGGGTCAAATCGAATGAGACGGTGGGATAATAGAATTCGGCATTGGGGCGGTAGGTATTGCATCTATTATTACTCACAAGTCAGCCTTGTAAAGACATGGTAGTTTTAGTTTTCTATAAAAGAAAACTATTGTGCCGGCTTTGTCTGTCCGTCCGCACTTTCTTCTGTCCACACTTTTTCTGTCCGCACTTTTTTCAGTCCGCGCTTTTTTTTTTTTTTCATCCGCACTTTTTCTGTCCGCTCTCTGATCTTAAAAACTACTCAGGCTACTTGGTATATTGATCGTCCACCCCCCAGTCATCAAACATACCAAATTGCAGCCCTCTAGCCTCAGTAGTTTTATTTTATTTAAGGTTAAATCTACCCATGATCGTGCTTTTGGCACATTATAGCATAGGCCACCACCAGGCCGTGGACCAAGTTTCATGGGCCGCGGCTCATACAGCATTATGCCGAAACCACCGAAAGATAGGTCCATTTTCGGTGGCCTTGATTATACGCTGTAGTGACCGTAAAAAAACACGTTTGCGCCGAAGAAACTTCGGCGCATCTTTTATTTTTTTTTTTTTTTTTTCAAGATTGATATGTGGAGCAGCGTTGCACCAGACTAAGGAAAATTTAATAATTAAGTCTTTTTCTTTGATTGACGGTTCATTTGTAAATATGCAATTTTTTAAAAGGATGATGAATAAGCCTGCCACGGGTCAGGAAATGACAGTCTTAAAGAAAATCACCAAGAAATGTCTCAGCCCTTATTGTTCCTAATCAGTCATCCTTCCCTGTAATTTCTCAGCTGCTAATGCTTCCCAGCCATCAGCCATACCTATGATTTTACGAGACTTAATTATAACCTGGCCGTCAGCCGTGCCTATGAAAAAAGTATGCCCTATTATTCAGCATCCATGACACTCGCCTGAAAGTGTCATTTCCTTCTGATAAGTGTCCATCCGCATTATCTGTGATTTTACCCGCCTTTGACACTTACGAAAGACTGCAACTTCTCCTGGTGTCATACACGAGTCCTTATCTTCGATGAATTTCATATAATTCTACCAACCATGCAGGGTCTTCCAAATCATTAAAGTTTACTTATCACTTCTTCCGGCGACTAGTACTTCACTAACCACCAAGGTCTTCCAAATTTTCCCCAGAAGATTCTCATCTTTCTGCATGAAAAAACGTTCACTGTATTTCCTCCAATTTTGTTGCTACCATAATCTAACACCAAAGAAGCGTGCAAGGTTCACAACTTTAGAAATATTTTTTTTACGTATTTAGTTTGGAGAGGATTGCCTCTCCTCATGTACCAAAGACTAAAATACACAAAACATGCAGTTTACATCAAAGCCCATTTCCTCCCGCTGCAGCATTTATGATTATAAGAGAAATGCTACAATACTAATAGAAATAGCTCACGCATAATTCACTATTTCCATTAGTGTCATGCGTTCAAAAGAACAATGTGGCATCTGCCATTGGTAGCGATTTTCATATTACTAAGTAATTTATGCATATACGTACGTATGTATGTATGTACATAATAAATAAATAAATACATAAATAAATAAATAAATATTTATATATATATATATATGTATTTATATATATATATATATATAT
>NC_089747.1:58334133-58351633 GCF_040412425.1 Macrobrachium rosenbergii
ATATATATATATGAAGATAAGAAGGCCCATAAAACGCTATTTGAACGTTGCAACCATATATTTCGGGTACTAGGTCCTGTGCCCCTATTCACTGGAAAAATATGGAGATGAAATGTTACAAGGGTATATATACAAAGCATATATAGGTGTGGCATTAAGTCTCTGATGGTATGCAGGTGACCGTTTCCTAAGAAGGAGGAGAGTAAACGGTTCCCTAGTGGTTTTCGGCTCATGAAGAAGGTGTTCCAGGGCACACGACCACCAGAATCGACGCCAAACGGGAGTTAATGGGCCAAAAACCACTAGGGAACCATTTACTCTCCTCCTTCTTAGGAAACTGTCACCTGCATATCATTGGAGACTTAATGCCACACCTATATATGCTTTGTATATGTGCCCTTGTAACATTTCATTTGTCCATATTTTTCCAGTGAACAGGGGCACAGAAGCTAGCGCCCGAAATATATGGTTGCAACGTTCAAATAGTGTTTTATGGGCTTTCTTATCTTCATATTATACTGTAGTATTACAGTAAAAGACATTCATATATATATATATATATATATATATATATATATATATATATATATATATATATATATATATATATATATATATATATATATATGTATATATATATATATATATATATATATATATATATATGAAATTTTTTACTTGTAAAAATAACTATACCCAAAGACTATGAGCTTTTCTAGGCTATTGAAATTTAATTAAAAATACATCCTTTACACTAAAAATGATGATACATAATATATATATATATATATATATATATATATATATATATATATATATATATATATATATATATATACATACACATACATACATACATATACAGTATATGTATATATGCTTATATATAAATATATATATATATATATATATATATATATATATATATATATATATATATATATATATATATATATATATATATATATATATATATATATATATATATATATATATATATATATATATATATATATATATATATATGTGTGTGTGTGTGTGTGTAAGTGTGTGTTGTATACTAAAAACATATATATTCTTATTTAACACTCAAATATATATATTCTTAGTCTTTTTCATATCTGCCCTTTAGTAGTAATCTCATCATCTGGACGATGCAAATTAGACTAGAACTCAAAGGATTTTAATTTTACTAAAAATCATTTAGATACTTCGTTCAACTGTGTGATCTACAATCCACCAACACAAAATAGTAATTTGTCCCCACAATAGGAATAGCACATTAACATGGATTATAACACCTGAATCAATACACTATCCCGGCACATTTGCCAATTTACAGGCTAACTGCGTATAATTTCGTAATATGTACCCGTGGACATAATTAATAGGAACAGTAGATGAATTGTGTATTTTGATTGATAGCTACAGCCGATTAATCTCGTCTTGATTCATAAATTAATATGGATACCATAGATTAGTATATACTGTATATGTATATATATATATATATATATATATATATATATATATATATATATATATATATATATATATATATATATATATATGCATTGTGTGTTTGTATGTATGTACTCCATTTCCTATTTCACAAGTATTTCCTAGGTGTTCCTCTCCCCAACCTCCTCGCCGATGTCTCCATATTATAAAGTTATTTTCACTGACATCGTTCTCCATCCTCTCCATAGAGCAATCCGTTTTAAATCTATCGGTGGCTTTATTTCTCCTACGTTAACCTTCTTACGAACTCTACACTTTCCTACTTAAAACATACTTCGCAATCAATTCTTACTGATAGTTTAATTCGTAGTTTTTCACTATTACATCAACGTACGTTTACACATGATCAGCCATAAGTAATCATAATTCATGTTATTGTATCTCAGCGTTCTAACAATGAAATACAGGTGAAGGGTGCCTTAACTCTCCTATGCTCTATAATTGATATTATGTCTAAAATGGACATATCTTATAGAGTGACTTTAACCGTTCAGTCATGAGATCTGAGACAGAGCGTGACTTGATTCTTTCACACCACTCGCCATCCTCAGTCATCCTTATTCTTCTCAGTAATGAAGAAGCAGCTAGTTCACGTCGGACCCTCTAAGAGCTAACTAGATCACATTCAAATTAACTATATACATCTGCCAGGAGCGAAAAACTGGGTGTTAACATCAAACTCAAAAAGAGATACAATCGTTGCTGATATAGAAAAGGACTCTCTGATAGTCAGATATAAAAGAATATATTTGGTTGTTGCCCTCCATTGGTACCAAACGTGAGAGAGAGAGAGAGAGAGAGAGAGAGAGAGAGAGAGAGAGAGAGAGAGAGAAGAGAGAGATGTTGCGGTCATTTTCGTCATAATCGAGAAGGGAAAATTACTGCATCACTTACGTTGTCAGAGTTTATAATCCTATTTTCGCAGTTATGATGATGACCCAGCAGGAACCTAATTAGCCAATTACATGGCGAATATAAATCCCACCTCGTTACTCTCCTTATGTACGCTTTGCACCTTCTGGGCGAGGCAATTCCAATCAAATGTAAACATTCGTAGACTACAATCTTTCCAGAACGTTATTTACGGCCATAAAAATATAAAGTTTCAGTCTCTAAAAATGTAATACCAAGATCGGGATATTAAGAATAATGAATAATAATAAGTTTATTTAACAAGGTTACTTTACAAGACAGAGTATAAGGTTTATATTCCTTTCTGGCAGGAGCACTAATCATATAATATTGCAGTGCTTATTTTTGTGCTTACTGTAATTCGTAATACGGTGTCAATTACAGATATGTAAACGATGTACTTGTAAGGGTGTCTCGCTATTATTATCATACACACACACACAGATATATATATATATATATATATATATATATATATATATATATATATATATATATATATATATATATATATATATATATATGTCACGTTAATGATGGTTTTGGGAACTGCTGGTTCCCTGCTCGTTCCCTTTGTGGATTGCTGCCTCCTTACCTTCAAGTTTTTTTGTTTTGATGTTTTCGTCGGTGAGCTGCCGGTTTTCTGTCGTGTCGGGTCTGGTAACGAATGTAGCGGATGGCAGCAGCAGCAGGCAGTTTTTGAGTCGACGTTGGTCGATTTATGAGCAACAAATCACGCCTACGAAGTGGAGCACGTATAGAGGTGGAGTGTGACCATGAGTAGTCGTGTGACCACGAGCTGCTCATCTTTGATGACAGTGTGAGGCTGTCCTGACGTCTCCATCGGGGTTTTATGGTTGGTGGGTTTTTGTCCCTGTTGCACAGCTGAGGCCTGTCTTGGTGCCCCGATGGAGGGGATGTTTGGTATTTTATTTTCTGCCTGCTGTTGTTTATTTTTGCCTTTTTTTGTTTAATGCTACTTTTTGTTTATTTAACTTGCTTTTGTTTAGTTTCTCTTGGTTTTTTTTATGCTTATGGTTTCACTTTTTACCAGACCTGACTCACTTGTAAATTTAATAAATCAATAAGCTCATTTTATTGTTTTTGTTGTTTTCCCCTCCTTTGTTTGTTGCATCTGCCGTCAGTCAGACAGAGTATGTTAAAGAACCTGCATAACGGCCCACTCAGGTCGTTAGGTACCGTGAAGGGCGGCTCTGTTTTGGCTGGCCAGCATTGAGGGGAATGAATGTAAAAAAAAAAATAATCATTTTTTTTTCTTTTAGGTGGGGAGGTGTCAGAGTGATAACTGCTGGTTCTACGTTCCTTTTGTGGATGATGTTTTTTTGTTTTGATGTTTTCGTCGGTGAGCTGGAACATCGTCAGTCGGGTCTGGAGGGCAGCGAATGTAGCGGCAGTGGCAGCAGCACAGGCAGTTTTTGGATAGAGCCAAGTGGTTCCACGGAAGTGGAGGCCTAGGTGGAGTGCAATATATATGCTCATCTTTGAAAACTGACGTTCCATCGGGGTTTTATGGTTGGTGGGTTTTTGTACCTGTTAATGAAGGCTGTCTCGAAATGTTTGGTATTTTACTGTTGTTTATTTTTGCCTTTTTTTTGTTTAATGCTACTTTTTGTTTATTTAACTTGCCAAATCTGCCTCTTGGTTTTTATGTTCAACACTAAAATGCACAATAAATCAATATTAAGCTCATTTTATTGTTTTGTTGTTTTCCTCCTTTGTTTGTTGCATCTAACACTGGAGTATGTTAAAGAATGCATCCACAATATATATATTATATATATATATAGGTATATATATATATATATATATGGAATATATATATATATATAAATGAAAATATATTCAGAGAAATTAATTGATTCTGGGTGGCAACAGATGACAGGGAAACTTATATTTATTACACAGTCTCAATATTAGGACCTCGTAAACAAACAAGTGAAAATGTCCTTAGGGTTCATGTGAGGGAAAATTGGTAAATGGAGGAGGGAATTATAAATAACAAACACAGATCAGAAGAATGGAATTACTGCAGGTAATAATAAGGGCCAGCTGAATGAATGAATCAGAATAACTATTCTCGGATGATGTCTTTATCAGGAACACAGTGGGGAAAGGGGGACTGCACATGGATCAGAGCCAAGTGGTTCCACGGTCGAGGACATCTGCAATCCTGGAAAAACGGTTACCTGTACAAATAATAAGATATTCAAAGGGAGGAATGCACAGACGGTGCCAAATAACTCAGTTCAACACTAAATGCACAATTTCTGTTGCTCCATTGTACTGAAGGTGATACAATGGAAAAAAATGAAAAATCAGACAGAGATAACAAGAATCGTGACTGACTAAGAAACCTTATTCCAGTACATTCCAACATAGATGGGAACTGGGGAAAGGTAAAATCACTTGCCATGTTTTCGAACACGTAAAGTTCAGGATCAGGCAAGGTTAAGGACATCAAAACCCTCTCGATTTCTGTTGCATTGTCTATAAATAAGGATTCAGAGATTACACAGGCGCCAAAACTTTTCATGTTTTCTATAGAGGCCGATCGCATCAAACCCTCGTGGAGGGTTTTTTGGCGCCCTCCAATTCTTTTTTTGGCCCCTCCCTTGCCAGTTGTCTGGCGCCGTCGAAGAAGGCATCTTTGAAGGTCATCTGGAACAAGGCCTTGGGCAGCCATTTTGAACAGAGAGGGGGGTTAGGCATAACCATTTTGGGGAATGAAGGATAGAGTTTATGAAGGGGCAAGTGGAAACCCACAGTTCTAGTAATTAAAACAATTGAAAATAATTTTATTTGTTTCTAAGCTATGTTACAGATGTAAAAACGGACACAGGTGGACCAAAGGAGAGAGGTCCCATTCATTGCAAAATATATATAGCTGCATGTTGTGTGTGTGTGTATACATATATATATATATATATATATATATATATATATATATATATATATATATATATATATATATATATATATATGCATAAGCTCGTGTTATGCCGCCTGTATATATATATATATATATATATATATATATATATATATATATATATATATATATATACAGGAAATATATATGTATATATATAATATGTTTGTATGTAATATAATGTGTGTGTGTATGAACCTGTATATATATATATATATATATATATATATATATATATATATATATATATATATATATATATATATATATATATATATATATATATATATATATATATATATATATATATATATATATATATGTATGTATGTATGTATGTATGTATATAATGTGTGTGTGTATGAACCTGATGTGCGATTCGAGATGTTTATGTTCACTTGAACGTATCCTGCCGTAACTGGAATTGGATGTCAGTATGGCCTTCAGACGAGGAGCCCAATTTCCACCTGTCATCTTCCTTAGGTTAGTGCCGAAAAATCCTGTCACCTGGATTTTCCGTAAACAAAATGCTCTGCTTCTAATACCAGATTAAATTTTTTTCTTTTCACGAACGCTTTTTTTGGGGGGGTTATTCACTTCTCAAATGTATATCAATAAATACTTCCTGTTTAATTTCTCGGAAACGCTTAATGGAAGTAATAAAGCAATAAGAGCAAAAGGGTATTTTCCAAGAGGTGAATTCTCCGAAAGAAAGGTCATCATTTGCAAAAGATGGGTATCAAGTAAATATCACTTGTTTCTGCAATTCGAGAAGGAAAGGCCTGGTCATCGAAGAAGACATTTAGCTACGCAATAACAATGAAGCGACCAGCTGCAGGCAACAAAATGTCCGTTCACACGTCTGACAGCTGTTAAGGTGGGTCTAAGTGCATGCCTCGGGAACTGAAGTGCACTTAATGCGCGAGCTCTTTCTGTTTCTCTCTTTAGGGCCCCAAGGATTCTCTTCAACTTGAGTTAGTTGATCACTGTTCACGTATATATTATTATTTTTTTTTACGAGCGAGCATTCATTTGATAAATTCATTCGGCTCTACTGACCCAGATGGTGAACAAAGCACCCGGTAGCTGTTCGACCGTAGTGGATGGCAGTAACAGAATGGTAGGTACGGAAACTTTCTCTATCAACATCATCCCAAAAGTTCTTGTTGACAACTCAAAGAAGGTAGACCCTTTGTCTACATATTCTCACAAAAATAAAACATGCACAGCACTCTCTCTCTCTCTCTCTCTCTCTCTCTCTCTCTCTCTCTCGAAAAAAAAAAAAAAAAAAGTATTTTACCGCAGCAACGTATATAATAAAAAAAAAAAAAAATCTGATATGTAACTCTAAACATAGATGCTAACAAAGAGGAAGGCTACTCATGAATGCTTAAATTTGCACTGGTCGTCTTTAATTGATTAATATCAGGTAAGCAGGATTTTCTTTTGTGCAGAAGGCTGTTAATTTATGTTAATTAGAATTAGAAAACACATTTTGGCACAGTGATTGAAATGTTTTAGCCTCTCTCTCTTAAACGTTACACTTTGCTCACATGCACATACACACATACCTATATATTCAACTTGGACAAACGACGTTTCCAGAGACATATATGTCTTACGCTATAGCTGCATTTTTGAGCAGTATTCTTTGAGATGATCTTGACATAATATTGCAAAACACAAACACATATAGTTATCTACATGAACACTGAGAGCCATGGTTTTCCTCAAAATTTAAAAGAAAATTCTTTCCCTGATGTAGAAATTTTAATTATAATGTTAGTTTTCTTTAAGTTCCTCAGACACTTTATCATAAGGTGAAATAAAGACTTGGTCTGTTTGCTTGTTTAACTTTTTTATAGCTTTTAATGTTATAATATTATTTGCATTATAATTTTGCCAGAATATTGCTGTTATTATTATGATGATGATGATTATTATTATTGAGATTCTTAGAATTATAAGTTTCTTAATTTTTCTCACGTGGGATAACAATCTACATTTTCAACTAAAACTGTTTCACCTTAAACAATGATAATAAGCTAATTCGACATTTAGTATCTAGCCCTTGAACGTAAAATCCAGTGTGCTATAGTTGTCGCACCCTAATTGCATTTATATCTTAAGCAAAATCAGAGGTAAATCAGCAGATTAAATCAGCAGATTTGCATACGTCAGTATACACGACAACGGTGTGCTAACCTACTGAATCGCCTGAACCCCGAGAGAAGTGAAATGTCATGCTTGCATGACCTTTGATTTCGGGGATCCATTTGCCCTCGTCAGATATGTATACATATTGAACATGGTGTTTGCCGTACTTGGGGTTTCTCTCTCTCTCTCTCTCTCTCTCTCTCTCTCTCTCTCTCTCAGCCTGTGTGTTTGTTTCTCTTTCCTGTGACGAGCGATATCAAAGAAAAATGTTTTCGTCCTAAATAAAAGTCCACACCCTTGCAAGCTAAGCACTGATGGCCTACATTCGAATTTGCCCTTTGAAAGTCCAGGACGCATTCCTTCGCTCACTTCGGCAGCATTCCCAGCAGAGACTTGAAAGCATCACGTGCCAGGGGATTCAAGGGGAATGGAATTCTTCACAGACAGTTTCTCGTTAAACTAGAGGAATGTAAATGCCAAAGACTCGGTCCGTTTTTCTTTGGGGTGTGATGCCTTGGCTTGAACATATTATCAAATATGAAAATGCCTTTATGTGTAATAACGGCATTAGAAACTATATTCAGCTACATAATCTTCAGGGTTAATGAGCAAGTAATAATGGGAGAGTAATTAAGATATTGTGTATAACATCCTTGATGTAGCATGGCGTAATTCATAAAATCCTGCTTTTCATGACTTGTTTATCTCGATAAGAGCAACAATACGCACCAAAATGGTTCGTTGCTTACTACTTATTCTGTATAGCATATAAAACGTTTTATTTAGATTTAATTAAAAAGTCTTATCATTACGGATAACAACTTCGACTATTCACTCATTATAAGTTTAGGACTTGTCTTATTAGTATACAGTTCTCGCCACTTTGTACTAAATGAGTTTCTGTTCAAATGAGAAAAGGGAAAGCCTACTGAATATGTAAACAGCAATATAAAAAATTATCCCCCCAAAATAACCCAGATAACCACTCACGATGATGACATCAGAATTTCGTTCTTTCGTAGGGTAACTACCTCACTTTTTTTTTTAAATAAACATCTACCTAATGCACTGAGACTGGGAAAACCACCTCAACAGAGCAATAGAGAAATTCCTCCTACTTTCATATATCTGTGAGTTAAATGCTGGAGTAAATAATACCAGTCTTTAAAACTGAATATAACAACAGGAAGTGCATTTAAATGCTGTATGAGTAAAAACAAGGTGATTCTTTACCTCCTTTTCCTATCAAGGAACCGATTACTCATTGCAGTATTTTCAAGTCACCCAAAACAATTCAGTTTTAAAGGCATCACTCGTCATTTACAGTATTACTGAAAGTTTCATTGTATATAGGTTAAAGAAACGTTTTACATACTAAGTGATGCTTCCCTCACATTAGTTATAATTATAATTATAAGTCATTCCAAACTATTCTACGAAAATCGCGAGTGTCCTCTAAAGTTTAGCAATGTGATTAAGGAAATGGTAGAGAGATTATAACGTAATCGTGAGAGAAGCTGTGTTATCACCAAGGGAAAATCCTGAATGATATTGCAAAACGTTAACGAGTAAATGGTGTGGCAAATTATTTTTGCATCCGATGGGCAAACAGGGTTCACGACTAACGAATATTTTCCGCTTTAACTGGAAATCAAATCAGGTTTCCATGTATCCCAACATCACGAGAAATCATATCTGAAAAGTAATTAAATTAAAGAGAGTGAGTTTAGAGAGCTTGTCGTTAGATACTATTTTTCATTTTTTGAACTAAGTAGGAAAGACAAATGCAATGCTTTCTAGTTCATCCTTGATTCTCTGAATTTAAAAAAGATTTGCTAAGAAACTTCCTGGAATACCGCACCATTTACATAGCTCCCAATGAATCACGAGTCTTTAGGATTGAGTCAGGATTCTGTCTGATTTTTTATCCATTTTCTGCTCTTCTTCCTATTATTTGTCAAAAATAAATCCAGGCACTGATTAAATCAATGGATGCACAGTTAACTATACCTAAACTGCGTACTTTTCTAAATTTTAATAGTATATAAACAATGGTAGTTTAGGTTATCAATGTTTATTACACAAGAAATTTCCAAAACAGAACATTTTACCCTTCTTGAAATAGTTCAGAATATTCTTATCTATAAATGTATGTTTGTCGGTATTAACCCTTAAGAGTATATTGTGATTTTTACCACTAACCCTAATGAGTTTTAAAGCCACTCCCCACTTTGACAACTGTCAATGAGGGATCTGTAATCTCAACCGGAGTGTATGTCCGTCAGTACGGTCTCTGTAGTAAATATATTTTATGATTTCTAACACAATGCATCAGTCATCCGTCAGTGGCTTGGAAATAAAGTCGAAGCCGGTCAGGACCTACTCCTGGTCTCTTTTTCACCTGGGATAATAATATATGTTAAACAAATCACGTGTTATGGTTATAATCGTATATATATATATATATATATATATATATATATATATATATATATATATATATATATATATATATATATATATATATATATATATAGATGGATAGATAGATTGATAGATAGATACATACAGATAAATACAGATATATATATATATATATATATATATATATATATATATATATATATATATATATATATATATATATATATATATATGATAGATAGATAGATTGATTGATAGATAGACAGACAGATAGATACAGATTATGCAAATACATATATATATATATATATATATATATATATAATATATATATATATATATATATATATATATATATATATATATATATATATATATATATATTATAAAGCAATGTCTCTATGTAAATGCATAGATACAATGGTATGAAATATGATTCAGATTCAGCGGCCGACAGAATTTCACAACCTAGCTGATACATCGCAATATTCCGTGTTATCGCAAGTGAAACGGATTTGATTTTCGACGTTCATACGATGAACTTTCTCTGAAAATCTGCTCTGACGTTGATGCCCTGTCAAACGCATGGCGTTCACAGTCTTCCTTGAATGGTGAGCATGCTACTAATACTACTCTAATTACAACTCTCCGGCAGTTTCTGACACTATGATATTAGTTCTTGTACGTTCGAACCCCCATTCACACACGCACACATACATACTTACGTGTGTATATTCATATATATATGTTACAAGGAACAGATTCAACACTTGTTTTAGAAGTGTACGTAACGTGATCTAGCGATCTTACTTCAGGAAAAAGACGTGAAAAGATTCGACCCATGATAACACTCACATTTTTTCCCTTTCTCTCAACTCTCTCTCTCTCTCTCCGTGTATCGACTCTCTCTCTCTCTCATCGCTTTCCGAAGCTCATCCACCCGACCTCACCCATTCTCACCAAAGCAATTACATGGACTATTTAAAGAAACACAATCGTTCTTACAAAAATAGGTTTATTATTCAAATAACCCAACAAAAAATGAATAAAACAAAGCAAAGATTAAAATGCATAATAAATGAATTATCGAGTCAGATAACTAAACTCTAAACTGCAAACACTTCTGATTAAAGAAGTCTCATTATGGCTAATAGCCTGAAATCCCCAAAATCTCACATACTCACAAATCACAATAAATAAAAGTCATGTCAAAAAAACAGTCTACCACAATTCACATGTTATTCCAACAAGTCCACAGACATCTTATCTGCCGATTTTCAAAGCCTGGAACGACTCCAAAGCTATGACTGGACAACTGCAGTTCTGTCACGTTAATGCACGATCAAACTCACTTTTAGGGCAGATTTTGGCATAATCTAGATCAAAGTAACGCACATACTCACAAATATACATAACGCTCCGGAGATCATCTGATCGCCAATATTGCTGAGCTTCTCGCGCAGAGAGCTGAGAAATCAAACTATTTGCTGAATACAAAGATTTTACAACTGACGGCTCTGTCAGTACCATCTCACTCCAAAAATTCTTTCATCACACCTTAAAGCATTGAAGCTATGAAATGCATATATGTGTTCTTTAAATAGAGCTCGGCACCCCATAAGAGCGTCTCGCTCTCCTTAACGGCAAACTAAAACAAAAGCATATGTATAAAACATAAAACATAAGGCTATCTCAATTAGCAATGTCTACTGCACTGCAGCTTTAAGGACTGCTCTCATGACGCACTTCCAAAGTCACTGGGGTTGTGTTCTTAGAGCCTTTACATGTAATCTTACAAACACGAATAAGCTTTACTTTCCCACAACAAGAATTATCAGTAAAATAGCTATTAAGACAATTAAAATTGTCGGCATAATATATTCCTGATACTCGAACATCACGGAATCGTTGATGTCTTCCAACGGTGGAACAGTGATTGGCACCTTGGTTGTAGGTACCGCCACTACCAAATGCTCGTTATGCGTATGACGCATAATTATCTTCTCGGAACTGTTGAATACAGCACGGCTAAGTACGAGAAAGTCCGTAGACATCACACGGCATGCAGCATCAAACAGCTTGGATCCTTGAAGAACGAATGACATCGACTTGTTGTTCTGGCACATCATTGTAACTGCACTCTTTGCAGAACGCGGCAGTTAGAGTACTGGTGGACACAATGTGGTAATCTCGCAGGAACTGTCTAAAGTCACATTCTGTCGGAGTCTGTCCATGAACTAATGATAATTCACAACCACCCACAGACACACCTCGCAACTGGAAAATACTACTGTCACACACACACTTCTCTCTAACTAAAGTACAACTTGTCTTATAATCAACTCCCGAACCTTGATACTGATCTCCCAAAATGAACATGGTCTCTAATCTATCCCATGTCACTACTGAGTCTCCAAAAACCCTCGAAAAAGGTCTAATAACAAAAAGGTTTCATGTTACTGAACCAAACAAAACTACTAATGCAAAAGTCAAACACTCACAATGTGAACTAATTCCAAGTGTGTATCTCAGAATAATCACAGTCAACTCACTATTAAGCACAACAACTCTACGGAACTCACTCATAAAAAAAAAATTCTATCCAACCACTAAAAGGTATCATATCTCGTAAAAGACCTGAAAGTTCTACTCCGGTTAGCAAATATTTCGCAACACCTGACTAACTCTCAACAAAATAGCAATTGACGTAATGGCAATCGCTCCCATGATCTTAACAACTACAATTACTCACAATACAGCTCCTTTATTTTAAAAAAAAACTGAGAAAAAAAATCCAAATACTCAAATACGATCTCCCAACCCGAAAAAAAAAAAAATCAGACTTGTTCAGTCCGATACACTAAGTACCTCCCCAAAAAAAATAATCCTAAACAACACACACATTGCGTCAGATGATAAAACTCATCATAACACCATAACACAATAACACACCAACACACTAACACACTAACACACGGGTCAAATCTCGTATGAAATTAGCCCATGTCTCAATTCCCAAAATCATTCGAAAACAAATGATTAAGAACTTCAACATCTACAATGAACAAGAGACAAAAAAAAATAAATAAATATCATATATATACAAACATCAACCCATTTATCCCTCTAACTATATACAAACGTTCCATTACATCCCAACTTTCTTTAACTTTGAAATATGGGTCAATTTCGTCACTCCAGTATTTACATCTTTAACTACAAATCTATTCCCTCTTTTGATCTCTACAATTTCAAAAGGTCCGTGGAACTTCGGACTTAATTTATAATTCAGATCATTCCGAACATTCACTTTAACAAACACTCTACCACCCATCGAAAAAGCTACTCCCTCGATTTCGCGTTACTTTTCTCTACCATTGCACGCGAACTAAGTTCAAGTTCTTTACTGATACGTGCAAATCTTTCTCTCGCTGTATTTATCAACGAAGTGACCGTAACATCACCCTGAACTCGCTCTGGTAACAAATCAAAAGGTCCTTTCAACTTGTACCCATACAAAGCTTCTGCTGGAGATATCTTAATTGTGTCATTCATCATAGTATTGATACTATATCGCACTTCATCCAAAGATCTGTCCCAATGTGTATCGGAACCACCCACCGTCATGCGCAAAGCTTCGATTACTTTCCGATTCGCCCTCTCACATAACCCATTTGCTTCAGGTCTATACGGGATTATAGATACTTTCTTTATTCCCAGCAAATTAGCAAGACCGTCTAAAGTCTTATTAATAAACTCCCTACCACTGTCTGTGATCAGACATTCAGGAACACCATATCGACAAATTATCCCTTAAAGAACGCTATAGCAACTTCCTCTCAGCTGATTTGTATTTCAGTGGGAAAATCTCGACAAAACGAGTCAACTCATCAACAACTACTAATAAATGTCTATAACCATAAGCGGACTCTGAGAAATTACCCAGAATATCCATATGCACTCTCTGAAACGGCCTGTGGTATGGGATATGAACCCAAACGACACGACACTGTCGTCGCTGGCTTATTCGCATTGCAAATAGCGCACTTCTTCACAAAGGCTTCTACTGCGGAAAACATATTTTTCCAAAAGAACTTTGACCTGACGTTTTCATACGTCTTGTCCACACCTAAATGAGGAGAACCAAATTTACAATGTACAATGTCTAGAACTTGTGGTACTAGACTCTCTGGCACGATGATTTGTGTAATCTCACCCATGCTTCGAGTACTTCGCAAGTTATACTTAACTTTCCTCACCAATAAATTATTCTCCAACTCTAGACCAGAAAAGGCAACTTATACCCTTTCTTCGGTGAAACTCCCTAAGAAATGCCTTAGCATCTGACAACAATTTATCTTCATCTTGCTTTTGTTCGAGCAAGCCTATGTCCCAAGTGACATTTTCACCCGTAATATAACACACAGCGTTACTCTCACTATCACGAACAACAATCTCTCCCGAGACTGCCGACTCACTATTTCTCTCCCGAAGTATGCACTGTAGAAACGTGTATGTCCTCTACATGCGATATCTCAGAACTACTAATATCAGAGACATTAGACACCAAATATTTACTCTCTTCTCTCACACAGGATTCGGTGTGTATTTCCTCATCCTCGACCGAAAATATCTGCTCAATGCATCTGCAACTACATTATGCTTACCTTCAATGTATTTGAGGTTTGCATCAAAATCTCTCAACGTTAGGAACCAACGTGCTCTCTTGGGCGACAAATTTGGCTTATTAAAAAGCTCTAACAATGGTTGATGACCTGTAAAAATCTCAACTTTATTTCCCAACAACAACATCTTAAAATGAACAAGGCTAGAGACGACTGAAAGCCTCCTTGTCCACAACTGACATCAGCCTTTCGTTACTACCACGCGTTTTGAACTTTCTGCTATAAAAAGCAATTGGGTGTAATTTCCCCTCAAATTTCTGCATCAAACACGCACCTATACCTTCCTGACTCGCGTCAGTCACTAAGGTGAACGGTTGACTAAAATCTGGAAACTTCAAAACTGGTGGGTTCACCAAAGCGTTCTTAAGCTTCTCAAAAGCTAATTGTTGACTATCACCCCAAACAAACTTAACGTCTTCTCGTAACAAATCTGTCAATGGAGACGCTATTGTAGAAAAATTCCGCACAAAACGGCGAAAGAAACCCGACATACCTAGGAACGAACGATTCTGTTTCCTGGTTTTGGGAACTGGAAAATTCACAATGGCTTTAACTTTCTCATCATTCACTCTAACTCCCTCTTTAGAGATAACATGTCCTAAATAGACAATTTTTCTCTTCAGAAACTCACATTTGGCCAATTTGACCTTTAACCCAGCGAACTGTAATCGCTTGAGGACTTCTTTTAACACCTTTAGATGTTCTTCAATTGTATCTGTGCATATGAGAATGTCATCCATGTACACAAACACCGACTTTCCTAACAAGCCATGAAGTACTGTGTTAACCAGTCAAGTAAATGTTATTGGGGACCCTTGTAATCCAAAAGGCATCCTATTAAACTCGTAATGTCCCTTTGGTACCGAAAATGCTGTATATTTACGGCTACTCTCGCAAAATGGGAACCTGTAGAAACCATTTTGCATAAGATCTATAGATGAATATATATTCTTGCCACCGATCTCAACAAACAAATCAGGCAAACAAGCTACCGGATATCTATCTGGGCATGTTTTTTCATTCAATTTACGAAAATCTACACAAACTCTGATACTACCATCTTTCTTTGGAACTGCAAGCAAAGGAAAATTAAACGGAGAATTGGACGGCCTGATAATGCCTTCGACTCCCACCTCTGAACTTCTTTTTCTACTTCTTCTCTGATCTTAAAAGGAATTCGATATGCTGGAATATATATGGGATTTGTACCTTTTCTAGGCGGATTGAATGTTCTAAAACATCTGTAACTCCTAATTTATCTCCCTTCAAAGCAATGATATCTAGATATTCTTTCAACACTTTCTCTACTTTATCTGAATACTCAGGATAATCAACTTTAGCCAAATGTTCATGCAGAACCTGACTTCTGAACTGTTGCTCCTCGTTAGGAAACATATTACCGTCTCCACAAAAACTCACTAATTTATGCTCTTCATTAAACTCTTCAAAATCAATTACATAAGTACCCTTGTGATATTTTTTCACTGAGTCTTGATAGCTAACTAATTCTACTGAAGTCACGCCTGCGACTGAAACTTCATTTACTGACACCGTACTCACAACGTCTTTGAATTTCTCGGTTCCCTCAACAACGCACACTTGAGAAGGAAACTTTTTCTCTTTCAGCGACACTTTAACCAATGTAGGAACTCGCGGTTGCAATTCAATATCTTCCAACAAAAATCCTTTGAAAGATCTTTGCGGAATATCTTCACTCTCTAATGACTGTGTTACACATGTCTCAGACTGTGTCTTAGGTTTCTCACAAGTTTTTTCCTGTGTATATATATGGAACAAAACAACCTGACTCACCTATTGTAATCCCCTGAATTCCCGTAAGAATGTTGATGTTATGTCGCATACAAGAAGGGTGTCCTAGCAAAACCATTTCACCTAAGGCTAATCCTTCTATGACCAAAAATTATTCTACTATTGTCTCTCCGCCGATACAAAGCGTAAGAAATGACGAACCTAAAATATTCAGTTTTCTCGCTTGTACATCACACACTGTCTCACTAGAAGGGACTAATTTGCACTCTGGAAACTTCAAGTGTAAAAGGTCAGCATTTACTAAATTAACTGAGCTACCAGAATCAATGAAAATAGAAATGTCACTCCCATTAGAAAATCCACGTACAATCGGCCTAGGTTCTAGTGATTCTAAGACCTGATTGCTCATTATCCTGTGTCCGTTTTCGAACTTATCTTGTGAAAATTCTGCTGTTCCTTTGTGTATCTAGAACTTGCATCATGTGGAATTCTCCTGTCATATCTAGAAAAACCTCCCCGTGACTTCCCTGAATAATCTCTATTCTTTGTGGCTGGGCAAAATCTCCATCCATGATCTGAAGATTTGCAAACTGAACAATATCTCACTCTGCAATTTGATTTACTATGTCCTAGTTTATCACAATTAAAACAACGTATCATTGTGACTGATCTCTCTGGAATTTTCTTCGATTCTACTCGTGCACATGTCTTCGCTGTTGCATCATTTCCCGAATGTGAGGGACTATCATTATTCTGTGGTTTGAAACCGCAGCTGACATCTTTGCACCTCCCCTGTACAAAACTACTGTCCAGTGTCGGGCATTTTGATAGATTTTTATTAATCTGTGCAAACAAAGAGGATTCATCTGTATCCTGATCAATTCTCTTATCAAAACTATCTACAATTACATCTGGGACCGACGTTAAAAGGCAAGCAAAGTGTAACAATCTTTCAAAATTATCTAAGGAGATATTATTTCCAGTTACCCATGGAGAGCCTATTATAGATTTCTTTAACTCAACTACTGCATCAAATAAATTCGCACTGTATGTGACCAGTGAATCATTGCCCTTTTTTAAT
>NC_089747.1:58356633-58369133 GCF_040412425.1 Macrobrachium rosenbergii
CATGTATAATTTGATTGATTTAGTGACCTACAGTATATGATGGGGATAACAATGCTCATGTTTGAGAGAAAAAATATATTCAATTATTTTTTATAAAATAATAATAACAAATAATACTAATAATAATAATAATAATAATAATAATAATAATAATAATAATAATAATAATAATCTCATTCAATTTCTTATTGCATTTTCAGCTACAACGTATGTGTAGCATTCCTTGCGCTTGCTAAGACACACTTTCTGGTATTCATGACCATTCTTATTATGGCACTGCAAATGAAATTCGAGGAAGGAATGCAAAAATCCTTAATGATCCCAAATGGAGGCTTAAATTCGTTAGCTTTTTTTATGCAAGAGGATTACCCAGCCTCGCTTTCGTTTTCGGCTGCGCTGTTATTATCATCATTTCACTTTATTTCGTGTCAGGGAATGTTCTATCATCCTTTTAATGTACATTAAATGTGTAATACTACACGGCATCACTTCAAATGCTTTTGAGGTTTTTTACCAATATATATGTTGTTATTATAATGTAATTTTCTGTTTTGATATATATATATATATATATATATATATATATATATATATATATATATATATATATATATATATATATATTATATATATATAAATACCCACACACAAACACACACACACATATATATATATATATATATATATATATATATATATATATATATATATATATATATATATATATATATATATATATATATTCCAGCCTATGGCTCTGTGTGAATTATTGCAAGGAAAATAGTAATTTGAATAATTTTCTGACATATTCAATAACGAAATAATCTTTTATTATCTATTATAATAAGCGGTTGTCCTTACTTTAGCTCTGTATATTTTAAACATTCAAATATTTCCTGAGCAAAAAGACTTTCAAATCCAAAACCGGTTTATAAAGTTTTTATTCTGGTACAGTATTACTTTCTTTTCCTGTAAGCTAGTATGTCTCATCAACTGAAATGGGTAATACTGCTGCATAACGTGCACCTCTCTCTCTCTCTCTCTCTCTCTCTCTCTCTCTCTCTCTCTCTCTCTCTCTCATTATCCTAAATAATGGAAAATGCCTAGATAGTATCAACGTCCATTTTAGGATAATGGGTTTTGTTATCGCTGTGCAAATATCTAACAATTATTCAGACATATCAACGTATATTTAAAAATAATGCATTTTGTTATGATTGTGCAACAGTCTAATGATTCTTCAGCTACTGAAGGTTACGAAAATGCTTACTGTCATGTTAAATACTCTTATCGGTATGCCTAATCACATCAATAGTACCTTTCAACAAACATGAATTAGATTTTCTGTAGTCACAACACAGAAATTATACAGTGTGTATTACCACGTACATAGTTTAAAGAAAACATGCTGGAATGTGCACTGCTTCATATTCAGTTTTCTACTCGTGATGAAAATCTGTATTTTTTTAAACTTAACAATCTTAAAACAAAAGAAAAAAACTTTTAAGCTCAACTTGGAGTATTGTTTGATGTGACACATTGCAACAGTAAATTACGATAGATGAGCAAAATCTTTTTTTCTGCAATTAAAAAAATCTCATATGAGAAAGTCTTGCGATGGGGAAACTGGAGAAAACAATGCTGACATCCAATATTCTCGCTCCGAGCAGCAATTAGGAGTTGCTTCAGAACAAAGGGGGAAGAGACGAGAGAATGGGGCGACAGGAGAAGGAAAGCGGAATTATTGACGGGTCGCCAAAAGTTGAACTGATGCAAGTTCAGGGTGAGAGGGGGAGGGGAAGACGCTGCAGGATGCTGGTGAAAGAAGAAGAAGAACAAAAAGACGAAGGAGACGAAGAAGAAGGAATTATTGCTTGGAAAAGTTTCCCGCTTTTATGAAACGTTTCTGATAATAATATTTAGAGGGAATAGAGAGATGAAGTAAAAAATGGGCGAAGATACGGAGGACGAAGCCGAGGAACGTGTGAGAATAAATGTTCCATACAAAGAACAATAATAAGAAGGAAAAATTATTGGTTAGAAACGTTTCCCGCTTTTCGGGAACGTTTCTAGGGATAATTTTATAAAAGGAAGAGATAGATAAAGTAGAGAACACGTGGGATGAAGCCGACCAACGTGTAAGAATATATTTTACGTAGAGAGAAAAAGAAGATGAAAAGGAGGAGGAAGTGATTCCTTGGAAAAGTTTCTGAGGATAACTCTATAAAGGGAATGGAGAGATAACATACAAAATATGTGGGATGAAGCCGATGAACGTGCTACAATAGTTTTTACGTGAAAAGAAGACATGGGAGTCGTTGGAATGAAAGAAAAACGGTCATCCATGATAACATATCAGAGGAAATTCTGTAGCAGGACCGAAAATAATCAGGACACAAGTGATGACGTGATAAGCTTGAAACTATATATCTGTGTTTACATTTAAGAGTTTTGGTGTTCAGTATATCTTACGGTTATCGTTATCTGTAGTCTAATGTGTTTGTTTTCCCCCAAGAGTGGCATTTTTCAATGTTATTATTGAGATAATAAAAATTATTTTAAGGCAAATCATGACAGAAATAATATATATATATATATATATATATATATATATATATATATATATATATATATATATATATATATATATATATATATATATATATATATATATATATATATATATATATATATATATATATATATATATATATATATATATATATATTTTTTACGTTTTTCCGTGGTTTTAGTTTAAAATATGCTCTGTGAGACAGGTAGCAACAATTTAAGTTAATTTAGCCTTGTGATTCTGACTTCGTGGGTACGGGAAAACGTAAAAAAAGAGGAAAACAAAGGAGAATTTCATATGAGCATAGGGCTCTGGTTACTGAGGGAAATATTACGTAAAACACGTGGGCAAATTTAAAGGAGTGTATTTACATAAATGATATCAGTACGGGAAGAGGAACTCAAAGTAGATTACTAGAAGGAGATTCTACTGGATTGAATGAAACTGGGGGGGATTCCAGACACAGTCCGAGAAGCTTCCACGAAATAGAATCCCTCTGAAATGAGAGATATGCACATTATACGCCAGTAATGAAAATAGACAAAAGAATAATGAATTCGAAGCTGCACTGAGGGTGCCAAAGGAGTAATAAAGAATTAATACTGCCGATGCAAGAGGCGCACGGACATTAGACAAGGGAGATTTCTGGCTTTCTCTTTAAGAAAATATTACGAGACAAAAGCGTGACTGAAATGGGGCTCTTCCAGGGCACTTTACCTTAGCAGATTTTCCGAGGGCGCGTAGAAGGTGGTCCGTGGATGACTTGCGATTTCCGAGGACGAGTTTCTTCCACGTGGTGAGATGCAAGGGCTTCCGTAAAGGGGCAAGGCGATGGGGACTCCTCGAAACTCCAAGCAATGGCGTGTGGGCTCGAGGAATACGGTCGAAGGGCACGAGAGGAAAAGTATACTTTTGAAAGGGCCACGTGGTTAGGATGCAAGGGCATCGATGGGGCCAGGTGTTGGGGACGTCTTCACAAGTTCACTCCATATCTTCCAGCCCGCGTGTGTGTCGAGACCTCGTGGGTTTTTGCTTTTATCCTCCTTTTGGGGCAGGGGTGCGTCCAACACAGATGCTTTGACTCATTGCACCTGCTGCCCGCAGGGGAGGTTTTGGCCTGTAGGAGAAACACCAAGCCAGATTACTTTTGCCTCGAAGGAAAGATCTTTATCAAAAATGGGAGCGCCTTTAATCTTTTAAACCCTTGTTTTTAAGTCGATAGACAGATGGTCTATCGATCGGCCGGCTGGCAGTAAATGAAACACAACAACAACCAACCACAACAAAGGAGGGGGGGGGAGGGGAGGCAATTTGCTAGCGAATTCTTGCTAATCATAATACCTCCCCATACAAGATGATGTACATACCTCCTTCGGGTGTGTACATTGATATTCAAGAATGAGCGGCAAATGCTTTACGTTACTCTACATTCTGCCTTGCAATGAACTTTACTCCTAAGGGTTTTATGAAGCTGTGACGTTACTTTTAATAACACATTGGGACAATTTTCGTTAACAGAACGCAAAGTGATTTAAACACTTGCAAAAGAATAATTACTTTAGATTTGGTTACCCACTGGTAACTTTATAATGTGACTCGAACAATTGTGAATTAATTAAGATTATAGGACCACTTATATGAGGCTATGGCCAACAAATGAAAAGAAAGGTTATTGTTCAAGAATTAAAATACACGGTTACTTAATTTTAGATAAAATGCATGCGGTTAGTACAATCTGCCTTGAAGAGGCTGTGTAAATGAAAAACAGCGTTTATTTTTGTAAATGACATCCCCTTTACGCGATACTGTAATGACTATACATATTCGCATTGATAATTTATCTTCGTTTTAACGTACTTTGCTTAGCTATCGTTCAACGTTTAGGGCCCCCCACACGGATTTTGACAGCTGTATGCGGGCGAGAGTATTCGCGAGGTTTTAATTCGCTAACCTTAAACTACGCTAATTTTATGCGTCCACTGCCTACTCAATGTTATGACGGGCGAGCAGACAAAAGATGTGGGGTAGGACAAACAGAGATCTTGGAAGGAAATGGAAGGGGGGAAAAGGGATAATAATAACAAAGGAAAATTACCAAGACGTTACGAATGAAACTTGACCGCATATGAAAGGCGGACACGTCCCTCAGAGCTTACAAAGGGGCATTTAAATCACAAGGGCAAGAGTTTATGACTCGCGATTCATTAAAATTAAAGATAAATAAATGACTAAAAGAAAGTAAATGATATTGGCAGAAGAGCTAAGGGAAAAAGAGTGAGGGTTTTATTGTGTTAGGCGGGAATTTATCGTCCTTCGCCTATAAATTACGGCCCGGACTATCACTTCAGTCCCAGGGCGAGAAAGTGCACCGAAGGCGCGACTCCTTCAGGAGGGCTGCTGACACACGCCCGGTGCCAAGGTATGGGCGCAAGGGCGTGCCACTTCTCACTCTGTTATTCTTAATGATTTATACATTGTGTGGGGAATGGTATCCCGTATTTAATTGCCTCTTGTGGGGATAATTTAAGGGAAGATTAGTAGAGGATGGTAAGAGATAGCAGTTCCTGAGGAACGGAAGAAGATAGAGGAGGGTCTGACATCCCTTCTGGATTAGGGGTGCCAAGACCTTCGAAAAATGAAATGGTGGCACAGGTGCCATGGGAGCTCTAGAGCTCTTTGTAAACTACCTGGAAATTCCCACGCCCGTGGTAATTTCGCCTCGAGTCTTTCTTAATGGGACAGTCGTCCTCGGCCGGGAAGCGGAGGGCCCGCGACCGGAGGGCGGCATGGAGTACCACCTGGGCCTGCTGATGCGACAGCTGACGCAGGAGTGTTCCGTGCTGGTTCTACCATAATCCGTCGCGGCTCTTGTAGTTCATCGGCCAAGTGAGATATGGCAGAATCCTGACTTGCAATTGCGTCGGCGACGGACTGAGGCAGAGAGGAGGCGGTCGGGGGTGGCGTGAGCGGCTCGCAGGTATCGATGACCAGCTCAGGCACGGGTTGCGAGGCCGCACCTGCAGGTGAGCTTCGCGGTGGTCGGGAGGAACCGTCTCTCTGACCGACGCTGGTAGAGGTGCCAGGCCGGGGGAAGAGAGGGGGTCCTGAGTTGGATCCCGTGAATGGAGATCGGCGTAGCGCTCTGGCGCTGGCACTAGGGCAGAGTCAGGCGCTATCAGAGGTTTCTTGGGCTCGTCGGTCAGGACGGACGGAGCTTGGCCCTGCTCGGGGCATGCAAGTGGCACCGGCAGGAATTTGGCATCTCCTGAAGGGAGATCTGATTGGGGCCCTGGCACTGGCACTGAGGCAGGGCCGGGCACTGGAATTGGATCGGGAACCGATCGAGGGGGCCACTGTACATTGTACTCAGGTGGCACTGGTGGGGACTGCACGTCCTCCTGGTACCCAGGGGGCGCCAGTCTTGGCTGAGGGAGAAGCGGGGGAGGATTACTCGCGCCCGCGGAATGATTCGGGGAATGGGGACCCCTAGATTGTCGTGATTTCGGTGGGGACTGAAAGTCCTGTCCCAGGATGACGTCATAGCCTCCGGGGAGATGGCTTGCTACTGCAAGATTGCAAATTTTGGATTGGTGAGGTCTTGTGACTCTCAATTGGACCGTAGGGAGTATCATTTTAAATTCATTTATTCCTCGATCGTGACGAGTTTTCGTCTATTGACGATAGCTCCGTAGGGAACTCTGTCCCTTCGGATGAGGGAGATTTGTGCGCCCGAGTCCTCGAATGCAGTGACTCGGCGCGCGGGCTGGCTACCTCGTGGAGGGGCCACGTATACAGGGCCCGCCGGCGGGAGGGCCTAATGATGTGGGATCTGTGACGGCCAAGGCGACGGTGGGAGTATTTACTTTATTATTGCGTGGGCATTTTGCCCATGCGGGAGAATGGCCATAGACCTTGCACGCCGTGCAAAAAGGTCTGGCTAAAGTCTTTCCGCACTGCCCCTGTGGAGGGCGCAGGCGAGTTATTTGTCGGTTTTCCGGGAGAGAGAGGAGCCGGTTTCTTGTTCCGGCACTGTTGGGAGGAATGCCCGTTTTCTTGCAATAATGGCAAGTTAGGGGCTTGCTGAGTTCCCATTTTTGTGGGAATTTGAACCTCCGAGGAGGGACGGGGATTTATTTTCCGCCCCATGGATCCTTCTTGAGGGTGGTGAGTTTCCCACATATCTGCTATTCGGCAACACTCGGTGAGTGTTGCTGGGGCTTTTTCCACTATATGAGTGGCGAGGGCAGGAGGGGCGTAGCGCAGGAAATGCTCGAATTTAAACCGCTCGAGTACCTCGGCGGTGTTAGTGGCTCCTTCGGAATCGAGCCATTTTGTCAACGCCCGCTCGAATGGTACGCCCAATCGACCAAGTCTGGCCTGCTTCTCTGGGCTGCTCTCTCCAACGTCTCCTCCACCGCTCGGGGTAATCTCGTACGCCTTCGTAACTGCTTGGCGACAGCTTCCCAGTTTCCCGATCGTCTGCGGGAAGGGCGTGGTAGGCAACGAGGGCCTTTCCGCCCAGGAATTTAGTGAGAACAAGGGAGAGTTCCGGGGAGAGATCGCAGCACTCCAGGACTCGTTCGGCCCTTTCAAGCCATACTTCGGGTTCGGACTCGGTCCATTTTGGCATGAACGAGTGAGCTTGGCTGAGGGCACTCATCCCCGCGGCAGGGGCGGGGGTGGTGGGCTGTCGTTCTAGCATCTGGAGCTCTGGGGCGTTCTCTCTCTCTCTCCTGCTCTTGGGCAATTCTGTCTCTCTCTCTTTCCTCACGTTCTCTCTCCTCTCGTTGTTCTTGGGCAATTCGTTCTCTCTCCTCTCGTTGTTCTTGGGCAATTCTGTCCCTCTCCTCTCGTTGTTCTTGGGCAATTCGTTCTCTCTCCCTCTCTGCACGTTCTTTTTCCTTCTCCTGCTCTTGTGCAATTCGTTCCCTCTCTCTCTCTGCACGTTCTTTATCCTCCCGTTGTTCTTGGGCAATTCTGCTCTCTCTCTCTTCAGATCTTCACGATAGTCCCTCCTCTCCCTCTTCACGTTCTCTTCTTTCTCCGCCTTGGCATCAATCCACTCGCTCTTGAACCCATGCTCTCAGATCTTGCCCTGATAGTCCCATGTCCTTCCCAGCGGACATGTAGAATTTGAAATCCTCTGGAGGAAGTCTAATTTTGTTGGGCTCTGGTATTAGCCATCTTGAAATAATGATTATATGGTATGTCTGAGAAGACTTTTTGTTAAAATTGATATGTCTTGAAAGACGGGGTTGTTCTTGGCTGAACGAATTCTAATATGCGTCTCGGAGGACGTAGTTGGATTTTGTCACGCTCGGACTTGGCCGGCTGTAGCGTGAAGTTAAGGAGTTGTTCTAACGAACTAGAATGATCAGTCCTGTAAGGGCTTAGATTTGTGTGAACTACACTTATAATGTCTCAAAAGGACTTAATTTTGGGTTCAATATGTGCTGGAATGAGAAATTTCGCCACGTGCGACGTAGAATTTTTGTATGAGTCTCTGAGGACTGGAATTTGGAGAAATTCTCGCCACGTGCATTAAATTTTAGGGAGGACGTGGAGAATTTTAGGAGTCTCTGAGGACTGGAATTTGAGAAATTCTCGCCACGTCGACGTAGAATTTTAGAGTCTCTGAGGACTGGAGTTTGGAGGAATTCTCGCCACGTGCGACGTAGAATTTTAGGAGTCTCTGAGGACTGGAGTTTGGAGGAATTCTCGCCACGTGATGTAGAATTTTAGAAGTCTCTGAGGACTGGAATTTGGAGAAATTCTCGCCACGCACGACGTAGAATTTTAGGAGTCTCTGAGGACTGGAATTTGGAGAAATTCTCGCCACGTGCTGACGTAGAATTTTAGGAGTCACTTAGGACTTGAATTACGATTCGTCCCTTAGGACTTAGAAATTACTAACGGGAAACCCAAAGAAAATGTTTGCTGGGGAAATGAATGGGGGAAAAAAATGCTACACACTGGGCATGAGCGGGGTGGGGGTGCAGGTCGTTTGGCCAACACCGGAGGTATTTTTAGATTCTGGGTGAATGAACCCGTATATGTATAGACCGTCTGGGATTCGGGAATTTCCCAGTCGTCTGAGAGGATAACAGTACAACGGCCTAGTAATTTTCCCTATAAGCGGAGTTTAAATTTCGCTTTCCTAACACCTAACTCGAATTCTAACTACACTGAGAGAATTTCAGCAATGCAAGCTGACTTCTGTCGTGTCCCACGTGGGAATTTATTCGCGCCTAAATAACAGTTCGCTAATTCGAAATGTGAAGTAAAATTTATCACAGAGGAATTTATTTCGCACTATTCCTCGAAGCAAGAATATGGCAAGGATTTTAACACAGAGGAATTTTGCACTATTCCTCGAAGCAAAGGATGGTTAGCACTGGTTATTTCCTAACTACCTATCCTGAAAGGCATGCATTAACGAATCTAATACGGCGGTTCTTTTCTCTCAGTGATTACATGCGTCCCTATTTCTAATTCCTAGGAACAGTCACGATTGTAAAAAGGTTTTGCTAAGATTAACACATTACTTACGTGGAATTTTCTGGATCTGTGTGCTGGTTTTACACAAAAGGTTCGTAATTGTCTCGTACCCAGCTTAGCTTTGCTAATAGCTGATCTGGCAAGTTGCAAATGCAATAAAGCAACGCTAGGGGAACTGCAACTGCAAAACGAGATCCTGGCAAGGTCGCCATTTTTACGTTTTTCCGTGGTTTTAGTTTAAAATATGCTCTGTGAGACAGGTAGCAACAATTTAAGTTAATTTAGCCTTGTGATTCTGACTTCGTGGGTACGGGAAAACGTAAAAAAAAGAGAGGAAAACAAAGGAGAATTTCATATGAGCATAGGGCTCTGGTTACTGAGGGAAATATTACGTAAAACACGTGGGCAAATTTAAAGGAGTGTATTTACATAAATGATATCAGTATGGGAAAGAGGAACTCAAGTAGATTACTATCCTGAAGGAGATTCCTACTGGATTGAATGAAACTGGGGGATTCAGACACAGTCCGAGAAGCTTCCACGAAATAGAATCCTCTGAAATGAGAGATATGCACATTATACGCCAGTAATGAAAATAGACAAAAGAATAATGAATTCGAAGCTGCACTGAGGGTGCCAAAGGAGTAATAAAGAATTAATACTGCCGATGCAAGAGGCGCACGGACATTAGACAAGGGAGATTTCTGGCTTTCTCTTTAAGAAAATATTACGAGACAAAAGCGTGACTGAAATGGGGCTCTTCCAGGGCACTTTACCTTAGCAGATTTTCCGAGGGCGCGAGAAGGCGGTCCGTGGATGACTTGCGATTTCGAGGACGAGTTTCTTCCACGTGGTGAGATGCAAGGGCTTCCGTAAAGGGGCAAGGCGATGGGGACTCCTCGAAACTCCAAGCAATGGCGTGTGGGCTCGAGGAATACGGTCGAAAGGCACGAGGAGAAGTATACTTTTGAAAGGGCACGTGGTTAGGATGCAAGGGCATCGATGGGGCCAGGTGTTGGGGACGTCTTCACAAGTTCACTCCATATCTTCCAGCCGCGTGTGTGTCGAGACCTCGTGGGCTTTGCTTTTATCCCTCCTTTGGGGCAGGGGTGCGCCCAACACAGATGCTTTGACTCATTGCACCTGCTGCCCGCAGGGGAGGTTTTGGCCTGTAGGAGAAACACCCAAGCCAGATTACTTTTGCCTCTGAAGGAAAGATCTTTATCAAAAATGGGAGCGCCTTTTAATCTTTTAAACCCTTGTTTTTAAGTCGATAGACAGATGGTCTATCGATCGATGGCTGGCAGTAAATGAAACACAACAACAACCAACAACAACAAAGGAGGGGGAGGGGAGGCAATTTGCTAGCGAATTCTTGCTAATCATAATAATATATATATATATATATATATATATATATATATATATATATATATATATATATATATATATATATATATATATTATATATGTCATGATATTATATATAAATGTTTTAATTGAACGTATAAAAATTCTTTCGATTGCAACAGTTAATTGAACTGATAAGAAATGACTGCAAATGTGGATTGGAAGGAAACAGATGCTATTCATTTTGAAAAGTAGGTAAATCTGCTATCAGCAAAATTACAGTTCATTCCGTGAAACACATAAAAGCACGTCAGTAATAGGAGAGGAATTATTTGATGTACTGCAGGTAAGGGAAACTTGTCGGATGCGAAAGACACGTAGTAATCTGCAGCATTACAAGAGTAATGGCTTTAGGTCATCAATCTGCCTCATTAGCATTTTTACATGAGGTTCTGGATTTTCTCCGTAAGGGTTTGAAAAATCAGCCTTTGGAAATTCGGAATTATTCTCGCTTCTGGTTCCAGAGAATTTGCTGCGGAACTCAAGCGTTATATTCATTTCCAGTCTTCACTTAAAAGACATATTTGCCGAGTTGGATTTTAATCACGCCATCTCTTAATGCAAGGGAAGGGTACGGGATCTATTTCCATTAATTCGCAAGAGGTCCCTCTCTACAGGGCCCACTGCTAGTAAAGAATTCACTCCATGTATTAGTTCAGAAAGAGTGAAGTTTTAAGGGTAAGTTAGTTACATTTAAGCATATGAATGTTAGAATGATAAGGATATTTTGTTTAACCAGCACCTGCAAAAAAACATTTCAGAATTCCAGGATTGACGAGCATTATAATACATACGACGATATAGCATGTACTGTAAAATGATTGAGGTTGATACACGATAATTTCTATACACTATTTGTCCAGGGTTTAAGTACATATACCCATGAAGTCATAGATAAGAGAACACACACACACACACACACAAACACAACACACACACATATTTTATATATATATATATATTCATATATGATGAGCATTTATATATATGATATATATATATATATATATATATATATTATATATATATATATATATTATATATAGTACAGTATATATATATATATATATATATATATATATATATATATATACATATATATATATATATATATATATATATAAATATATATATATAAAAATATATATATATATGGAGAGAGAGATTTTCGAAAGCATGAAAGCTTGATAAAGTATTTAGTGAAGAGTCTAGCCATGAATACTGTGAACTGGATAATAACACATCAACCCATTCTGTAGAAGCAAACAGTTACTTAAATAAAAACAAAACAAAAATACTTTAATGGATGACGTCCCCACAACACTGAAAGCAGCGAAGGGCAAACGAAAACTTCCGTATTTCCATTTCTCGAAGAGAAGTAAGAAAATTCGCACGAGAACGTGGGACACAAGCGAGTATAATCTTGAATAATGGATGTGAGAAATGCGCTTTCGGGCATAAAAGACGCAGAAAGCAACAATGAGTCTCCCCTTCATTAGACGAAGAAGAATTGTACCTTTAATGGACTTAGCATGACTGCAGCATCTTTCGGGGCTTTTAGAAGAAAAAAACGCAGTGGCTTAGAGGGTGGTCATACTGTGTTTGGCCCAGTCTCAGGGACAGTTTAATCATGGAAGATTCGATACCTTTACAAAAATAAAGAGCAGTAATAGTTATTATAATAACAACCAATAATAAAAAAGCATTATGATGAAAGTCTTACATAATTTTATAGTAATGTTATATATATATATATATATATATATATATATATATATATATTTATATATATATATATTTATATATATATATATATATATATATATATATATATATATATATATATATATATATATATATATATAAATATATGTAACCTGGTTCCACAGTTTTATGAATATTCTATATTATTTTAATCTAAGTCATAAGAATATTGGATCCTTTTTTATATAAAACATCCACAGGAACTTTGTAGTAGCATTATAATTCACCAAATTTACACAATAAAGGCGCAAAAGTT
>NC_089747.1:58374133-58379133 GCF_040412425.1 Macrobrachium rosenbergii
GTAAATTTCAGGCAACCTTGTGTCTCGATCCTATTGTTTGGAAGAGAAATAGACTTCCTAGTACCAAAGTTGCATACGATATCTACTAGTACAGACATTCATTGTGTTATATTTTCTTACAGGAGCAGGGAACATTGACTGTGTCCAACTTTGGCAAAAGTTCATGTAATTTCCTCGCTATCTCAGCACATTCTTTCTTTTGTATTCTTTCTTTGTCGGGACTAAGTGGGAAGTAAAGGGGTTTGATGCAATCCATTTGTTGCAGAGTAATCCATTACCCCCATACGTAGTTTCCCGGATGGCGACCTAATTCAATTAAGTAATTGTTTGTCTTTGAGGTTAACTTTAGCTTTAATTGACAGGTTACGTGTGTTATTGGCAAAGCAGGGCTACATAAATTACATTAACTAATTAATAAACTCATCAGCCAAGGGCCACACGTAACATTGGCGATC
Organism: Macrobrachium rosenbergii; assembly: GCF_040412425.1. Taxonomy (NCBI): domain Eukaryota; kingdom Metazoa; phylum Arthropoda; class Malacostraca; order Decapoda; family Palaemonidae; genus Macrobrachium; species Macrobrachium rosenbergii. The sequence continues at coordinate 58,374,589 of NC_089747.1, forward strand.
TTGCCTAGGATCACTAATTAATTTAGAAATAAAAGAATCTGGAGTCAAAATTAATTAAACATTAATTCCAAAGTGAAAAGTCGGATATTTAATTTCAAGTTATTCTTCCAACCAAGGGGACAGGGCAAGGCATAATAGTAATAAGAATACCAGTTTATAATTAAGAAATTAGCTTAAGTAGGAAAGTGTGCTTTGAGAGCATCTATAATTAACAATTTACAACATTTTCAAAAGAAACACTTTGGCAGTGTTCAGATACCATGGGTTCTACATCCCAGCAAAGGTCATTGGCCAAGTTATCGAGTCATTGTTAATATTTTGCTTTTTCCCCCGCCAAGGATTAATGCATGATATTGATTTTTGAACGAGTTAACTATTGCCTAACGTATCTCTCATAGGTAGGAAGGACAAAATTTGCGGAGTTCGTTGAATTTCAAAAGCGGTAACCGCATTTGTCACTACGAAGAGGCCCTGATTGAGCGTAACAGAGTTAGTAAGTGTTCATATAGCGGGAAGGGTATCAAAATCCCGTGTCATTAATATAGCAAGCGAACGGCAAAAGTTAATTTCATTATAATTTGCAATTTCCAAGTAAAGTAAATTCAGTCCCTTCAGGACGTCACAAGTCCATTTCCTTGTTGTCTTGCTAGCGGTCACTCCATAAGCGTGACGGAAGCGGATGGCAATTAATTCCGTGCGAGAAAGAAAAAGAAAAAACCATAGCCCATAGTAATTTCGTTTTCCATCTCCATAACGTAAAATCCTTTGCATTGTTGGTGTATATAAATTTAGTTAATATTTATATTCCTAAATTTGCTTCGTTCGTTTTGTGAAAGGAATTCGAGTGCTTTGTGTGATTCAATTGTCAATAAATGTACCTCGAGATGTCATGTATTCATCCGCCGAGACTGTGCCTAGCCACATTTTGTTTTGAATTTTGCTGCGCTTATAACGGATTCGTCTGACATTTTGGGAAACAGGTTGACTGCTCACTGTCCACCATTTAAAACCCTTGTGGTTGTTGTTGTGATTGGTTTGTGTTGGCCATAGTCACCTTTTGCCTCTGCCTCATTGCCACCTCGGGAACTATTTCGTTGCATGGACTAATCCCCCACGCAAAATCTTAGCAGACAGACATAGATAGAAAATAGGATAGGGTTCCATGCAATATATAAAAACAAGACATTGTTCAGTCAGGGAATGACAGGTCTTAGTTAGGAAATATATAATAAGGTCCTATACAAACCCACTGGCGCAAGAAATCATATAAGGAAAAGAAACTTATCATATTTTAAATCATAAGTTCTCAGAGTAAGACATACGACTTGGGCCACAGGAAAGTTATGATTGTTAAAACAATCTCCTAAAAAAAAAAAAACAAGAACCCAAGACGACGTATCTCCCAATAAGAACCCTGCCAGTGTGCAGTTATTAAAATTTTACTTAAACTTTCTCAGGCAGCACGAATTTGCTGGCTGAATCTCTCTCCTACCCCCCCTCTCTCTCTCTCTCTCTCTCTCTCTCTCTCTCCTCTCTCTCTCTCTCTCTCTCTCTCTCTCTCTCACATATATTCAAGTAAGCATTCAACCTAACCTAACCGAGTGTACGTGCACCGAATTCATAGGCGGTCCAGGCCAACACGAATAATTAAAGAAACACCTCTGTCCCAAAAGTAGATGAGGACAAGTTAAGATTAATTACAGTTAGAAACTGTTGGTCACGAGTGAGGTCTTTTACCCAGACTTAAGCAGAGGGTAGGCTTTTCCCCTCTGCATGATAAGGGGGTAGCAGCACAGCGGGTACTGGGACCAGACACTCACGAGGGCCTCAAAAGTAACCACCATTTATTTTCCTTTTCCACAGTGCCACTAATCTGAAGCACTGTCATCAACCGAATAGTTTACGTCTCTCTCTCTCTCTTACCTTCCCTTTCTCTCTCACTCATTTGTTACACTCTGCTGGGGTAGAGTGCATTTCCTTAAATACAAACTAGTTGGACTCAAATAAAGGGTTCCTAAGAACACACTGGCACCATAGTGCCAACAAGCAAAGAAGAAAAACAAAACCAGACAAAAGGAACACAGAAGAAAAGTCCTTTTGGTACCTGAGTTACACCAGTACATAAGGATACTGAGTGCCACCAGTGTGACCTTTACACGGCACACCCAACCACAGTGCCACCTTATTGAAAGGGTGCCACATCACTAAAGAGTCACCCTAAATCTGAGGGACACTTCCTTGCTGCCCAAGTACGTCCAGTCGATCCACATAGACGCCTTTCCCCACCCAAACCATGGCAGCAGAGAATTATAAAGTCTTAATGGAGCTGGGGATGGTGGCAGGTCTCACCTGATTGGACTTCACCAAGTGGGTCAAGGAACAGATGGATGACTTGCCCAAGCAAGAGAAGGAAGAAAGACTCGAACAGCAGAGTATGAGGCCGAACAGAGGCAGCTGGAAGGCAGCATGAGCTAGCTCTCAAAGAAAAGGAGCTCGAGCTGGAAAGAGCTAGGAAAGAAAATGGCAAAGCTATGGCCAGACACCAAGCCTCTGACCCCACACCTGCTGCACCAAATACTCCAATCTCGAGCATTAATTCCCTCATCCCCAAGTGGACTGAGGATGAGCCAGAAGCATGGCTGGAGGAAATAGAGGCACTTTTCGATAGCTACAGCACCACCAAGACAGAGAGGGTCTTAGTACTAGCCAAGCACATGGAGGGAAAAGCTAAGGCAGCCCTTCGCTCACTGGAGAAGAGCCAGGGAGGTGACATGGTTGAAGTGCATAGAGTCATCACAAAGGTCTACGAAATAATCCCGGAGAAATGGAGACAGCAGTCCCGAGGTCTTGCCAAGGAAGTCGGCTGGTCCTGGACTGAATGGGCCTGTCACAAGACCCAGTCTGACACCCGCTAGTTCGACCCCTTGGCTTGCACAACGTTTGAGGACCTCTTCAATCGGACCATGCTGGAGGATCTTTATCAATGTGTGCCTGGGCCCCTTGCTGTATATTAAATGATAAGCAGCCCACCACCCTTATGGAAGCCTGCTGCATGGCCGATTGATTGGAAACCTTCATCCAGTCCCACAGCACATCTGAGCAGAGCATAGTGCCACCCGGGTACCTCTCAGGCTCGACCCGCCCGAGGAATGGACTGCTGAGCAAGCCTCCGTGCACCTACTGTAAGAAGACGGGGCACACTGAAACTGAGTACCGATACAAGCTCGGCACTAACAAGCAGCCTCCTACTAACAGCCAGAACTCCTCCCCCTCTACATCCACGCAAACCTCTCCACCAATCGACACCGCAAGCCACCGAGTCCCTACAAGAGGCCAGTGCAAATCCTGTGGTGCTGCTGGCCACTACAGTGCTGGCCATCTGGCCTGTCCACATCATGTCCCCACCACCAAGTTTGCCAACCTCATCAGCACCTCATTTTCCACGGCCAAGCTGCAGAAGATACTTTGCCCTGAGAGACTGGAGAACCAGTTCATCTCGGTGGCCCCCCTTAAGTGCCTCTAGCCTGCCCATGACCCTTCCAGTCATGGTAGACACTGCAGCAGACATTAGTTTAATCTCAAAGGCCCAAGAGCCAGCCGGTGCCATGGTTGACGAGAAAACCCGGTGGGAGATGAAGTGGATAGAGGGCCACATCATTACCGTTCCCACACTCAAGCTCCACGTCATGACACCTTGGGGCACGCTACCCCACCGCCTTGGCATGGTGGGTGGAATTCGACCTGGAGTGGACTTCCTGTTGGGCTGGGACCTTCTCTGGGGAAACCCTTCACCAACGCCACTTCGCTGCCACGCTACCTCCTCCACGGAGGCTCAGACTGTAGGAGCCCATAAAGACAAAAACCCACCTTCCGCCCACAGAAGTGCTCAGCGGAAGGGGCACACACTAAACCGTTCTCGGCCTAGCCCCTCCATTCACGAAGGGACGGCCAGCAAAGAGGTCCTCCCTCTCCCCAATGAGACATTCAGAAAGAGCAGTACCACTGTAGGACATGCCAGCAGACAAGCAACTCCACAAATTGGGAGGGCTGCCCAAGTAAGCAACACCCAGCGGATGCCCCCGAGCAAGACTCTGAGAGGCTCTGATCTCCAGCTCGGGCAGGAATCTCTGCTGCAGCCAAATTCAAGCCATCCGCGAGGTATTGCACCTCTGAACCCCTTGTCAGGCATGCCTTACCCTCAACTGCTGCCAGTGCCACTTGCGACCACTGAGCAGTGCCATGCTCCATTTGGCATGGATGTTGAGCCACCAATTAAAGAGGACCCTGTGCCTGGTCCAAATCATGAGGTGGATCCTCCTCCAGGTGATCCAGGATCACTCACGGCACTAATCACAGCAACTAGAGAGACTCCAGCACCCGACACTTCTTCACCAAATCCGTCCTTGGAGGAACCCAAAAAAGAAGAAGGGGTAGAAGAGAGTCCAGTAGTCGCAGAGCCATGAGCTCATCCTGGCAATAGTGCCTTCTCAGCACAGTGCCTTACCATCTTAGAAGTGATCCTGGCCCCTTGCCCAGAGGAGGTAG
>NC_089747.1:58386633-58399133 GCF_040412425.1 Macrobrachium rosenbergii
CATCCTTATGTCTATACCATATACCTCTGTGCGTATATATATATATCTTCGTATATATGAAACCATCCATACCTTATGGGATAAACAAAGTCATGTCGGCTCTCAATGATATTTGAACATATAACATGGATGGTTTCTCCTGCACGAAGATGAGACCCAAAAGAAAATAATGGTAAGCCTGTGGTGGTGTTGAATTGACTTCAGAGCAGTACTTTTCCTTTTGTCTAAGCATCTGCCTTTCTGGCGTAGTGAGAGTTCTTATCAATCAAAACCTTGCTGATTAATCAAGAGATGGACTGGGAATGAAAATTACTCTCAATGGAAGATGTACTTTCAAAATCGAAAGTAGAGCATAAACTAGAAAACGATATCATAATTCAAAGATATAAATTAAATATTTTTTGGAATAACAGACGGATCCACCAGATCAGTCGTCTTGATTAAGCAGACAAGAAAAACGTCTGACCCTCCAACAATGAACTATTCCCTCATTATATTGAGCGCAATTTAATGGTCCAAAGATCTAAATGTGACCGAAGCATCCAATTTGGGATTTCATCTTAGGTCAGGTTTTGATTAAAAATAAACTGGACATATATGATCCTTCCCAATTTGGTCTAAAGATATGAAAGCGTTGAAAGGTTATAAAAATGCATAGCAAAAACAATGATAGTTATCATAACCACACAACCTTATTAAAAGAATGAAGATGCCTCATTAGTGTCCATAAAGGTGAGGGAAGAGAACAAGAATGAGAATTATCGAAAATTCATTCTTGAAATTATTTTATATAATTTTTCTCATGATCGAATGAAAAGCAGAGTCAACTATGATCAACTGAGCACAAAGAATGGATTATTTCAATTTGAAACTAATCTTCAAGAGCAGTTTGTCCGTCTTTCCATTATAATCTTAATGAAAAGCTGTAGAGCTGCAATTCATTGACTTTTCCTCTATATATCAACACATTGTAAAACGAATTGGCTCCCAAGAGAGGCAGCATGCAAAACATTATTTCTCTGCTGATCTCAGGTAGAGAGAGACGACGTCCAACGCAATTATTTTTAAAGAAGAGTTTCATTAAATCCTTTTCGAGACCTGCAGTCTGATAATGATACTTATTGTTTAAGTATTAGTAAAATTTGCAGCCAAACTAGCGTAATATCATCACGCAACGGCAAATGGGAATGGAATAATAATAATAAAGATCTAATATCGAGCTTCGCCGCAGAAATTTAATAATAATGAATGCAACCAATTATTATTATCCATTATTATTATTATTATTATTATTATTATTATTATTATTATTATTATTATTATTATTTCTACGGAAGAATGAAAGTTTTGAAACCGGTTTTGTAACAGTATAGAAAAGGGAAAAGAAAATGACTCAACTGAAGTCCAAATTTATATCTCCTCTGTGATGAGATGAAGGATCTATATCCAAAAGGAATGGAAAGGGTAAATGATGCCTTTGTTTTTAATAAAACATGCAGCTGAAGGGGCAATATTATTATTATTATTATTATTATTATATTATTAATTATTATTATTATTATTATTATATAGTAATAATAAAAAATATTATTATTATTATTATTATTATTATTATTATTATTATTATTATTATTATTATTATTATTATTATTAGCCCTATGACGCGTCGCAGTAATGCGGGACTCCGGAGTGCAGGAGGAGAAGAGAGAGATAGAGAGAGAAAATAGAATAATACCAAGACTTCCGGACTGAATTCAGAAGGCTCTGGGAGATGCCCATAATCGTCGCGGGCACTGAGCACAATGCCAAAATCCCTGCACGAAAACCTTGGTCAACTGGAAGCCGAAGCAGCACCTGGACTCATGCAAAAGAGCCTGCTACTTGAAACACAACATATAATGAGAAAGGTGATGGACTCCCAGGGAAGCAAGTTGCAACGCAAAACATTACACTATAAACCACCAGTCTGGATAAACTGGGAGAAATAATAATAATAATAATAATAATAATCAGTGGGTAACTAAACTAGTAAACAAACCCACACTGGTGGAAGAGTAAACATATATTCGATATCCTGCTCGATTCACCTTATCAATTGGTTATAATGTTAATGAAAAATAAAGGCTTCCGTACACATGCGAATAAAGACACACACAGGGATAAACACTCACAGACAATTCTCATTCAGTCTACCCAGGACTACGTTCTCTTCTGTCACCATGTCCGTATTTGCAATTTGTATTCTTAGCCACCTTTGCCTATTATTCGTTCTATCATATCCTCTACCATGTACCAATACTTCTTCATGATTTAATCCTCTATTTTCATTTATTTATCTTATTCGCTTCTCTCTAGCTTTCTTCATTAACATTCTATTTATAATTTTCTCATAAAGTTGCATGGTCTTGCGTGTCATGCAACTTCATGCAACTATACCTTACTTAATGTTTTGTTTTCTTCACTAAACCTCTCATTTCCTTATCCAACTGTTTATCGCTATTTTGCTTCATCCTATCTTCCTGTGTCCACAAGCATACCCTGTTAACTCTGTGACGCATCCATGGATTTTGCATATTCCTTGTGAACATCTTCCAATTTACGTTCTTGAACCCGGCCTATTGATTTTTATGTTTTTCAAAATTGTTTCTGATCAAACTCACCCAAACTTTGAATATGATAAACTTCTGTCTATTAAAACATCTGTATCAATCAAATGGAGATGAGTTATACACACAGGATATCCCATTTCTTATTAAATTAATCTAATCTAGCTTCTTTTCATGGACTCTACACAAACACCATTTCTAATAAACCAATTAAGCTTATCTCAAACATTTTTAGAAGACTCAACCTTCTCTATTGCTCTATGAACTCCACATCTTCCAACAACTCCACTATTTCCTAAGTCGCCTACTTTAGCATTTATATCAACTGGCACACCCACCCTTTTGTGTTCTATATGCAGCGAGTCAGTCTAATGTTCGCTTTCTCTAAATAACAGTTCCTTTTATTTTCCCTCACTGGTTTCCATTCCTGGACCGTGAATACCCACTGTCACATATAGTCCATTAACTAATTTTTTTTGTTTTCCACTGATTCACAAAGTTTTCTATTAATACAAACACCAACCCTCCCCAAGCCCTGCATCAGTCAATGACCCCCCCCAAAAAATTGCTTTTTGTGTTTTCCTAATCTTGCACACATGTTTGGGTGGATGCCTGTTTGTGCGTTTGGGTGAAAGCATTTTCAGTCTTATAAACCACATATTATGGGCAGATATTTCAAAATTTCTCCTTGAAAATATACTGGATCTCTTGGTGTTACTACCACGATGCATTTTACCAATATACATACCAGTATACATGCAATTCCTTATTCTACATGTGTAGAATAAGGAATTGCATTTTTTGTCTTCTACCCTCATGGCCTTTCCAGAGTGGACATTGTTCTGAAGCAAATTTATGGTCGAATGATACCCGTTATTCTCCTAATGTTAAGGAAAAAAATCAAATATCCCAGAGCTACATCCTTCGTTTATATCTTCCAACTATCTTGTGCACCGAACTCCATCGTCGTAAAGGGATTTCCTTGTAATTTATGGTCGATGACTCCTAAAAGATGGTACAATGGGGAGACATTCCTTTGCAAAGGTCAAAAAGTTTCCTTATGTGTATTGTACTCTGAAGGAGAGAACGTTTAACGTTTTCTTCGCAAGGAACTGGTATTGAAGTAAAACTGTAATCTTATTTAAACGTTAAGGATTATGGGAATTCTATAGAAGAGCTCCGCAGAGCTATCGTTTATGAATAAAACCTTTTGACTGAAATATATAGAAAAAGGGTGTACGTAATGCAGCACAGGTGAGATCATTTGAGAAATTTACCAATTTGAGGCATTTACCGTCTTATGCTTATGTTTTTGCGTTCATCCCTGGTAGGCTGTTATTAAACACGATGTCCCTCTCTACTCAAAACATGTATTTTTTTATATATCTTTTTAATTATGAAACAATTGCGTGATATCAGAATCTAAGGGTAGACCTGAAAAAAGCATTATTTCACGCGTGAAGAGTAATGATAATGAAAAATATAATCCGTAGTCGCGTTGTATAGAAAAACATCATAACTGAATTTCTAAGCGCAATAACCTTCCTGAAAATGAAAGAAATTATTTTCACAACGAGAGAATGAAACCAGTGATAAAATCCAACGAGGGTACCATATCAACCATGCAGCTATGATCATCTAAGGGTATCTGAAGAACCTTTTCATGCATTTACCAAAACACACACACACACACACACACACACAAACACCTACTACTGATTGACGATATTGGAGAGAAGATACAGAAACTCTTTAAACACTGTTTAAAAGAAGAGAAATTAGCCATTTATATGACCAAGGGTAAAGTTAAGAAGGAAAAATGGAGATTATCTTGATGTTGCCTAGGAAGAATGGAAGAGACTGCATGAAGGCGACAGGTTGGGTGCCAAAAAACTGAAAAGTGGCTTGGAATGTCAATGGAACTCAAGGTGGAAATATTTGTAGGGATTGTTGAACCAAGTCTCCTTTATGGAAGTGAAGAGCAGATGAATGTAAATTGAAAACAAATCGGTTTTGGCTTTTGAGGCGCATTACTTACATAACACTCAGAGAAAAAATACCAAACATAATAACAGTTATCAATATCCGTTAAAATTGCCATCATCGCCACCATTTAGCTATGAAAAAAAAAAAAAATAAATATAAAGGTGCGTATTTACGCTTGCATGACATTTCTGGGCAGAAGAACACTAAATCACCTGAAATTTACTTTTCGTGTAGACACATGTTCTAACAGACTGCAAATTCACATAAAAACGTCACGCCAGTATACATCTAATCTTTCTCGTCACAGGATTATGATACAGGAAACGGTGGGTCATGAACGCTAAAGCCTGATTTATCGCAATGGTAAATAGCAATTGTTGTTGCCAGTTACTCAAAAAGAAAGATGAACAAAGATTTCCATTAATTCAATTCTTTGGATACATTATTACCACTTCATTTGACTTATCTAATAATGAATAAAAGTGACTGTAAATAGAATAATGGCATTATTAAATGATAGTGAAACTTACACGAAACTGAGGTCTGATCCTATACAGACAGTGAACTCTTATTTTAGTAAAGAAATTAAATCCATTTTAAAGGGCTCTGACCATTTAATCAAACAGTTTACATCGCAGTGCTCCTCCCTAACATATCTCTATGGTTTAACAAAGACACACAAAAGCAATAACCCTATTAGACCAATCATTAGTTCAGTAGGCATGTCAAAATTCTTAAACCTTTGGTAGGAAACATTTCTGACACGAAAGTAAAAAACAATATTGACTTTAAAAACAAATTGAATAATTTGAATAAGAATTTAGATTTTAATATGGTTAGTTTTGATGTCGTATCTTTATTTACAAAAGTGCCTGTAGATGATTTACTTGAACTTTTGAAGTGAGAATTAGAAAGTTATGATATTTCTTTAACTGTAGCAACCTTGCTAACCTTATACGGTTATGTATCAAAGATAGTAAATTTTGTTTCAATGGTGAGTTTTTTTGTACAAAAGTTCGCCATGATTATGGGTATCCCTATCTCCTGTCCTGAGCAATATTCACATGGAATATTTTTGAGATAAAATTTTGCCCCAAAAAAGTTATATGGTTTAGGTATATGGATGATATTTTCTGTATTTGGCCAGTTCACAAAAATCTCCAAGTTCACGAAAATATCCAAGAATTTCTGATTAAGCTAAATAATTTAGTGCCGTCTATAAAATTTACCTTAGAGGAAGAAAGAAATTGTAATTTGAATTTTCTTGATGTAACTTTTTATACACATGATAGAAATTTCACCTTTTCAGTCTTTCGAAAATCAACTAACAATACCTCTTTTGTTCATTTCCAGTCATCATCAAAATGTTAAATTCTGTTTTTTTTTTTTTCTGGGATGTTCTTAAGGGCTCTTCGCGTTTGTAGCCCGCAGTTCATTGATGCTGAGATCGAAACTATTTATGATATTGCCTTGAAACTTAAATACCCCAGGACTTTAGCAGATGTGGCATGGAAAAGAGCCAAGAAAACATTTTATTTAACTAATAACAAACTTGAATTTAATAGGCATAATACTCTCAAATTACCATAAGATGAAAGACTTTCAGAAATACCTAGAATTTTGAAGCTTTTCATAATAAATGTTGTTTTCATTAATTTTAATATTAAGAGTTCAGTAATAAAAAATTCTCCTTATGCTGTTTCTGGCTGCACATATGAAATTCCACAATTAAAAAAAGTTGTTGATAAAAATAAACAACAAAATTAGTATTCGGTTTTGTACGTTTTTGGATTTTGTATGGCTACGCTGCCGTATCTCTTATGGTTAAGTCTATGGTTTTAGTATGTGACCCTGTGATCCCGGATTATCCTGGATTATCTCTTTGGTTATTACCCGTTTGACAATTAACCGTCTCATATTCTTCTTCTTTTTGTTTACTTTGTAACCTTGTTCTTATCAACCGTGTCCCATTTGTGCCCCGACCATGCGTGAATAATCATGTGAAAGCGCTTGGTACTGAACCTCTGCTTGTATTTTCCTGTGGCAATTGCTTTACATACATACATACATACATACATACATATATATATATATATATATATATATATATATATATATATATATATATATATATATATATATATATATATATATATATATATATATATATATATATGTGTGTGTGTGTGTGTGTGTGTGTGTGTGTGTGTGTGTGTGTGTGTCAGAATCACTTACACCCAAGGAATTACAAGTCAGATTCGAACTGCAGCCTGATTTATAAAAAAAACGAAAATACAGTAACTTTGTTAACCTCTCTTGATGTCTCAGCAGCCAAAGTCGTTGATTTATAAAAAAACGAAAATACAGTAACTTTGTTAACCTATCTTGATGCAACATTTCAGCAGCCAAAGTCGTTGTATTTCAGTTGTTTCGATGGCTCAGTCGGTTGAACCAGGAGGCAGTTCCAACGGATAGGTTTGCTTAAAAAGCAAAGTGTTTGACTAAAATACACACACAAAAAAAGCCACTACAACACTTATGACTCGCCATACCCGCGCAATAATTGCTGGGAAGAAAGGGCGTTGGGTCGGGTATGAGTGAAACATGCGTACCGGGGTCTAAGCGATGTCAGCTATAGATGAACTGAGTCAAAAAGTGAGGCAACATACAAAAATTACATATATATATATATATATATATATATATATATATATATATATATATATATATATATATATATATATATATATATATATATATATATATATATATATATATATATATATATATATATATGTGTGTGTGTGTGTGTGTGTGTGTGTGTGTATGTTGTGTGTCTTATGTGTACATGTAATGTATATAAAAACGTATGTATTAACACAATCACACAACACACAGATAGAAGTTCGATTTTTAAAAGGAAATTACGACAGGCAAGAATTACAGCAGATTCCCTCCATCTCTCGAAAATGCAATTCCTGGAATTCCTAAAGGAAGGAAGAGGTGGAGAAATGAATGAGCCTTGTGTGTATACAATGTAAACAGAGATAATGACAGAATTGGGCTCGGAAAATGGACCGGGTCCTTCTGATTGCAGTAGGATGATGATGACAGAGTACGGCTCATCTCTGTCTGAGTTAATGTTTAGAGAATAATGGAATGACCTGGGAAAAAGGTCAAGGCAGACATTTGCCTGTGATGCAAATTAGCTTATATTGGTATACACACTTATATTTAAACAATATAACTGCCGCGAAAATTTCTGGAAAAAAATACAGACATTACTGATTCTCAAACTGGGCTTCTTTTCTTTGGAATATTTATTGACAAAACCAACTGTCTTATACATTTACTTCCAGTGTGTGAGAGATATAAGATATACAGCAGAAGAAAATTGCAAGTGAAACGTCACCCGCAAACTTAGTTTTTTTTAAATGAAAGAACATTGATTTTCTCCATCGTTAATGATTTCCTTCAGTACTTTTTTCACTTAAAATACAAAGTTTGAAGAAGAGAACTGAAACTATTCTTGCAAAGGACAACATGCAACCAGATGGAGATCATATGTGTATATTTACAAAGAAAATATCCATCAATTGCGTCACCATGATGGACCCCCAAGCACCATTAAAAAAAAAAAAAAACAAGCCGTCCAGTATTATTTTTTGTAACCATATAAGGCTCTGTTTGACGTCATCAATGAGCCACATTATCTCATGGAATTTGCTTTCATGGATCCGCATAAAATTTGTGTTACGCTTTCACGTGAGCCATGAAAACCCAATTGGCGTTAATAAGTCCGTGTGTGCGTTCAACACGCTGAAAATGGAATAACATTTTTCCAGCCGTTAACTCCATAGGAGGGGACACATAAATAATTTCATGATAATTTTAGTTCGCAGAATCACTTCATTAACATCAAATGGTTCATCGTTCCAGTATGAGGCTGCAGAGGCAAATGATTTGATATTTTTTGTGGGGATCCAGAAAAGTATGCTCATCTATAATATTTACACTGTGAATATACTCATTGAAAACAGGAGGAAGACATGATGATGTACACATACACAGGCACACATATGCACCCACACACATTATATATATATATATATATATATATATATATATATATATATATATATATATATATATATATATATATATATATACATACATACATATATATAAATATATAAATATATAAATATATATATATATATATATATATATATATATATATATATATATATATATATATATATATATATATATATATATATATTATATATATACATATACATATATAATATATATATATATATATATATATATATATATATATATATATATATATATATATATATATATATATATATATATATATATATATATATATATATATATATATATATATATATATATATATATATATATATATATGTGTGTGTGTGTGTGTGTGTGTGTGTGTGTGTGTGTGTGTGTATGCACGTGTACATTAAATAAAACCCCAAAGAATTTGGACTAGTAAAATAGGATGTTCAAGTCAGGAGTTAATCTTTGTATTCTAGCTATATGACTAATAAGCGACCAGGTCTTAATCTGAAAACGCCAATCTGTAAAAGTCTCTTTATAAAGAGTCTAATAAAAAAAGATAATTTACATTATCATAAATACAACTGATTTTCCTTGGCATAAAGGGACGAAAATTGAGCATCCATTGGGGAATTAAAGGCTATTAGTTCTTCAAAGAAAGGAGATAATTTAATATATCTTTAATTACAAGCAATTATGATCACTTGTCTTGAGATATCAGCAAAGACAATAGCATTTTGTCGTACCATCGCCATTAATAATCTCTTGAAGAGAAAATAAAAAAAAGTAATTTTTGTGTTCTCAGGAACTTAATGAGAAGTATTTATGTACCAGTTTCATAAAAAAACACCGTTTTGAAATAAACTGATCTAATGAGTAAACTTAAAGTTCCGTGACCTATTGCTTACGACGCCAAGACTACCGAGTGATGATAATCCATAATCTCCGAGAGATTCAAATGAAATGAGGAAAACCACTTTACTTTAACGTAAAAAAAAAAAGAAATACCGCAAGATACTATTTGGTTTCTCCAACTCATCAGGTTATGAAGACCCTAGCCAGCGTCTTGTGTCGAATTCGTCTCATATCAGGTATAGTTAAGACCATAAAGTTCATTTATTTTCTTCATGTTCCTTCCACATTCACGTTTAATTAACATGGACTATAAGGGTATTAATTTTTATAGTGCAATAATTTAACATGGATTATAAGGGTATTCATTTTTATAGTGCAATGATTTAACATGGACTATACGGGTATTAATTTTTACAGTGCCTCAAGGCGTTAAAGAGGAACGCTTTTCAATGAGGTTATAAGTACAACTATTGTGATGCAGCTGTCTTTGTTGTGAATTCGCTCTGTAGCCTGGGGAAATCATTAACTGCTTACCTGGCCGCACCTGGTTTTGTCCCAGTTAAGATTTTTTGTTTTTGTGCCTTCTCACTTTTGACATTCTCATCCTGGAATAGGTTATAATCGAGAAACCTCTGTTCGTTAGTAGTATTTAAATATTTCGTATCCCCTTCACTAACAATGATTACATGGTTGCGTATTCGTCCCCTTACCTTTTATTGTATGTATGTTATGTATGTATATATATATATATATATATATATATATATATATATATATATATATATATATATATATATATATATATATATATAGTGTATATAGAGAGTATATATATATATATATATATATATATATATATATATATATATATATATATATATATATATCTATATATATATATATATAATATATATATATATATATATATAGTATGTATGTATGTGTATATATATATATATATATATATATATATATATATATATATTATACATAGTGTATATATATAGAGATACGTATATATGTACAGAGTATATATGTATATATATATATATATATATATATATATATATATATATATATATATATGTGTGTGTGTGTGTGTATAGTTGATATATATATATATATATATATATATATATATATATATATATATATATATATATATATATATATATATATATATATATATATATTATATATATGTATATATATAATTTCATCGGCTGCATGACCCTAAGCAATGAATGTTAAAAGATAAACAGATAAATACATGTGGCAGGCATATCCCCTCTCTCCAAAGAAACAATGATTTTTTCCCAAGAGAAAAATAGACGAATATCTACAAATTCCCAAACACTGCCAATTCGCATATCCACATGCATTATGAGCCAAAGACTCGGAGACTCAAAGGGAAAGTAAACACACACACACAGCTGTAGCTGACTCCGAATCAAAGTTGCATATTAGCTTTCGTTTGACTGTGGAAATAGTTTCCATGAGGATGTTGTACAACTAAAACCTCAAAAGATTAAGCTAAGATGCAATGCATTGCAACCCCAAAACAATTCACCTCACACTTATGAACTTCTCTTCTTTCTGTATTTCCTGTTATCTTCTGGAATTTCGTTCAAATGAACACCATACTCTTCGGAAGCTTGAATTTCAAGTCAATGGACCCTATTGGCTTGTTCCATACGAATAGGGTTTATCTTCCAAATAATAATAATAATAATAATAATAATAATAATAATAATAATAATAATAATAATAATAATAATAATAATAATAATAATAATAATAATAATAATATATGTGGGTAGCAGACCCTCTTTCAAACAGGTATATACTGTTGAAAGTGATGTTTGCGTCAGCTGCATTCAATTTATATAGAGTTTTCTCTATTTTTCTAATAACTGACTTTTCTTGGTTACTGCACTACGCCAGTAACTCCAAATAGTGGTACATCGGGACATAATTTATTTCTGATGCATACACGGTTCACCTGGAAACTGAAATCTGGCGATCACAGTCCGTAGAGTATTCTAAGTTGGTATTGTTGTTAAATCAGTCAACGTTTCTCTCAAGTACTACAGTACTGCACATGTTCAAGCCAAAAGGCCAAGTAGACTGGTGTTCATGATGGGTCCTACTCTTTATACAAGCGATGGTCAGCATGGGGTCGACTGCATGCTGACTTTTGACTGGTCGTGGCCGAGGCAAGAGTGTTCTGTTCACTCTGACGTCTATAGAAGAATTGGATGAGGGAAGAATCGAAGCAAATTTTGAGGAAAATATAGTCCACTGTAGGCGAAACTGATCCTGTTATTAGCCTCGCAAAGATATCTCAAAGTTGGAGAGTGGATAAAAGAAATTAATTCAGAATGGGTCCCCAGTTATATAACTATTTAAATGAATGGGCCCATTTAGTTTCAACCACTCCATGGACATCAACAGCAGGGATGAGCAGGTAATAACAGTTGACAATTGTAAAAACTTGTTAAGGTTATCCTTGTTGTTGAGAAGTTCACAGTCAAAAGCTGTTGACAAGATGAACCATGCATGGAATTTAGATGATGATGTAACTGAAATTGAAAATGAAGTAAAAAAATATTAGGTAGAAATCCCGAAAAGAGTGATTTATACAGACCCTTAGTCACCACTGGACGAGATAGAAAAGGGCACAACAATCAGGGTAGGTCTATGACACCAGCTAAAAATCAGAATAGGAATCTAGGTAACTCATCTCGAGGAAAATCTTCGACAGTCACATGTTATAACTGCCAGAAAAGAGGACATTATGCAAGTGATTGCCGTGGACTGCTCATATCATAAAAGGACAGGACACTGTTCAAGATTGCACAAGTAGGCCTAACCATAGATCTAAGTCACAGGGTAGAGGTAGAGATCATAGTCAGTCTCCACAAGCCATGAGAAACAAGAATCAAATTACTAACCAAGTTA
>NC_089747.1:58404133-58411633 GCF_040412425.1 Macrobrachium rosenbergii
ACCAGTTCCTTGTGTTTACGAACGTTTTTGCAATTTTTATCTGTATTTCTGCACACACACAGACGCACACGCGCGCTTTAAATAGAATTGTGAGGATAGCAGGCACTGACCCTGAATGGAGGGGAGGGAAGAGGGTGAAATGATGGTTACGGTTGATTACAGATATTTTGGGGGGTTGGGGAATAAAGACGTAAGCAGAATCGCCCTATAAGGAGAGAGATAATCATCCATAGGATTAAAAGGAACAGAAGGAATTAAGTCAAAATATTCAAAACATAAATTTGTTAATTGCTTGACTAACAAATACATTACTGGAGTATAGCAAATTTTACACTGCATGATATTTTAATTTATTTCTGTAAAACATATGCATCTTAAACACAGTATAACACAACATGTTCACGTAAGGAAGCAAGAATAGCAAGCCACACGCTAGTTAGCAAATAGACCTATAGATATAAAAAATAGGTAAATAGGATTCATGGTGTAAAGATTTCTGACCGAGAGAGAGAGAGAGAGAGAGAGAGAGAGAGAGAGAGAGAGAGAGAGAGAGAGAGAGAGAGAGAGGGGAGTTGGCATTGCAAATGAAGCGGAACCCCAGCAAAACAGGCTGAAAGAAGTTCAGTCCAGAAGTTCAGTCAAAGAAGTCCAGTCAAGAGGACCACTGATTACACGCATGCCTGAGCAAGTCTTGCGTCACTTCGTTAAAAAGAAACGCCCAAATCTCAACCATGAAATCAAGCAACGAATACACGAATTAAAATCCTAATTAATAGGGCTGCGACCTACCTATGAAACTCCAATGTTGTCAGACAGCTTCCTTTTGAATGTCGCGTCTTTTAAGTGCCTCCCGTTGAATACCTGGAATAATGAAGGTCAGGCTGAGTATATTGGTTCCAGAAATGTAAGGAAACTCATAATGTCATCTAACTAGAAAATGCAATAGAAGTTCTGTGTTCCATATAATTAGATGTAATGTGAAGGATACTTCATTGAAAAAATGCAAGAACGCAAGCAGTAAAAACGAAAAATATTTATTTAACTTTATAATTAAGAGAGGAAACAAGGAAATTTAATCCGAACTCAAAACGAATTATTAAATAAATGAAATAATGATAATCCTGAAAAGCATTTATTTACATTTATACATACATAGAAATAATATAACGTATTTTCTGATAACTGATTTAATAACATCATGGAAAAATAATTAAGATGAGAAAGTTGAAAGATGAAGAGGGAGATGAATGAATGCAATGGCATCGTATGGGATGAAAGCTGATGCATAAATAAAGGAAGGTGTGAAGACCATCATAACGAAGAGGTCAGTCACCCGTAAGATTAAAAATGACCAGACGAAATCGCTCATTATATCATATACTTTGATACAACAACGCTTAAGGAATGACCAGATATCCTTTTACTTGGTGTTCAGTATACTTCATATAATTAACATTTCACATTCTCGGGTAAAGCCTCCATAATAAAATTATCATAGAATGGATAATAAAAACGAATAATGGTGATGCATTTCGTAGCGTGACAGTAATCACTGCCCTCTTTGATATTGCTTTTTAAAATACGAGTAAATTTCCTACATATATACATTACGGTACTATCGCTAAGGAGCCAGAGGTGCTTGTTCAACACATAGTCCAAGATAACGTATATGCGAGTAGGGAATGTTTCCAAGAGTGTGTGCGTGGGTACATGAAGTGTATACAGTATAGGCCTACATGCTCCTATAAGACATAAACATCTCTAACACAAAATAACATAAAAGGTACACATACGCGGAACCAGACTTACAGGCATAAGACTAGGTAAACGGGATTCAGAATTAAAACATCAGTGACGTGAAAAGACACAAGCTCTCCCCTCCCCACACACACACACACACACACACACACACACACACACACACACACACACACAGAAAGAGAGAGAGGGAGAGAGAGAGGGAGCTCCCTGTTAATAAACAACACTCTGCCATTAGTGTACACCGCTTCATTAACGAAGTGTCTCGTTTACGCAACATCGGTGAAGAGGGGATTGGGGATTGTGGGGAATTGCCAGAAATGCACGGTTTAATGATGCAATGTAAATAGCTACTCAATCTGTTACTGGACAATCTGGTAACTATCCGTTTCTGCGAATACCGTTTTTATGTCTACAGCGCAGGTGATTTTGCACTAAACAAGAGTTTAACCAAGGTTACACAGAATACTATTACAAGTGAACAGAATCACAATCGCTGTATTAACGAAATTTCGCCATTCTAAGAAATTAACAGACCAAGATGCCTGATACTGCTAGAGCGGAAATCTTGCCATATCCTGGATTAGCTGTTTTTGATTTCCGATGATTCAAGCACCTACAGTGTTTTTAATATACCACAAACACCTTATTATTTCTCTCTTGTTACTTTCTTTCAACTGTCACTTAATGGTATTCTTTATTTTCCTATAACCAGAAAGAAACGCAAACCCTGATGATAATGACAGTGCTATACAACAGCATGGATGCGTGAACTACAAAATGTTACGAATTCAGAGGAGATATTTAAACAGATCTGAACGATTTCAGAAAAATGGTCTATATTGTTTATTAAAAAAACAGTAAATCACCTCTCTCTCTCTCTCTCTCTCACACACACACACACACACACACACACACACACACACACACACACACACACATTTAAAAGTGTGGCATAATGCGGGTTCTTTAACTGTTAACAATATTTAAAAGTGTCGAAAAATGCATAATGCACTCAATTATATACAATTTTTTTTTATCGTCTAGTAAAAATCATTTTTCCTCGTTAAAACATATATGACAGTAAATTGCTCACTTTATTTCGGAAAAAAAATCAATTAATCTCACTTGCACTCAATTATATACAATTTTTTTTATAACGTCTAGTAAAAATTTTCCATTAATAAACAATATCTGAATTAACAGGAACAGTCACCTTGCTAAACACTACCAGAATGACCAAATGTTGTTCTCCAGACTTACCTGTCCTCAGACAATACCGATTCAGGTGATTGCTTTGATATCCGTGAATTCTAAAAGCTCAAGAGGTGGTATGTTCTAACCCTGAAAATGGTTGGTGTTAATATTTACTAATTTTCAGATGCATTAAAAATCAATTGGTCTTGAAGAAATAACTCTGTTCTACCATTTCAATGACGGCATTTAAGAAGGAGTGGGGAAGAAACATTTAAATGGTTTTCCTATATTGACAATCCACAAGTGGATCAAGAGTTTTTCTATAACGACTATTCAACAGAAAACCCCGATATAGTTTAACGCAGGATAAAGACACTTTTAAGGGAAATACTGTAAACTTTATATGTAAATGAATTTGAGATCCAGTGTTTTGATAAAATATATATATATATATATATATATATATATATCATCGACTCCTTTTTTATCTCAAATGACTACTCTCCATTTTGTGCTATATATTGTTTTTATTCTCCTTCACAATACTTTGACGTCTGCTGGGCCTCTGCTGTGAAATCGCATGCATTAAAAGAATTGGAAATACCATTTCCGGATGGTGACACCAAAAACCAACGCACCGTCGGGAATATGTAAATGAATTGCCTTTGAAAAACATCGAGACCGATGATGTATGCTATAGTTCCTTTATACTTTGAAGTGAAATGGCTCGAGTGTAACCAACGCTGTGGCCTATATAGTTCCAAAGTACTGGCTCAGTGTAACAGATGTCCACACGCTGTGTTAAACAAAAGAGAAATACGAAGTGTTTACCTTAATATCCCAAGGGAAGAGTGTGAGCACCGCGAAACACTATCGGCGTTTTTCCAGCCGTTGTCACACATAAAAACACACACACACACACACAAACGCCGTCCGTAGGGCATGAAATGCCGCGTAAGGTTCACCGGGTTTCTTTGACAGTACTGGCTGTGGCTTCTAGTCCGTGACGTCATCACAAACCAGCCGAGCTGCAACCCCATCTATTGGCGCTCTGAAGAAACACAAGTAGAGCTACTTGCTCGTATCTTGCTTTGATGTTTTGCTGAATTTGTACATAAACTTATTATAATTATTACGATACTCTAATGCATTCAAGTTTAAAAGAGGCCAAGAAGGTAATTATGGTGTGTCTTTCCCCGTTATACGGTTTAGACATGAAACCCACATAATAAAGGCGATCGTAGACGGTTAAACCTGTGGCTCTCTTCCAAAACTTCATACCAATTACTATTAAAAGGCCCTTCCAGCGAAATTCGGTTTAGTATAGGCACATCTACAAACGTTTGATAAGAATTTAGCATATATACTGTGATCAGCCTCCAGTAATGTCGAAAATCGCTTTTAAAGCAAAGCGTTGTCAGCCTACCGCGAGTGACAGTGAGCCATGTTTCGGGAGCGCCGTTGTAAGGAATTTTTATTACTCGAGAAAGTTAGAAACTGGGCCAGCAAATCAGCGCTTTTGTTATTGTTTTCGTTGAGCTGATCAGTGTTCTATGAGTTTTCTCTGGTGGTGTTTCGGTGTGGCGGTCCCTTCCCCGGATACTGTGAAAAACATCAATAAGTGAAATATCTCTTTGTATCGGTGGCTTTTATGGTGATTGCAAAGGTATTTTTGGGTGATGTTTCGAGTGCATATGGTAGTGATAGTTTGCTTCATGAAAATTCTGCTAGGCCTATGAAGCTAAGGACCGGGGCGCTTTCAGCCGTTCAACGGTTGACAGTGAAAAGGAGTGTGGTGGATATATAGAAAGATGGAAGGAGGGAAAACTGGATGGAGGCAGAACGAAAGACTAAAAAGTGAGTGCAGCTAGGTGCTGAAGGGACGTTACACACAACCTTCAGTGGTAATGATAACGACGATGGTGAGCCTTTACCAGTAATAGATCTTGGTGATATTGATGTCAAAGCGCAGGGCAGTGTCATAACAGGGAGGGTAAAGTTGAAAGGAGTGATATTAAAAGGAAGAAAGGAAAGGAAAAGGATAAAGGTAAGGTTAGTAGTGATACCCTAGATGACGAGTGGTGTGCATCTCTACAACAGTGATAGTGATACACAACGTGATGATCCATTCCCATATGCCACTACCAGGTTCATAAGTTTTGGCAAGTGTGTCACCCCCATTAATTCTGAATTCATTATTAGTGCCACCATCTGAATTGGACCCTAATCTGTTGAACTTAATGTGCATGAGGCTAAGCACCCTGTATAACAGGTGAAAGCGAAGAAAAAGGGTATTGAGCCTAGAAACATTGGCTGCTAATGTTGCTACAAGGTAAACAAAAATAAAGAAAAAAATTGGGACTGCCCTACCAAAACTTTACCAAGAAGACTGATACTAAAAAAGCTGTTCCAACCTAGAAAGTCAGCCCACTTGCATTTGCAAGAGGGTGTTTTTCCAAAGTGGACGATGAGACAATTAATTTGATCTTAAGGCATACTGGGCAGTGGGGAACTACAACTTGAAGAGACTACATTTTCGAAGAAATATTCTTAGGAAATCCACCAAGAGGAAGCGATCTAAAGCTAAAGAAAGCAAGATGAAGGACATTGAGATGCTTTGTTACCATCAGGGGCAAGGAATTGACAATCTGCAGGGCTGCCTTGCTCTCTGCCCATACAATAACCGCTGTGAATACCCAAGTTCCTATGGGAAAGTTGTTTGAGAGGCAGTCCATGAACACAGTTTCTGCCAGTACGTTCCCGCCACTACAGCAGTGACTACATCTCAAACCGGTAATATTTGGAGTCTCACCCTCGAAAATAGTTTGACTGGATGGTCGTCAGCGAGCCTGATGTCGTCATGGTGAAGTTAAAATCACAACAAGATTTTCAGACGCCATTATAACATCAGTTTTCCCTGGGAAGAAGGATGTCTGCAACACCTGTGAGTGGCTCAAGAAGGTTCTTGTTGGCGGGAGGCCACCTGGAACAGATGTCTGTTGCTCGGAACAAGAACAAAAGGCACAGAAAGAAGACTACCAAACTCTCCAACAACGACTGGGCCTGAGTTTCACTGCCAAGTTTTCGTCTGTGTCACCTCAGCGTAATGCAAACGCAAATTTTGACGTAGTCTTTTCAATTTTGGTGAGTACAACTAATTTTTTTTCCATTATCTGTCTCCTTCATATGTTTTCATCCGTTAACAATCATTTTTATGCATTTATTATTATTGTCTTCATCAACAATCAGTATTCACAAGTTTGTTGGAATTATTGTTAACATAGCGTACTCCATGTTGAATTATGTTTGTTACCTATTTGTGACAGTATTAAGTTTTCTGAATGTTTGTTACTTGTTTGTATTAATCACCATTATCATTATCATTATTCACAGTTTTATTAGAATTATTAACATTCGTTATGTTTATTGATGTTTGTTAATTATGTTTGACAATATTAATTTTTGGGAATGTTTGTTACCTTTTGCATTAATCACCATTATCATTAACCATTATTCATGGTTTATTAGAATTATTAACATATTCATGTTTTTTAGGGGGCGTTTATTTACTATGAATGACATTAATATTTTGGAATACTTTTTATTTTTTTTTATTAGTCACTAATAACTTTATCGTTAACTGTTATTCACAGTTTTGTTAGAATTATTAACATACTCCAGGTTATTGATATTTATTAACTATGCATGAAAATATTAATTTTGTGGAATGTTTGTCACTTTTTTGCAATAATCACCATTATCTACATCATTAAAGTTTGCAATAATCGCCATTATCTACATCATTAATAGTTATTCTTAGGTTTGTTAGGACTATTATTAACTTATTCAGTGTTTGTTAATGTTTATAAACTACATGTGGCAGTGTCATTTTTCAGGAAATTAATTGAACTTTTGTGGCTGTAATCACCATTCTCTTTATCACTAATTATTATTCTTAGGCTCCTTTTGGTTTTTATCAACATACTTCGTGGCATGCTTACTAATGCATCTGATTTTTTTTTTTATTGTATGAGACCATAACATTATTGTTGGGAACTTTTAGAATTATTTTGGAAAATATGAAAACTTACTGGTGTTTAGAGCCTTTTTTTTATTATCAAACAGCATAGAAAAAAAAAAAAAAAAAAACAGACGTGTACAACGCACAAAATATTATGTAGATTTTATATCATAAAAACATAATAAAACGCACAGTTGTGGGAATTCAGCCCAGAAAATACGACAAATCCGAAAAATTTTTATAAACACCTGAAAAACTAAGAGGGATTTTTCGATACCTGTTATGTTAGCAGTATTTATGTAAAATTAGCTCCAAACAGAAATAAATGTAGGATCATACCGTCACAAGTACAAGTGTTATTTGGAGCAGAAAGTAGTAGATTTTCAGTCACGTTAAGCTCGGTTTTAAAAAATGGCGCGTATAGCAGGTTTCTCGGGTAATAAACTCATTACAAAATTAATTTCGTATGGTGGTCCATTTATTGAGAAACATCATGGTACAAAAAAATCAATAGTTTATGTGTT
>NC_089747.1:58416633-58419133 GCF_040412425.1 Macrobrachium rosenbergii
ACAGGTTTTGCTTGTAAGCCGGTTTGTCCTCGGAACAGTTTCTTGGTTTCATAAATAATACCCTTAGTCTTATTTTCTTTTATCCAGTCATATTAGCTACCTCTTACACTTATTAATATTCCAAATAAATTTCATATGCATGTTTGTTAGGTTGAAGGGATTCATAACAGGAAAAGAACGCCAGCAGTACATTGTTCCTCTCATTAGGCTGGGCGGTTCGGCTGTCCACACCAAGGGTCTTATACTCTGTAACACCTGACCACACTTACCAGGGCTGTGCTAACAGGGAAATAATTACATATTTGGTAAAGGTTTTCCTTTGTTGTTCATTTGTGAAATATAATATTTTTATTTCATATTTTTTCTCATGCTGAATACCAGGGGAAGAACTGAAAATCTAACTTAGCCATTGGCGGACTAAATTGTGAAACTTTCAGTGATCCAGGATGCATGGAAAATATCCGGGTTGCAATTTTTAAGGATAAGGGTTTATATATATATGTTACAGTCAACATGCGTAATCAGTCATTACGCGTAATGACTGAAATTTCAGTCATCACGCATAATGCACTTAGGGACATTTGATCCCCCCCAGGAGCTAGTACTAAACACGGCGAAATACATTTAACCCCCAGGGACTAGTACTAAACCCGGCAAAACAGTGTAGGTGACTCACTGTTTCGCCGTGTTTAGTACTAGCTCCTGGGGATCAAATGTCCCCTAAAGTGCATTACGCGTGATGACTGAAATTTCAGTCATTACGCGTAATGACTGATTTACGCATGTTGACTGTAACATATATATATATATATATATATATATATATATATATATATATATATATATATATATATGTATGTGTGTGTGTGTGTGTATGTGTGTGTTGTTTTAAATGTATTCAGTTCTTGTAATTAAAATATATAGTTATATATATATATATATATATATATATATATATATATATACACACACACATACACACACACACACGCATATATATACATACATACATACACACACACACACACACACACACACATATATATATATATATATATATATATATATATATATATATATATATATATATATATATATATATATATATATATATATATATATATATATATATATATATATATTATAAATATATATACAAAATTAAAGAATTAAATAAAGAATTTGATCGTTGTATTGATAAATGATACGTGTTGTTACATCTGTTTTGTTTAGTAATTTGTAAAGTCAGTACTGTTTAAGTTTAAGCAGATTCTTTGGCATATTATGGAAAGCAAAACCATGATATAGCGTAAAAGTTTAGGTTTCTTCTTCATCCCGACCACTATCTGTAAGCTAAAGGAGTCGGTTGCCTTGATACTCATTCTTCAACTAAATTTAATCACAAGCACCGTCCTTTGTTAAACGATCTTCTTCCAGTCTTCCCTCACTTCATCACGCCGTAAAGTCCTTTGCTTTCCAGTCGACCTTCTACCCCTAACATGTTTCACCCAAGGCGTCTTCACTGCTTCCTCCTCGGTGATCCTTACCACATGTCCAAACCATCCTAATTTTTTTTTCCACTCAGACGCTTCCAGTCTCTTAGTCTCTCGGGCTTCTCACTTGGTGAGATCTCCAGAATCCACCTCAGCATCCTCATCTCTGTCATTTTTAGCTTCTGAAGAGCAAACGATAAGCTCGATGTCGAAAATCCCTTCACTAAATATAGGATCTTGATCTAAATACAGCTCGAGCTAGTAATATAGTGTTTTCCTCCTTCTTTTATAAGCTGTGTATATGAATTCGTATTACTTACTGAAACAATCATTTAATAATATGTTTATCTGATATAATTTAAAAATGAGTATTTTTTGCTCTTTATCTTTCACGTACTGCAAATGGCACATTGTTTAAAAAAATTCCTGTTTTAACATTGCTTTTACAATGAACCATTTGCGTCAGCCATGCAAGGACGCGCAAAGGATTCCTAATTTTTTTATTCGTGAGGATGAAAAATTCAATTTAGAAACTTTGCAATTCTGTACAAGTTTCAGAGGCAGCGAACAGTCGGTTTACGTTGTGCCTTTCTTTTTCCTCTCTTCTTTTGTCTTTCCTATTAGCACCAGCATTCGAAAAGATATTTGATGCTTGGAAAAGTCTCTCTCTCTCTCTCTCTCTCTCTCTCTCTCTCTCTCTCTCTCTCTCTCTCTCTCTCTCTCTTCTCAAGTTTTCTGTAGGTAACATGGAAAATAAGTTTCTCAGTTTGGTTGTGAGTTGAAAATTACACACCCTTAATGCTCAGTTCAATACGTTAATGCTTAGAAAATCCTCTATTTGTTAATGAAGACATCCGCATTATATGGTTTTATCAATGTCTCTGTCCGACTTACGAAACTGAATAATCATGCAAACAACGCAAGTCATGGAAAGAATGGCGAGTAATTGCCATCACGCAACGAATTTTGTTTTTCACAGCTTCCGCATCCTTAACCTCTTTAGGGTG
>NC_089747.1:58439133-58491633 GCF_040412425.1 Macrobrachium rosenbergii
TAATTGTTCTTTGAACGAAGAGGATTTTTTTTTGTAGTTCCCTCATGCGACATTCAATGAAAGAAAAAAATGGAGTTTCGTTTTTTGTAACACGGGGGCAACTTTAAAATTCTTGTTATGGTAACTTTAAAATTCTTATCATGGTACCTATAAAATACTTAGAGAGAGAGAGAGAGAGAGAGAGAGAGAGAGAGAGAGAGAGAGAGAGAGAGAGAGAGAGAGAGAGAGAGAGAGAGAGAGAGAGAGAATTTTCAATGAATACGTTTTACTTGCTAGACAGATAACAAATTATATCCTTCGTATGAAAGAGAAATTAAATATTTATTTCCGAAGATATTTCATACAAAAATTTATTACTGAACAAGATTCTTTTTTATTTCTTTTAACATGGTCCTCTTTTGGTCGGAATTTCAACAAGAATTCTATAATTAATTAATAGTAATTGGTTTAAAATGTTGATAAATAACAGCATACTTATCACTTAATAGATATTACCAGCGATATTCTAACCAGTGATAATTGAATAAGCATTAGGAATATCTTTCCTCCCGGAATAGTGTAACAAGATGAAACTTAATTGTATATAATGATCAATAATTCATTCCGTATTCCCTATTATCCCCTTCTATATCCGTTCCACTTCCTCCTCATGGGCTTATTAATACCCAGGGGAATAAAGCTAATCCTCATTAATTAACATTAACTCTTCGCACTTAAATACAAGGCAGTTCTGCTGACACCTAGGGTGGAGAAAAGGGATTACTACAGATCCCCCTCGGCTCATAACGAGATTAAGTTTGCTCAAAGAAAGGTAGTATAAAAAGTCTGGAGGGCCTGACTAGGGTTCGTAAACTACAGAATAATGTTGAAACTCACTGAATTTCATCACATTTAGTATCTGACGGTGTTCCTTTGGAGGAAAATTCTTGAATGAAAGTATTAAAATGTTAGCATTTAGATAGGGAGATAAATGATCTTATAGGCTATGTTACTAATTGGGCTTCGAAAGAACTTCAGCCTGTGCTTAGAAAAAAATCCGATATTTTAGTTTTCTGTATACGACCAATTTCTACTTTAGAATTCCCTTTCTTCATCGTCAGTTCTTAATGTTCAGAATTAAAGGAAAAGGCTGTTTTGAGACTAATGCATACCTGCAGAGAAAAAGTATATACAAAAAAATGTAAATTTCGAGTTTGTTGGCCTTGTATGATAAATAGAATAAGGGGCATTAGTAATTGTGCTTACTACGTATTACAGAAAATGTACTGAAAGAGTAACGAATTTATGAATTCTTAGCATTTTATTTCAAAGTAATATGACAGCACCATTGCTATTACAACAGTAGTTACTGCTGGAACTACAGAATTTGCCTCTGAAATTAATTCTGTAATGTGGTTACATTAAATAAGTTTGAGAGTAAATTTTATTGCTCATAACGTTTTGCTCACTTATAGAGTAAATGTCTTCCAGTTTCTTACTTCATTCTTAGAATGGCAGATGCCATATTCACTTTATAAAAGCCTCGAGTGTGAATGCATGTTTTTCCCATTAAATTGGGACAGTTTTACCAATTTTTCTTACTGATTCTTTAAGAAAAAACAAGACTGGATATAATTCCTGTTTTAAAAAAACGCACACCCTTTGTTCAGTTATAAAGAACTCTGATTCCATGCAGTCTTTGTAAACCTAATTAAATTTCTTCTGACTTTTGGTACGAGTCTTCGATCTGACGCTTCTGCTAAAAAGAAGGAGTTTTCCAAGGAACCTTTTCATTCCGATGGGAATCATTGCAACGGTTCTTAAGTTCTTCGGTGAACTCAGTTTTCACCTTTCAGTTTGTTTAGTTGTCGAGGTTTTGTCATCTCGTTTCATTCCACGAAATTATGGTTCTTAAGGTCCACATTATAGCAAAAAACAGTTGATGTAATCATTCTTGCATCTTCATCCGTATATATTTTTTTTCTATTTTTCTTCTCATTTGCAGCCTTGTGGCTTAATTTCAACCCTTTCATTCTTCTTTATGAGGAAATGGACGATAATTTATCCCGGCGTTCCTCCTATTATATTTAAAATTATATTCTGTTTCAAACCCAGGCAGTCCTGTTTCATTTCTTTATATCCATTTTACACTCACTGTGACAATTGATTGGCATAATATATATATATATATATATATATATATATATATATATATATATATATATATATATATATATATATATATATATATATATAATATATATATAAAGTCCTTCAAAAAGAAGGCATCGTGTTTACCCCATACAAAAATGGGAAAAAGCACGTTAAAGAAGAAGAAGATATATATATATATATATATATATATATATATATATATATATATATATATATATATATATATATATATATATATATATATATATATATATATATGTATATGTATACATATATATGTATGCATGTATATATATATATATATATATATATATATATATATATATATATATGTGTGTGTGTGTGTGTGTGTGTGTGTGTGTGTGTGTGTGTGTGTGAAGAGGCGGATGACTGTCATTGATAAGGGTATTCAGCAAAATCCAGGTTTTTTTTTTTATCATGCGTTAGTCGGGAAGCTATTCTTGCTGCTATATTTCGGAAGGAAACCTTGTTATCATAGGTTAATTGATTTCAAAATTCATGTCTGAAAAAACGAAATACAATATCAGTTTACAACAAGAACAATAGAAATGAAAGTTGCTAACGTAATAATAATAACAATAGCAGTACCTATTATTATTATTATTATTATTATTATTATTATTATTATTATTATTATTATTATTATTATTATTATTATTCAGTGAATATAACAGATGAAGATCAGCTGGCCGTAAATTGCGGACTTACACGAAAGCACACGCAAATGTCCGTCCACGTTAGTGAGGAAGATAACACTGTCACCGAAAACCAAACACAGTGTCCATTTAACAAACCATACCAAAGAAAATCATTGAGAACACTTACAGTGTTATATGAATTAATCTTTCACAGAGTTTCAGAAAACTGGTCGAAAGCAAAATGAATGATTTTTCAGATAGAGGGCTTACTGAATTCCTGATCACACAGCTGTCAGGGTCATTGATCTGGACATCAATGTGAGGTCAATTTGTCGGGCAAAGTCGAGGTCATCAAATTCTAACACGAGTGGCGGGATGAAATGATTGACACAAGACGGACATAATCAAGAAGTAGCAGTTTCTGCCATGCCATGTATAATTAATCTTGATTATATTTAAGTTAACCATGCGATTTTTTGTTTTCCCATATTAAAATTGTTACCAGTACTCAAATCTCTCCTTAAACTCTCTCACTCTGCTCCCAAGTACGTCCTATGTTTATTTATTACACTACTCGGTAAGGATAATATAGCATAGAAAAGAGAATGCCACAGCTTAGAAAACTCTGTTGATCGCCAAAGCATTTATTGTATTTTTTTCAAATAGATAAAATGCTTCCATATACTTCGAAAGAATTTTCTTTCCTCCTTATTGCGAGCACGATACAGTGAGTAATTAACGAGAGCCGTTAAGAGACGTTGGTGTTATAATACTGAGAATTGTGGGGAAGGGAAAGGCGGTATATATTGTTAGATATTTATTTATGTCACTTTTTGTTAGTTTTTACCTTGTTCTGTCCTGATAACGATAATTTTGTATTTTGCACTTTATATATATTTTTACGTGTGTGGTAAGTTTATTTATCAATTGTTCATAAACTATTTGAATATATCTTTCACGGTTCTTTGTTCATCTTCTGTTTTAAAATATTTACTTTTTTTGTTTGTGCCCAATAATGCAAACGCTAGAAAAGCAGTTCTAGAAAATGATTAACAGTCTAGATATAAACAAGTTGGACAACAAATCTGTATTTTTTAAGTGAAAAATTTTTAGACAATAATTGCCAACTATTGTATACTAGCCACACACACACACGCACGCATATATATATATATATATAAGTGTGTGTGTGTGTGTGTGTGTGTTTGCTTAACTTGCGCGTGTGTGGTCTGGTTAAACTATTTTTATATATATATATATATATATATATATATATATATATATATATATATATATATATATATATATATATATATATATATATGTGTGTGTGTGTGTGTGTGTGTGTGTTTGTATGTTTTGTATGTGTGTGGTCAGGTTAAACTATTTTAATAATATATATATGTATGTATTGTGTATTTAATCTCAGTTTTTTCAACTTTTCCCCGAAGAATATGCCTAGCTCCTGGCCTTCATCTTAGATATTTTATTTTCCCATTTGAAAAGAGTAGTGGAAATATTCTTTTTTTATAATAAAGTAATTTTTTCTATATCATAGATGCCACATTTCCATTCAGCCGATAGAAACATTGTTTTTTTTTTTTTTACTGCTGTTCCTCCCTATCTTTAATTACACATAGCACCTGGTTTTTCGATTGCTGAAAGTTTATTAAAATAACAAGCTTATAACGCAGTCTTCTATGTATTGTGATATTCCTTATTCTTAAATGATTTGTTTAACCTCTAATGGTTTCTGCTTGAAAGGACAAACTACTGAAAAATTTAATCGATTAAATGTGTAGTGCTGATGGACAGTTCTTATTACTTATTAAGATATCATAGTTGACCCATATTCATAAGATACGGAAGAACGGTTGGCAATTCTAGTTGCTTCATCTTTAGCTTCCTTTGCTTGTAAGTTTATACAAAACTGAATGCAATAACATTTATATTCAGTAAATGTACACAGCTTTTTATTTATCATAATAATTTTAACTATTATACGAAAACGAATATGAATATAATGAAAAAGAATCAAGCAAAGTGAAATGACAGCGAATGAAACGAAGAGAATAAGGGATATAGTGGGAGACAATTGCAACAGGACCAAAAATAAATATGATTCATTATCCAAGGAAAGGAAAATATGTCGTCGAATAACAGTCATCTTTGACCTTTATATTTTCTCATTAATACTGAAATAGATCTTGGAGAAATTATCACTGACAGGATTTGCATTCCGCCGTCAGTTTTTCTATGGAAATTTATCTGAAGCAGAATTTTATGTAAAATGAAAGATAGAATCTTTTAAGGGAGATTATCTGCATTATTAGTGAAGATAAAAAATTATTTACATTTTCCAATTGTATTATGCTACACAGGTCGCGATGTTTCCATATCTTAATCAAATTAAATACGATTATTTTTGTCATCATCACTCGTTTAAGGTTATTTTAAAAGTGATGCAATTACTTCAAGGTCTGCGCTCTTCTAAAAATAGTTAAACCTAAGATTAGTTTAGCAGACTATTGCTGTTTACTCAATACTTACGGAAAGTTCATTAAAAAAAAGATATATTAAAGGAAAAAATTAAAAACAGCGCCTTAGATTAAGCTACCCTTCTATACCAAAAAAAGCTTATCATTACCAATATTAAGAATGTATTAAACCTACTGCAATTAACTGATAACCGCTACAATCCTTTATGTTTCTGTCGCCAACTGGAAAAAAATAGTTATTATTTGGAAAAATATCTATACCTAAAAAGTTCTCATCACCTCGAAAAACTGCCTTTAGAAAATGACAGCATCTTGAAGTGAAGATAGGAAGTGAAGTTTGTGAGTTTGGCATAGTTAAGTCCAGAATATGAGAATATGAGAGTGTTTAAGATGAGCAGAACAAGGGTCATGAACTAGCACACTTGTGCATCTGGGTAGTGTTCAATAGATAACTAGATTGTTCCTCCTGATAGTTAGACTTATGTGCTTCTTAGTGTCTGATTAAGAATTTTGATGATCAGGTGATTTTCAGTTATTTAATGAATCTACAGCGTAAATCTCTGAAGTTGTGATGAACGAGGTATTTGTAGTATATTAAAGTGCACTCTACATTGTAAACATGACGGTATCTGGCTTGGATGATGTTTTAGAATATTCATTTATTTATTCATTTATTTTTTTGGAAATGGAACTGTCATTGTTTATGGTTCTCCTAGGCTGGAGATGTCCACTTCAGGCGAAGTGTGTCAGATCTTATTATCACTATACCTTTTTTAACATTATTAATATATGATGGGAGAGTGCCTTTTTCTCAGCGTTGCATTAGTGTTCAAATTAAAACTGTACGTATATACATAAAATAGTCTATTACTCTCGTTAAGTTCTTATTAGTTAAAATTATGTTTTCTGTCTTACTTGATGTATGCTCGAAGAAGCATTAACGTGCGTTTTCTATTGTTTCACATGTTTGGGGAGTAGAGAAGGGTACTGTAAATAATTCCTGTAAGGTGTCATTTGTAACGGCGAATTTATCCTGCCATTTTATGCTACACATGGTTAAACCATTTGTCAATTCTTGCAACAAATCTAACGTCACTCGAACCGAAATATTCATACAAGTATGTAGCACGTGTCACACAAGAGTTCCGTGTGTCGTCATTTGCTTGTCCATAGAACATGAGAGCGGCCCTGACCTCTGCCGTAGAGACACGATTTCCTTTATTCAATAAATTATTGAAACAAGAGGACCGTTTGGAATCGGATCACTTGCATATGTTAGGTTACGTAACCCTAGGAGTTCACTTAGCCAATAACTTTACACGCACACACTCATATGTAATAAGAGCACACGTGTTCCAAATGTACCAATGTACATTTGGAACACACAGTATATATATATATATATATATATATATATATATATATATATATATATATATATATATAATGTGTGTGTGTGTGAATTATATATATATATATATATATATATATATATATATATATATATATATATATATATATATATATGACTATTTATCACATCACCGTGATTCATATACAATGGATTAAAGCTACAAACGTCCTTTAATATCCAATTATGACTCTACCTCACTGTGAAGTAATATATTTTCATATATATGTTGCGAAGGGGAATTTTAGGTGATAATAAGTCCACCGTCCCGTGGGATAAATGGACCAGCGACGGACGGGGAGAATCAGGACTTAGTGACACGCTAACCAGTCGGCCACAAGAGAGGTATAAATGAATACCATCTCCCATCAGCCCACCCGTCGAACTCAGGTGTTTTGCGTTTGCTTTGGCGATATCCACCCACCTCTGCCATGTTGTTCGTTGGTGTGTTTGAACACGTAGCTCTTATTATGACTATTTATCACATTGTGATTTATATACAATCATGAAGCTACAAACGTCGCTTTAATATCAAATTCACTCTACCTCGGGTAATATATTTTCATATGGATGTTACGAAGGGGAATTTATAAGTGATAATAAGTCCACCGTCCGTGGGATCGAACCAGCGACACGGGAGAATCAGGACTACAGTGACAGCGTAACCAGTCGGCCACAAAGAGGTATAAATGAATACCATCTCCCATCAGCCCACCCGTCGAACTCAGGTGTTTTGCGTTTTGAGAGCGATATCCACCACCTCTGCCATGTTCGTGTGGTGTGTTTGGAACACGTAGCCATATTATGACTATTTATCACATCACCGTGATTCATATACAATCAGAAAGCTACAAACGGCCACTATCAAATTTACTACCACGGCCAACATGGCAGAGGTGGTGGATATCGTCTCAAACGCAAAACACCTGAGTTCGATGGGTGGGCTGATGGGAGATGGTATTCATTTATACCTCTCTCGATGTGGCCGACTGGTTAGCGTGTCACTGAGAGTCCTGATTCTCCGTGCCCGCTGGTTCGACTGTTTTTCCCATCGGACGGTGGACTTATTATCACCTAAAAATTAACCTCTTCGGTAACATATATGAAAATATTTACTGGTACATTTGGTAGAGTGAATTCTTATTATGAAACGTTTTTATCACTTTGATTGTATATGAATCACGGTGATGTGATAAATAGTCATAATTATGGCTACGTGCGACAAACATCTCCAATGGAGAATTATGGCAGAGGTGGTGATATCGTCTAAAACGCAAAACACCTGAGTTCGACGGGTGGGCTGATGGAAGATGGTATTCATTTATACCTCTTGTGGCCGACTGGTTAGCGTGTCACTGTAGTCCTGATTCTCCGTCCGTCGCTGGTTCGATCCACGATAGTTCGGTGGACTTATTATCACCTAAAAATTTCTTGGTAACATATATAAAAAAATATATTACTTCGAGGTAGAGTGAATTGGATATTAAAGGACGTTTGTAGCTTTCTGATTGTATATGAATCACGGTGATGATAAATAGTCATAATATGGCTACGTGCGACAAACACACTACACGGCCAACATGGCAGAGGTAGGTGGATATCGTCTCCAAACGCAAAACACCTGAGTTCGACGGGTGGGCTGATGGGAGATGGTATTCATTTATACCTCTCTTGTGGCCGACTGGTTAGCGTGTCACTGTAGTCCTGATTCTCCCGTCCGTCGCTGGTTCGATCCACGGGGACGGTGGACTTATTATCACCTAAAAATTCCCCTTGGTAACATATATGAAAATATATTACTTCCGAGGTAGAGTGAATTGGATATTAAAGGACGTTTGTAGCTTTCTGATTGTATATGAATCACGGTGATGTGATAAATAGTCATAATATGGCTACGTCGCGACAAACACACTCCACGGCCAACATGGCAGAGGTGGGTGGATATCGTCTCCAAAATAAAACACCTGAGTTCGACGGGTGGGCTGATGGGAGATGGTATTCATTTATACCTCTCTTGTGGCCGACTGGTTAGCGTGTCACTGTAGTCCTGATTCTCCGTCCGTCGCTGGTTCGATCCACGGGGACGGTGGACTTATTATCACCTAAAAATTCCCCTTGGTAACATATATGAAAATATATTACTTCGAGTGTAGAGTGAATTGGATATTAAAGGACGTTTGTAGCTTTCTGATTATATATATATATATATATATATATATATATATATATATATATATATATATATATATATATATATATATATATATATATATATCATGTGTGTGTGTGTGTGTATATATATATATATATATATATATATATATATATATATATATATATATATATATATATATATATATATATATATATATATATATATACATATACATATACACCACACACACACACACACTCATATATATATATATATATATATATATATATATATATATATATATATATATATATATATATATATATATATATATATATATATATATATATATATATATATATATATATATATATATAATCATGAAGCTACAAATGTCGCAATATCAAATTCACGCTACCTTGGGAATATCTCCGATGGAGAATTATCACCGAAGGGAATTTATAAGTGATAAATGGATTGGTACTGCGGGTCACGAACCCTCGACACAGAACTTATCCAGCAACTCCAGTCGACGTTACCACTGAGCTATCAAGAGAGGTAAAAGTCAATGCCGAGTCTGCTGTACTGTTTTTACCCGTCATGAGTGGGGAAGTTGTACTTAGCCTCGGCATTAACCCACCTCCGCCATGTTAGTTCATTGGTACATTTGGAATACGCAGCTCTTATTATGAAATTGTTTATCACACCATGATTTATATACAATCATGAAGCTGCAAATGTCTCTTCATATCAGAAGAATTATCACTGAAGGGAAATTTATAAGTGATAAATGGATTCGTACTGCTGGGTCACGAACCCTCGACACAGAACTCATCCCTCAACTCCAGTCGATGTTACCACTGAGCTATCAAGAGAGGTATAATTCAATTCCGAGTCTGCTGTACTGTTTTTACCCGTTGTGAGCAGGGAAGTTGTACTTAGCTGCGGCATTAACCCACCTCCGCCATGATACTTCATTGGTACATTTGGAACACGCAGCTCTTATTATGAAATTTTTTATCACACTGTGATTTATATGCAATCATGAAGTTACAAATGTCGCTGAATATCAAATTCACGCTACCTCGGCGATATCTCCGATGGAGAATTATCACCGAAGGGGAATTTATAAGTGATAAATGGATTGGTACTGCTGGGTCACGAACCCTCGACACAGAACTTATCCAGCAACTCCGGTCAACGTTACCACTGAGCTATCAAGAGAGGTATAAGTCAATGCCGAGTCTGCTGTACTGTCTAACCCAGGCGTGAGTGGGGAAGTTGTACTTAGCCTCAGCATTAACCCACCTCTGCCATGATAGTTCATTGGTACGTTTGGAACACGCAGCTCTTATTATGAAATTTTTTTATCACACCGTGATTTATATACAATCAGGAAGCTACAAATGTCGCTTAATATCAAATCCACTCTACCTCGGGAATATCTCTGATGGAGAATTATCACCAAAGGGGAATTTATATGTGATAAATGGATTGGTACTACCGGGTTGCGAACCCTCGACACAGAACTTATCCAGCAACCCCAGTTGATGTTACCACTGAGCTATCAAGAGAGGTATAAGTCAATGCCGAGTCTGCTGTACTGTTTTTCGTGAGCGGGGAAATTGTACTTAGCCTCGGCATTAACCCACCTCCACCATGATAGTTCAGTGGTACGTTTGGAACACAGCTCTTATTATGAAATTTTTTATCACACGGTGATTTATATACAATCATGAAGCTACAAATGTTGCTTAATATCAAATTCACGCTACCTCGGGAATATCTCCGATGGAGAATTATCACCAAAGGGGAATTTATAAGTGATAAATGGATTGGTACTGCTGGGTCACGAACCCTCAACACAGAACTTATCCAGCAACTCCAGTCAGCATTACCAATGAGCTATCAAGAAAGGTATAAGTCAATGCCGAGTCTGCTGTACTGTTTTTACCCATCGTGAGCGGGGAAGTTGTACTTAGCCTCAGCATTATCCCACCTCCGCCATGATAGTTCAGTGGTATGTTTGGAACACGCAGCTCTTATTATTAAATTTTTTATCACACCGTGAGTATATATACAATCATGAAGCTACAAATGCCGCTTAATATCAAATTCACGCTATCTTGGGAATATCTCTGATGGAGAATTATCACCAAAGGGGAATTTATAAGTGATAAATGGATTGGTACTGCTGGGTCACAGACCCTCGACACAGAACTTATCCAGCAACTCCAGTCGATGTCACCACTGAACTATCAAGAGAGGTATATGTCAATGCCGAGTCTGCTGTACTGTTTTTGCCTGTCGTGAGTGGGGAAGTTGTACTTAGCCTAGGCATTAACCCACCTCTGCCATCATAGCTCATTGGTACGTTTGGAACACGCAGCTCTTATAATGAAATTGTTTATCACACCGTGATTTATATACAATCATGAAGCTACAAATGTCGCTTAATATCAAATTCATTCTACCTCGGGAATATCTCTGATGGAGAATTATCACCAAAGAGAAATTTATATGTGATAAATGGACTCTGCGTTGACTTATACCTCTCTTGATAGCTCAGTGGTAACGTCAACTGGAGTTGCTGGATAAGTTCTGTGTCGAGGGTTCGTGACCCAGCAGTACCAATCCAATTATCACTTATAAATTCCCGTTCGATGATAATTCTCCATCATTTGAGATATTAGGTATATGAATATGATATAAATATATATTTGTATATTTCAAGATTATATATAATATATGGTGTGATAATATATATATATAATAATAGCTGCGTGTTCCAAACATATCAATGAACTATTATGGCGGAGGTGGGTTAATGTATCTTCTAAGTACAACTTAAAGCTCATCAAAATTAAGTAAAAACAGTCAGACATAAGACTCTTGACATAGCTTCAGCATTTTAACGTCGACTGGAGTTGCCCAAAAAGTTCTGTGTCGAGGGTTGCATCTCCTAGTGGAGTATCAATCCACTTATCCTTTATAAATTCCCTTTGGTGATAATTCTCCATCGGAAATATTCCCGAGCAGTGAATTTGATATTTTTGACATTTGTAGCACTTCATGATTGTATATAAATAAAGTGTGATGACAAATTTTCATATACAATATATATATATATATATTATTTATATATATATATATATATATATATATATATATATATATGGTGTGTGTGTAAATTCTAAACGGCGTGTATGTGTGTCTTTTGTGTGTGCTGGTTAACTCTCTCGACAGTCAGCTAAATGCCAGGCACCTAATTCACAACCTAAATCAGCATAAACTTAGAAACATGCCCAAAAAAGCTGCATCTCCTCAGTGATTCGATCCTACTTTACTAGCTGGTAAAATGAATGTAATGACTTCTAGAGTACGAAATTATAATTGTTTAAATATTCGTGATGAAATTCACTTGCGTCAGTGCCTAGTATAATTCGTATGCTTATCTCAATAATTGAGGATTATTTATTGAGCTGAAAAACCAATCTTTAAGCTGTATTTTGAAATGTTTCCTGTGTGTTACTTCTCTTGATCATCTAAGGACATCAGTTCAAAATGAATTTCCAAAATTGATTTATGAAATGCGTGAGTTAAATATAGATTTCAAATGCAAACCAACATTCATAATTAAAGGGCTTTCCATACCTTCACGTGCGGTTTCAGCCAAGCTTCAGGTTATAAATACATTAATTTAAATACATTTATGAAGGAAAACTCAGGGCTTATGAAGATTAAGATTCTCATTTCAAAACTGACCAAGACGAGCAAAGCTCAGGCTTCAGACCCGAGTCATTATAACGTTTGAGCGATTTTTTTCCAGAAAACTGTGTAGCTTTTCGAGCAAATAACTCTAATTAACGCATAGCTTAATTTAAGTTAATTAATAAAAAATTGTTACATGCTAATGGTGGCCAGAGATACGCAAACGGGGTTGAAATCAAGAATCTTTTTAATAATTTCCTGCCACTCTTTCTCACGCCTATAGCAACCAGAAGCAGGTGAGAGAGAGAGAGAGAGAGAGAGAGAGAGAGAGAGAGAGAGAGAGAGAGAGAGAGAGAGAATGTGACATACCATAGCAACAAAAAACTGTATTACATCGTTGACCTTAAAAACCACGTCCTTCATTCATATTTTTCTTTCATCTCCTTAATAAATCAAATTCCAAGCTCCTGTTTGGAGTATGATGAATTTCAGTTATGCAAACCGCTACCATATGCCCCCGAAGGTCATCTTAGGTCTCTTTCATTTTACATGCTCTTGTGGGACGTGTTATTCCAAAGTTCACAGGAATTTCGAAAATCCCGTCTCGATTACTGACGAAGTTGACATGTTCTCCACAAGATATTCGAAGTTTGTTACATAATAAACTGTAGGTACTTTTGTCAAAGGCTATAGAGGTGCTTCGTTCTTCAAAAGCTGTTAACAATAATTATTTCATTTTCTTATAGCACTCTTTGGGATATATCAGTTATATATTATATCAGTTGTGCGGGCACTTTCTTTCTTTCTTTAAACTTACCGCTGAAAACCCACCCTTATGGACAGAGTGAGTCAACAGACTATAAATCCAAGAGGGCTATAGGGGGAATCATTCTGCAGAGAGAAACAAGTAATGGGAAAATGTGATAAATAAATATACGTGAGGAAATGGAAAATAAAACCGGTGCACCTAAAATCAGTTCTCCACGAACTAACAGATTTATTATGCTTCTGTTGAGGAAATAAAGTTTACCGATCGATATATTTTTAGTAATAAATCTGGAAATTGTTCTTGTTAACTGATTCACATATATGCATTATAATCTAGTAACTGTCACAGAAATTATAAATCTAGAGTCTTCAACACGTTAAAGATCATATAATGATTTTTTTTCAATTATTGTTTCGTTCTTTGTATTTGAAATTATTAGAGGATTAAACAGACTGAATTTCGTATTCTGCATTACCTAAGGTTGAGTTGGATCGGTCTGTATATTTCTTTAGCCTCCTTTTTCCTTAGATTTCGAATTACACACACACACACACACACACACACACACACACACACACATATATATATATATATATATATATATATATATATATATATATATATATATATATATATATATATATATATATATATATGTATGTATGTATATATATTATACAGTATATATAATATATAAATATATATATATATATATATATATATATATATATATATATATATATATATATATATATATATATATATATATATATATATATATACTACTCCTTATCTCCCATCTGCTCGCCATTTCGTATGTATCTTCTAATTACTGATAACAATGATCAAAATTAAGAAAGACAAAAAGACCCTTAACTCTCTTGTGTTGATTCATCGTGAGTCCACTGCACTCAAACTAACAGTAGTCTGATCCCTAATGTTGTCCAATCATAGATTTATCGGGGAAAATAATATTCTAGAATCTAGATGAACAACTCTTGTTATGACAACCATTGAGAAGGTTGCAAGAAGAAAGAGTGGCGAACGGCGGCTGAGGAATGTCTTGATTGGCGCGAGTGACGATGAGAAGATTCTGAGAAAACAGTTTCGTCAGAGTCGCGTTGATTGATATAGGTTTATGTACTTGACTAAGTCAGACAATATTAATGACTGTAGGTTTAAAAAACTTGTTTCATTGTTTGCTGTCATCATTTCTCTCTCTCTCTCTCTCTCTCTCTCTTGATATTAATTGTAAGCCAGGCTATTTCCCTTTGTTCACTACGCTTGACCAAACCAGTTTTAGACGTCAGATTCATTGTTTTAGCTACGTTAAACGCTGAACGGTTTCCATGGACGTATTATCGCTAACGCCAACAGGCCTTTCTATCTTTCTTTAAGAAAGCCTTTATGGACATCTTTAACAGATTATAAACCCAAGAAGGCTTCAATGGGAAATCTGCTTCCAGGGAGAGACAAGTTAAATGAAAATGTGTTAAAGGAAAATGTGATAAATGAAAAATATTAGGGAATAGAAAATAAAACTGATGGACCTGAAATTCAGGAGACGTTCCGAGAATAGAAATAAATTTCCTCCTCGCTTAAATGTTTGGAGATCAGAGGTTTCCATAACTGCACTAAGGACACTATGTTAACAGAAATTTAAGATTCATTACATTCTTGGCAGACAGCGATATCACCCTGCATTCCCTCTTCGGTGAAGTTAATCTCTTAAGAAGCCAATAAATAGAGCACAAAGACGTTCACAATTATTCCCTTAGATAGAGAGACTTACGCCAAGTGAGACAGAAATTATCTAGCTACAATAACTCTG
This sequence comes from Macrobrachium rosenbergii, assembly GCF_040412425.1. Lineage (NCBI taxonomy): Eukaryota > Metazoa > Arthropoda > Malacostraca > Decapoda > Palaemonidae > Macrobrachium > Macrobrachium rosenbergii. Next base: position 58,454,322 of record NC_089747.1, read on the forward strand.
CCCCGACACTTATTCTGAAAATATTCGAGAAACTCCCATATTCTCCGCTAGTAAGGCGTGTGGTAGGGATTTTTCTTGGCAACTGGCTAGCTCAGACTCGTGATGACTGCAATTAAGTCCAGCGAGACTGGAATTCCCAATTAGAGAGGTGCGCATTCGGTAAAACATAGGCGGCTTTATACAAAAAGAATGCGAGATGAATTCTTAAGAGCGATGCCATGATAAAGAATACATACATACACACACACACACACACACACACACACACACACACACACACACACATATATATATATATATATATATATATATATATATATATATATAGATACATATATATATATATATATATATATATATATATATATATATATATATCCATACATAGATACACAATTAGTAGACAAATAGATAGATATTCCTGTCAAGCAATATACTTATGCTTTGGTACTTTCTAATATATGAGCAACAACTTTGTACCATACATACCAGCACACTCCGTCATTAATAACTGCACCACCAAAGCATATTTGATGCCCTGCTGGCCACGTAAAAGCCGCTTTGATGGAACAGATTTCATTTATTAGCTTAATTTTGAATTCCCATACACTAATGCTGGCCATTACTTTCATAATCATGCCAGTGCTTAGAGAAATCTCATTAACGTCATCCCTTTCTGAAGCGAGAGAAACTGCTTTTTTTTTTTTTTTTTATTAAATCATATCCTGGAATGAGGGAGGGAGATGGAAAGCCGACCGACGGTGATTAGGTAAGTGGGACAGCCATGGATAATGGATAGGGGGCGGGTAGTGCCGTCAATGTATCTCACGCACGGTGCACTGTATGCATTAATTAAGGTTCTTTACAGCGTCCTTTCGGCCTCTAGCTGCAACCCCTTTCATTCCTTTTTCTGTACCTCAATTCGTATTCTGTCTTCCATATTACTTTGCACCCTCTTCTAACAATAGTTTCATAGTGCAACTGCGAGGTTTTCCTACTGTTACGCCTTTCTAACCTTTTACTCTCGATTTTTCTTTCAGCACTGAAAGACCTCATATGTCCTAGCTCCTAGCCTTCCACTTAGATTGTAATATTCTGTGCTATTCTCATGAATAACAGTCATTCCTTTTGTGACCTATAGAAAGGGGTGGCATTAAGGATTGCCATCATGAGGATAACGTAGGACCCATTTCCAAAATACTACAGGTTTACGAGGACTGCTAACAATAAGGACAGAAGTTCTGGTTAAGCTTAAAGATTTTAGCACATTTATGAGAATGTTTAACATTTACCCACAAGAAAAGGATCTTATCGTATCCTCAAGTTGGAAATTCCTAATGCCACCATTGCTAAAGGTCACAAGGGGAATGAATGACTATTACTCATGAAGTGTCCCGCTTATCTAATCACCGTCGGCTTTAGTAAGTCTATAAAAAAAAATAAAGTTGATTGGTTATAGCCTCAGCCATGTGGACACGCTCTCCAATAGCTCAGGATCAATATATCACAGTATAAAGAATACATCAAGGTAGGGAACTGAGGATCTAAAAAAGGGTTTAAAATCATGAATATCTAGGATGAAATATAGTCAGCCACTTATAATCAGGCAGTTGCAGCTGATCTATGGACATATATATATATATATTATATATACATATATATATATATATACATATATATATATATATATATATATATATATATATATATCTACAGGTCAAGAACTCTTGCAAACGGAAAAGTACAAAATGACATTAGAAGAAAATGAAGGACGTTTATATACACTCAGATGTGTTTTATCACACCTGAAGAATGATTAACAATTCTATATAGAAATTAGGAAGAGGTTTCAAATACATATGGTTGGGAAAGCCTAGTACCAATAATTAATAAATTACAGTTTTGACAAGGACATAAAGTATCTTCTGAAAATGCTTGCAAGATCGCTTGAATCAGGAGTGTTGTATATGTGTTTCCTGAGAGTCTCACTGCATCATGGAAATTTTGCTCTGTGCCACGGATGCATCTGAGGGTCCCGGCAACAGCTCTGGACCACACAATACTCCACCTGGCCAAAAGTAATCCTAGAGGAGTGGGTCGTAGTTTGGGATATAGGCTGGTTTTAATGTCAGCAGAAACCCAGGTGATTTTCCTGTCCACCGTCAGATGATATGCTTTCTCTCTGCATTTTAGTATAAGGTGTGGTCCTGAGTGGGCTGGAGAGAGGGGGCGGGGGTTGTATGAGTCTAATCTTATGAACGCATACTTTGCTGTTCTATGTTCGAACATTTTTTTCTTGCTACATCGTGTGTTGTCTTCACCGGCATGATGTTTTCCAACACTCTACAGAAGTCTGGAAGAGCCGTGGGCTCTGTCATGTCTTGAAAAACGTCTGCCGGTATTACCAACGCTTGGCTGTAGAGTGCTTCTTCCGGCAATGCATTGAATGCTGCGTGTAGGGCTGTTCTTAATCCCAGCAAGACCCACGGTAATGCCCGCCTTGACATCTGGCAGAGGCGATTTGAGGGGAGCAGGTAACCACTCCACCATGCCGTTTGCCTCTGGATTTTATGAGGTTACGAGGAGCTCCATAAGGTGTGGAGGTGAAGTTAGTTCTCTGTTGCTTGTTATGTACTGTGGTACCTGTGCCCAAGTAATCCAGTCTATTAGTGCTCACACAACTCTCTGCTGTCTGCGCCGTACTGTTATTGCTTCTGACCATCTGGTGTTCCCGTCAATGATCGTGAAAAGATACCTGTCCCCCTCGGAGGGTAGCAGGGGTCCCACGCACGATGTCGACATGGATGTGGGCCAGGCACAGCAGGGTGCTTGGTTCGGGATTCCCTCCTATCCCCGTCTCTCTGTGTGCCTCATTATTTTTGATGTTCGGCATGGAGAGACTCTGCCCACTTTTTGATGGTCCATAACTTTCTTTCTCCACTGTGATGTACCATTTTCTGACAAGTATCGAAGTGTGGATCTGCATGATGAGGAGGCAGGTTGTGAGCAAGGTTGAAGGCTTTCTTTCAACCCTAACAGTAGTTATAGGTGAGGGTGTCCAGTACCATCCCACTGGTGATGGTCATCTCCGCTGGCTGATGGACAGGTCGCTCCATGGAAGGGTGGGGTTCTCCCACTGAAGTCACTGTAGGCCCACATCATATTTCTAAGCCAGTGCTATTTTGGGATATGATAATCCTGATCTGGAAGGTTTTGATGGAGTTTTGGGACAGGGTGTCTGCCACGTTGTTGGAAGAGCCCTTTAAGTACATGATGGTGCAAGAATGTTCTGCTATCGATGGTAGGTGGCATTGATGTCGTGGTAACCACCCGTCTCCACTTATAGTGAAAGAGTGTACCAGCCAGTTGGTGGTCCATCTGCACTATGAATTGTTGTCCTTCTAGCATGTCAGAAGAGGCAGATGACTCTGTGGACTACCAGTAACTCTCAGTCAACTGTGGAGTACTTTTTGTTCTGCTGTCAATAACTTCTTGCTGAAGAATGCCAATGGGGTACGACCATCGTCTGTGTCTTGTTTGAGTATCGCACCCATCGGAAGAGGTGCATCCGTCATTAAGGTGAGGAAACCTGTGGGTGAAATCATGGAGAAAATTAGTGTGGTAGCAGAGGTGATTGCTTTTTTACCTAGTGTGAAGGCTTTATCTTGTTGTTCATACCAACATTGTTTTTTAGGTTTCCTTTTCAACACTCATATATTGGGGCCATTATTTCAGTAAGGTTTGGTATGAAACAGTAGTGATAGTTAATCATTCCCGTGAATTCTTGGACTGCTTTGATTGCTGTTGGTTTTGGGAAGTCGGTGATTGCTTGGACCTTCATCAGGAGGGGCTTGATACCATTGGGGCTTATTTTGTGGCCCAGGAATTCCACTACTGGTTTTGCTCATTTGCATATGTCTTTTGGACTATAAGTCCATTTTCTTTAAGTATTTGCAGAACCCACCTGACGTCTCTCGTGTTGTTTGATGCTGGGGCTGAATATCAGTATAGTGTCGACGTAGACAATGCTGCAGGGTAGGTTGCCCAGGATTTCATGCATCAGATGTTAGAAGGTCACACCTGAGTTCTGAAGGGCAAAGCAGCTGTAGGTGAAGGTGTGTGCTAAAGGGGGCGATAATGGACATTTTTTCTATGTCCTCCTTTGTGACTGGGACTTGCAAGTATCCCTTCAACAGGTCGATCTTCATAAATATTTTGGCACCCTCCATCTGGTTGACTTTGTTGGCGATGTTCAACAGTGGGTACCTGTCAGATACTGTCTTGATGTTGAGTCTCCGGTAGTTGCCACAGGATCGCCATGTGCCATCAGGTATCAATTCTCCTTTTCCACAGTGCCACTAACGTGAGGCACTGTCGTAACCAACTGAAGCGCTTACCTATGTTTCCTCTTACCTTTCCTTTTCCTCTTACTTATTACTTACACTCAGCTTGGGCAGAGTGCATTCCCCCTTAGTACAAGTAGTTGTACTCAAGAGTGTTGATTCCTTGGAATGCACCGGCACCGTAGTGCCACCAAAGACAAGAAGTCCTGTGTGACTAAGCCACTACACCTTTGCCTTGAGATACAGAGTGCCACTGGTGTGACCTTTACACAGCACACTCAGCCACAGTGCCACCTTATTGAAAAGGTGCCACACCACAGAAGTGTCACCCAAATCTGAAGGACACTTCCCCAATTCATAAATACTTCCAGTCATTGAAAGTAGACTTCCTCACCCTCCCAGAACCATGTCGCTAGAACATCACCTAGCTGTCCTGAACATGGGCAAGGACCTGGGTTATGAAGGAGCAGAACTTGCCAATTGGGTCAAGGAGCAGCTGGATGAGCTGGCCAAGCAGGAGAGGGAAGAAAGAGCAGAACAGAGGAAATGTGACGTGGCACAGAGACAGCTGAAAGATGCAAGGGAAGAGAAGAAAAGGCAGCATGAATTAACCCTCAAGGAAAGCGAGCTAGCTCTCAAGAAGGATCTCAAGCTGGTGAAGGCTCGAAAAGAAAATGGTGAAGCTCTGGCTGCCCAACAAGCCTCCAACCCCACACCTGCAACACCAAATGCTCCATTATCGAGTATTAATTCCCTAGTCCCCAAATGGACTGAGGAAGAACCAGAGGCATGGCTGGAGGAAATAGAGACTCTCTTTGATAACTACAACACTACTGAGATGGAGAGGGCTTTAGTGCTTGCCAAGCACATGGGAGGCAAAGCTAAGGCAGCCCTCAGCTCACTGGAGAAGAGTCAAAGATGGCAACATGGTAGAAGTTCTTAGGGTTATAACCAAAGCCTACGTGATAACCCCGGAGAAATGGAGACAGTGGTTTCGAGGTCTTGCCAAGGAAGTCAGCTGGTCCTGGACCGAGTGGGCCTGTCACAAGACCCAATCCGGTAAACGTTGGTTTGACTCCCTGTCGTGCACCACCTTCGAGTATCTGTTCAATTGGACCATGCTGGAGGGTCTCTTCCAATGTGTCCCTGGGCCCCTTGCTGTGTATCTCAATGACAAGCAGCCCACAACACTTATGGAAGCCTGTCATATTGCCGATTCCTGAGAAACCTACAACAAGTCTCACAGTACATCTCAATGGTGCATAGTGCCGCCTGGGTACCTCTCAGGCTCAACTCGCCCGAAGAACAGACTACCTAGCAAGCCCATGTAAGAAGGTGGGGCACATTGAATCTGAGTGCCGCTACAAGCTGGGCACTAACAAGCAGCCTCCTCCTAGTAGCCAGAACTCCTCTTCATCCACTTCCACTCAGTGGTCTTCACCAACTGTCACCGTAGGTAACTGAGCACCCACAAAGGGCACTTGTCGATCCTGTGGTGCTTTTGGCCACTATAGTGCTGGATATCCAGCTTACCCAAGTCATGTCCTATCCACCAAGTTCATCAACTTGATAAGTACTACATCCTCAATGGCTGGGCCATGGAATATACCTCACCCCCAAGATGCTGGACACTCAGTCCATCTCAGTGGCACCCCTTGATGGCTTTTGCCTGTCAGTGGACCTATCGGTGATGGTAGACACTGCAGCAGACATCATCTTTTTTTTACAGGCCCCAAGTTCCAGCCAGTGCCACTGTTGATGAACAAACTTGATGGAAGATGAAATGGATAGAGGGCCACATGAAATCCATCCCCACAGTCAAGCTCCAGGTGACGACACCTTGGGGCATGCTACCTCACTGCATTGGCGTAGTGAGTGGAATCAGGCCGGGAGTGGAATACTTGATGGGTCGCTACCTCCTCTGGGGAAGCCCTTCCCCAACGCCACTCCATAGCCCCTCTACCTCCACACCAGTCATCGGCTAGTATCACCAACCAAGAGCACAGCCACTTTGACTGGTGTCCCAACAAAAGAAGAATTACCTTCCGTTTGCCGAAGTGGTCAATGGAAGGGGCACACTCTGCACAACTCCAGGCCTAGTCCTCCCTCTTCACAAAAGAATGGCCACCAACAAAGTCTTCCCTCTCCACGAAAGGACTTTAACAGAGAGAGCAGTACCGCTGTCGAGTGTGCAAGGTGACAGGCCACTCCACTATTGGGAGGGCTGCCTTGATAAGCAACGCTTAGCGGACTCTACAAACCAAGCATCTCCGATAGGCTCTGGCCTCCAACTGAGACAGGAATCGTTATCAGCCCAACTCAAGCCATCCACGAGGTATTGCACCTCCGGACCCCTTGTCAGGCATACCTAACCACAATCTCTGCCAGTGCCACTTGTGAGCCCTGATCAGTGCCACGCTCCATCCATCTCAGATGTTGAGCCACAACAAGAGTTGGACCTTGTGCCTGGCCCTACCATGGTGCCAGATCCAGATCGTGACACAGATCCTCCTACCGTGATGATCCAGGAACTCACCAACTGATCCTAGCAACTTGTGAGCCTCCTGCACCCAACACTTATTCCTCACCATTATCTGTCCCCAGAGGATGAACCTGGGTGGATCTTACTGCTACAGTCTCTCTGGGAGACCAGAACTGGGCCTCCCGGATGCAGAGGCTGAGACTCTCTTGCTGCCTCGTTGTTGCAGCAGCCGGAGAGGGAGCTCAGCAGCCTTTAGGGTTACCCTGACTTCATGCCTGATAGCCTTTCTGGCCTTTTCCAGAGTTTGCGCCTCATCACCTCCTAGGACTGTCATAGATAGGCCTTGGGAACCAGAAGAAGAAGAAGAAGGGGCAGACAAGAGCCAGGTATTTGCAAGAGCCACAAGTTCACCCTGGTAGCTGGCGTGATCTCTGCCTTAGGAACACCATAGTAACAACCTAGACCAGATTCAGTAAATAGTAGTAGTAATCTTGTGATTTTAAGTCTTAGTGAAACAAAAGTATGAAATTTTGCACAAGTGCTGTTTTAAAGTTCCTCTATCAGAAAAGGGCGCTGGCCACGCAAAATTTAATATGGCGGCCAAATTCCAAGATGGCGGCCAGTATCGACAGATTTTGGCTAATTTTTCACTAGAATGGCATGTATTTGCTTCTAGCAATATGGTAAAGCTCTTCCATACTATTTCTTGTGAATATTATGTTTCTGTAGCTTCCCAGTACAGTTTACCTTTAAATATGGGGGCTATATGGCTGCTAAGAAAAGGTAGAAACAATAATTATAATGAGAAATAATGCCTGTTCAACAATTATCGTTTTAAGCATGGATCTTGGTTTCTGTGGTTTTAGATCCTAATGAGGCCATCTCTTTCGAATAACTCATCAATTTTGAAGGAAAATTAATAAATGTAAAAGAGTGTATGTCTGCACACAACCAGGGCACACTGGTGACATCACTGCTGTGTAACTCAGCATGGGGGTTCAGTGCCAGCTAATCCAGCTTTACTAATCCTGTAGTCTTAGACTAGTAGTTGTAGTATAGTTTAGTTTAGTGTCCCAAATGCTTTCTAACAGCCCCAGACCAGCTATAGTTAGATAGCCGCACCTGAATAGACAGGATGTGCCAGCGGGAGAGCCGAGCCAAGGGGTATGGGGCTGTACATGATGGTTCATGTACTTACCCGGATGGTGTACAGATCACACGGGACTTAAATGGCACTGATGAATGATCGGGCCAGGTGTAGGAGACCGAACCAGTTGAATCCCATACAGGAATGTGTGCTTTGTTTAAGGTGGTAAAAGGATAACCCTCGGCCTTAATCAAAAGTGAAATCATGGCAGAATGTGATGCCAATCCAATATTGAGCAGTAGAAAACAAACTGAGTTTGTGTTGTCTTTGTCAGAAGGACAAAAGAGGTGAGCACTTGACATCACTCCTCCAAGTCATCATGTCCTAGACCATGATGGGTACACAATGCTGGCAAGGAACATTCCCATGTTCAGTGAAATTAATGAAATGCCACTGATAATGGATCCAGCAAGGCTGATGAAGGTGATGGCATAGAGGCCACTCAGGAAAAAATGCAGCAAAATACCATGTGAACTGTCGCTTGTTGTTTAACAACACTAAACTGGACCGCAAGAAAGCGACAATCCAATGACCAGACCAGCAACACTGAGACTAGTCGTGCAAAACTGCGCCGAACCAGTCATGACAATGAAGTTTGCATTTTCAGAGAAAGTGGCACCTGCATCTGATCTCAGACAGGCTAGTACTAAGGGCCTTGACTTGAAATTGCGTGAATGTGCAGAGATACTTAGTGATGGCAAGCTCCTTTGCTGTTGACTGGTGGGGATGTCATTGCACAGGAGTTTAAGTATCACCATGCCTGTCTTTGTGCCCTCTACAACAGAAAAAGGTCCTACCTGAGGAGCCTTGAGAAAGACCAAGGTAGCACTGAGTCAGAATCAGATGTGTATCCACTAGTTCTGTCAGAACTGATGACATACATTGTTGAAAACAACCTTTGTTCAGATGATCCAGTCACATTTCTGGCTGGCAGATATTTGCCACCTCTACCAACAACGTCTGGAACAATTAGGTGTAGAGTCACCAAGTGTAAATTCCACGAGACTCAAAGACAAACTTCTGGCAGAAATTCCAGAACTTGAGGCTCATAAATCTGGCAGAGATGTATTACTTGCATTTCAAAAGGATGTGGGAAAAGCACTTGCTCAATCATCTGATCTTTCAGAGGCAGTTATCATTGCTAAAGCAGCAAATATTCTCAGAAAGTCTATACTTGATCATCAGTCACGGTTTGATGGCACATTTTCTGAGGCTTGTGTACGAAATTCTGTGCCTCTCTCCTGCTCCAGTTTGTAGGGATGGTTGAGCATGGGGCTGACATCAAGTCACAGTTACGATTTGGAGCATCAAAGTCAGACCAGGCCATTGCACAGCTCATGCAGTTCAACTGCTACTCCTGATACAAAGAGGGAGCAACAACTCATAGACACTCCAAAGACAGAGAAACACCATTCCCAGTCTACATGGGACTCTCAGTCTATGCCAAAACCAGGAAGAGAAACCTGGTTGAAATGCTACATCAGTATGGCCTCAGTATCTTCTTATGACAGAGTACTGGAGGTCTCTGCACAGTTAGGGAGATGCCACAGTTAGCAAATATGTGGAGGAGGGTGTGGTCTGTCCCCAGTAGGATTGAAAAGGGTTGTTCAAGCAGTGAGACCATCGACCACAACCCATCTGCAACTACTGCCACTACCTCCTTCCATGGAACTAGCATTCCATATTTCAGCACCCCAGGAGGAGGCTGAACACATGTCAGAAGTCTCAGCTGAAGTTTGGTCCTGAGAGAGTCATGTTACACTAGAAGACAAAGAACCAAAGACTGATGTCCTCATTGTAGATGGATCAGCTTTGGTCCATGCCTGCCACCAAAGAAAGGAAAGACCTTTGAGGGCATGCACTTTTGACTTCTTGCCTGTGATACAATCCTATAGCAGCAAGTACACATCATCACATCTTGATTTGATGTATACAACATCCAGCCTCAAAGCTGAGACCAGGCTCCAACGTGGTCAGGAGGAACAAGGTGACAGACAAGAACACAAATTCCATCCAACTGGCGCAATTTCCTAAGACACGATGCCAACAAGACAGAGTTGTTCCAGTTCCTGGCAGACAAAGTTGCCCAGATGTCAGCCACAAATGTTGTCATTGCCACGAAAGGGTCTCTGTCCTCAGCACTCATGAGGCTAGTCTTCAGGACTGGAAAAGTGCTCTCATGAGGAAGCTGACACCTGCATCTTTCTCCATGCCAAATATGCCACAGAACATGGAGCCAAGACCATCACGGTTAAAGCAAATGACACAGATGTTCTTGTCGCTGCAGAGCGCTTTCTCCACTCTCCACAATCTAGGGCTAGAGAAGGCAGGGTGGCATTTGGCCAAGGCCAGAGCCTGCGCTGGATTGCTGTGCATGACCCCAGCAACTCTCTGGGCCAGGAGAAGGTGAATGGCATGCTCTTCTTCCATGTTCACAGGCTGTGATACAGTGTCAGCCTTCCGGAGTAAGGGCAAGAAGACCGCCTGGCAGACATGGAACATCTTTCCAGAGGCCTCCACTGTGTTCTCCAAACTGAGTCACTACCTCTCAGAGTGGAAGAGAGTGACCTGAAGGTCCTGGAGAGGTTTGTCATACTTATGTATGAAAGATCCAGCACTGCTGGCACTGTGGATGAGGCTAGACTTGATATGTTTGCCAGAAAACAAAGGGCATATGAGGCCATTCCACCAACCAGGAGCTCTCCTCCAACACACAAGCAAGGCATACCAGGCTGGTTGTGTGTGGGGGCAGGCCACCCAGTGTCAGCCACAGCCAGAGAACCCTGCTGAGTGGGGATGGCAAAAGTCTGGTGAAGCATGGCAAGTCCTCTGACAACCAACTGCCCTTAGCCAAGAGTTGCCAACAGCTTACCAAATGTGGATGCAAAGCAGGCTGTCGGGAAAGGTGCAAGTGCTACAAGTTGGTCTTCCTGCACAGCTCTGTGCACTTGCAAATGTGAAGTCTAGATAAATATTGCCCTCTCTTCAGTAGATAATCTAGCTTGAGCATCCAACGTGTCATGCTATGCCTACCTTCTTATCCTCGAATTTTTCAAAGGTGTAGGTTGAGAGACCTATACATAGATTGGTTGTGTTTAGTCCGTATTTCTCTTCTTTTCTTTTATGGTTACAGTCTTAGACACAATGTTGTATGTGACCATACCATTACTATTTCAGTTGAAAATAGCATATTAGTTAAACTGTCTGATCACATGAATATACCATTAAATAAAAACAGTTGGTCTCTATGTTCTAGCGCTGTGGATAGAAAAAACTTTTATGGCAACCATTTTGTACGCCATCTTGGTTACAATTCATTTAGTAAGGGTTTTCAATAAATGTGTGGTATGGAACATTTTTATAACCTAAAAGTCGAGGTTTAAAAAAAAAAAAACTGGCATATTCCATCCAATAGATGCTCCCAAACCAGTGAATTAACATAGATGGCGGCCATTTTGAAAATAGCCGCCATCTTGGATTTTCAGGTGGCCAGCGCCCTTTCTAAGAGAGCGTAGTCTTAGGAATGTTTGTGCCAAATTTCATGCTTGTTTCACTATCTGAACGATTTTACAGCAATCTGCTGCACTAAAGCTAGGAAGACAATGTAGATTTCTCGCTTGAGAAAGAGTAAAGCGAGAAGAAGCAGGGGTTGTTTTCAAACTAAGATCCCAAACCGATAAAGAGGGATAGGCTTTGCTAGGCCAGACCTTAGATCTACTGTTCCAAAAACCTACTTTTCTTTGACCTATGTACTGGTGAACCTTCATCATTTTCCAGTCGAGACCCATGACCAAGCGCAAAGTAGGCTTGGGGGAAGAGCGTGAAGACAAGTGACCAAAGTTAACCCCACATTGCGGGACTCTGGGCCCAGCTAAAATCACGAACGGACGTGGTCAGGGCTTTCTCTGAGCACTCTTTGTTTCTACCCCCTTTGTGTCCAACACGTGGGGGCAATTGTTATTTCTAACGGACCAAGGAATCTTAATCCAACTGACCATTGCATTATTTAACCCAGCAGTAAGTCAGATTGTGATAATTACTCCCAGTTTTCATTCCTTCAACTGAGTCTCTCATTTTCCTTGTTCAAATTTTCATCTCTTAAGCAGTCCCTAACTAAGAACCCCTAGTAAAGCATATCCCATTTATGAAGTCATATATTAAGTGCATTCGCTGTTGTCTAGTGAAATCACATAACTTACCCTCCATGATGTTGAAAGTACTATTCTTGATATAAGATTTATCCCTTGTGATTAATTAATTATCATTGAGAGCTTCTTTAGTGCAAGATTGTTATCTGGATACTTATTTTCCAAACGTGTGTAATATACCTTGAGCCTGGAAATTCCCTCTTGCTTGGAGAAGAATCTGCATCATCAGTGCCAAGAAGTCACAGTTCAACATTCACTGCATTCATCTGCCTTATAAAAGCAATTGAAGAGGCTTATTAGATCTGTTGCGATCAATTCCATTTAGCACTGGGGTATCTGTCCTGATTAGGACTAATATTTTGAGCTGTTGTTAGCTCCTGTAAATAACCCACTTCCTTTTTTTTTACTTTCGTTGAAACTAGTTTTCAGTAAGTTTACTTAATTAATCCACGTGACTGCATAATAAACTTACACTTTATAATACTAGCTTTCAGCTGGCAACCTAATCCATTTCATTATCTATTCTTTAGAACTTTATTTGGCCTCAATTGGCAAAATTACGTGGGTCTTAGGTAGAGCAAGGCAATACTACTCCAACTAATCAATTATTAAAGTAAATAATCGACCGACCTACATAATTATATATATATATATATATATATATATATATATATATATATATATATATATATATATAATGTTATCTATTTTTGATTTGTTAAACACCTAATTCCTATATATGGGTGTTCCGTTGTTTTAACCACTGACAGTTACCCATTCTTTGAATACACACACATGTTAGTAATTCCACGACAGTTGTAATATTTTAACCACTTGTTTATTAATTGTAAATGATGTAAATATTTTAGTCTAGCATGATTATGGACGAAGTACAGTCCGAAAGCTATATATGGAGACAAAATATAAAAGGAATGATTAATAAGCGGCTATATTTATAATTCTACGAACTATATATGAAGTGTGAGTGACTACAGAACATTGAAAGAACCAATATATATAATATATTAAAGTTATATAGTCATCTGTGTTGTTTGAAACCTCTGTAACCAAATGTGTACGTAAGATCTTTTTTTTTGTATATATAATGATTAGAAAACTGATATGAGACAGCGAAAAACTGGTGAAAAAGTTTTAATTGTTTCTCTTTTAACAGTCAAAGAGCAGAGAGAATGCGATCCATTTGCGAATTTCATGCATTTTGATCGAGTGTAACTGATAATACCTTTCCCATCAGAGCGAGGAATTTACATGGCAGACGAACAAACGTCTCGTATTTTTTCCTATTTTACTTTGGAAAATTCAAAAGAATATCGCACCGCGCATTTTGTATTCCTTTGGAATACGTTGTAATTCATTATATATTTCCTCTCTCATTTTGCATTCTCCTCTGTAATTTCTCCTTCATTTTGATGTTCCTCTGTTCCTCTTTTTTGACGAAAACCATTTCTGTTGTAGTCCATTCCGTTTGAGTGCCTTAATGTATTTTACTTATGGTCATTCCATTTCAGGTTTTAGTGACAGTCATGACATATCACTGAATTTCGTCGTTTCTCTCCTACATTCGCTTCGTTCTTGAACCTTGTTTGATGTGTACTCAATAATGTATCACATAAACTAACTTTGAAGAGTGCATTTTTCGCAGGAAATTTTAGTGCTAAAAAGGTTCGGCTATTTTCTTTCATTTTCTTTTAATTTTGCTAAAATATTTGCTAGAATATTTAACCTGATGAAAGTAAGAGTTCAAGGATGACAAATCAAATTCTACGAAGGAGTTAAACTCGTACTATGTGAAAGGCTTATAACATATCGTACTCAGATTTGTAAAATTTACTTATTATTTTAGAGTCCAAACATTTTACGAATTATAAGAATTTTTGGGCATCGTGTAAACATATGTAGTTTTAATTATAACAAATGCCATTTTTTAAATCAAATATCATAACTGGAACAAATTTATACCGATGGCAAATTGGAAGTGAAATTGCTGTTGCGTAATATATCGATAAATGCAAAATAGAATTAGAATATTTTGGTCGCCCATACATTTTATAGCTTTTTTGGGAGAAATAAATTTGATTCATTTGATGAAAACTATTGCTGATCTGTAATTGAAGTTAATTAAATTTTCCATTACTATATGACGTCATTTATAAAAAGCATGATAAACACAACAGACAAGAAAACCAGTTGTTGAAAATGATTATAACGTGGAAAGTATTTTGATAACTTTTGAATGTTACCATTTGAAATTCTAATTCCAGTTTCATAAGTAAATGAATATAAGTAACCCAAAATGATAATGTGAGGTTCAAACGACGGTAATAAAAAAGATGATCAACAGTAGGAGAAGCTGAAATTAACTCTATGAAACAAAAATAGAATAATCATACATCAGAAAAAAACCTTACTGTTTCCTAAAAGAAGAAAACATGTATTGCTAACATAAAAAAAAATACTGTGAATTGAAATTACTTCTATCTTTTTTTTCTAATTCTCCATTGAGATTATTGATGAACTACTATACCATTCAAAGAGTAGACAGCAAAGAATATAATCTTCACCTTTTTTTTTTCCATATCAGAATTTGGAAGATGCTGTTATCATATAGTAAAAAGTCCTGAAACGTACATCTTAATCCCCTGCTGTCATAAATATTACTTATAAAACCTTGCTGAAGCTGTCAAATAATCAAATTCTAGTTGCAACGAATAACCCATATTTGCACTTTTATTATTAGTTTCACATCTTTTCTAAGACTTACCTAATATTCTATTTAATACCTTGTTAATCTCTATAACCGACTTGATATTTTAAACATCATATGAAGATCCTGGTCTCCAATTAAGGTACAGGTATCTCAGAAAACATCATTTCTTGCAACATTACACATAATTCAAGGAAAGAGTATTTGAATTGACAATAATAGACCAGAATAAAAAAAACTGACTGTATAGTGCACTAGATTTAACCTCCTTCTCCTCAAAAATGGAAAATATTACACAGGGTTGGGGTTGCTTTTTGTGACCCCAGTTTCTCGATATCACGAGGCAAATGTATTAATCACCAAAACTCTCATCCCTTTCAATCCGAGACGCAAAATTAAGTTTATTCTGACACAGTTACAAAAAAGTCTCTACGATCATTTGCAAATTTTCTTAGGATATGCCGCTGAGCTTTCCACTATTTCCATTCGCTCTCAAGCACGTATTCCTTTAGCTCTGACTAACGCCTGGGACTCGTGCTGGAAGTCTCATTATGGTACGATTTGCCGTTCCTGAGACGTGTCCCCTCCTCTAGTTGATTTCAGCTTCTCTACTGGATGGAGTGAAGTTTAGTTATCTATTTATTTATTCATTTATTTATTTATCGATTTATATATTTATTTATATGGCAATTTAATAGAAAAAAATCAGATAAAGCTGATGATTTGTGCTGATAAACGTGAACATGACAAAACACGGCTTGGAGCTTCATGATGGTCAATATGAAAATACTGTTGCAAAAGGCATTTCGATTATATTTGCTAAAACTTGTCATTCCTTGATTGTTTCCTGATTTTCAGCTATATTTATCCTTTATGTTGAATTGCCAGTTTATTTCTTATTATTGACATAATTCATAACCAAGCAGTATAATTCTTAAATATAACACCATATATCTCAAGGTTATTATACATGCACACATATTTATAAATTACATGTATATATATATATATATATATATATATATATATATATATATATATATATATATATATATATATATATATATATATATATATATATATGTGTGTGTGTGTGTGTGTGTGTGTGTGTGTGTGTGCGTGTGTGTATGCGTGTGTTTGTGTGTATGTGGCGGAGTGTGTGCGCGCTTGTATGTGCACGTATGTGCGTGCATGTATGAGAAAGAGAGAGGGAAAGAGGAGAATTCTTGAGAATTATATTCAACAGTTAATGAATCGTTAGATATATTTAGAAGAAAATATCAGTAGTTTTCAGTAATTTCTGTTATTTACTCACTTATAAAAAAGCGAGGAAACAAGCTCCATTTAAATTTACAGTTTCCGTGTCCATTAGAAATGTTTCCTTCGGATTAATAGCCTCACCTCTCGTCTTCAGGAAGTGTCCTCGGGGACTTTAAAGCCACTAAGTCCTCGTGATGGCTCTTAGGAGGAGAGAGACACCTCTCAGTCATATTGTCCAGTTTGCTGTGGAACTTCCAAGCACCTCTGTGTGTATGTGCATATGTGTTTGTATAATGTGTGTGTATAAGAAAGAGATAAAGAAAGAGGAGATTTATTGAGATTTATCTTCATCAGTTACTGAATAGTTTGATCTATTTACAAAAATTAACGATCATAGACTGAAAATCAAAGCCTCTGTTTAAAAAAGAAGAAGTAATTTTTAGAACAAAATAAGGTAATTTTTGGCGAAGATTGGAAATATAATAGCCTATTTCAGTCCATGATAATGGAATTCTAATACTGTGATATCTTCCTGTAAAAGACAGCGCCCGCACACACAAACACACACACACATGCAGACACAAACATTATATATATATATATATATATATATATATATATATATATATATATATATATATATATATATATATATATATATATATATATATATATATATATATATATATATATATATATATATATATATATATATATTTGTTGCATTTTTTAAAGCTGGGGTCTTGCTAGATAATTGCGGTATACTAGGATGATATGCAACTTATCTTAATTACCGCAAAAATCTGGACTCTGGCCTTGGAGACAGCTAAAATTATAAAAAACAAAATACGAGGGCCACTACGCACACAAGGTGATATGCAGATCCACAGTTGGGTATTCCTATCCTGGAATCGAAACACTCACGGTTATTTAACCGAAACTAGCACTGTAATGAAGAAATTGAGAAATTGCATAGAAGATGCCTAGAATGAATTTGATTCCAGTGACTCGAACATCATACGATTGCGTTACACTTCTTGTAAATGCTTAGCAAATTAAACAGCACAAAATATAAAGCAATACAGGTCTCACTGTAATTATATTGCACTATGAAAAGAAAGGAACACAGTTTGAGCAGAATAGGGAACGTGGCTGACAAAAAACCTTAAATCCTGGCACTTTACCTTTCTTTAGGAGCCGAATTAATTCACAACAAAAGTAACTTTGGATACTGCCCGCCACGTGTCGAAAATAGGCAGTTTGATAGAGCAAGGGCCAGAGCTCTGGGTCCCGTGCTGCCACCAAGAATTCTGAGAGCAAGCTCCTCTCTCTAAGGCACTTTATAGCTTTGGAAGTTGTGGCTTTCTCTTCCTAGATGGCGTTGTGATCACTCTGCCCACATGGAGCTGCAAGCAGCATGGTTCCGATTTCAAAATGGCGGAATGAACGTAGTCAGCCCACCAGCTGACCTGCCTTGGGTGACGATTAGCTCTGGTTGGGTCAGCACCTGGAATTAAGGGATTTCCGACAGCACTTTGGACAAGAAAGGGGTCAGGGTTTCCCCCGCCCCGAAAGGCAGTGGTGAGAGGTTTTAGAGGCGAATTTGCTTACAGTCAATCACACTAAATTGAATTTATTGAATTACTTAGTTCTTTTACTTTAAATTAATACATGAAAGGTAGTATAGGAGGGAATATTCTAATAATATATATATATATATATATATATATATATATATATATATATATATATATATATATATATATATATATATATATATATTTATATATATATATATATATATATATATATATATATATATATATATATATATATATATATATATATATATATATATGACTATTTATCACATCACACTGTGATTCATATATAATAAAAGCTACAAACGTCAATTAATTCATTTACTGAAATAATATATTTTCACATATGTTACCGAAGGACGGTGGACTTATTATCAACTAAAAATCCCTTCGGTAACATATATAAAAAATATATTATTTCCGAGGTAGAGTGAATTGATATTAAAGGACGTTTGTAGTTTTTTCTGATTGTATATATATATATATATATATATATATATATATATATAATTATATATATATATATATATATATATATAAACATACATATATATATATATATATATATATATATATATATATATATATATATATATATATATATATATATATATATAGTTTGATGAAGTATGACTAAGATTTCTTTAATTACATTAGTGTAAATTACAGCCTTGCTCACTTGGCTCAAACTATACAATAATAAAAATAAAGTGGTGTCAGGATTAAATTACAGGGATCATGAAGTAGCCACGTGGTGACACTTAAACATGGTTTTATTTACACTATGGACAGTGCTTTAGATACGAAGTTTCAAGGTAATGCTATAGAGTTAAGTACATACACTGGTATTCAATACTGGGGCATACAAATCTTCTTGGGGGCCTTCGTGGGCTAACTGATGGAGGCGCAGCCTTAGCGGAAAACAGAGTCGTCACAACACAGCACCAAAACTCACTCCTGCAGAAGGGGACAATTTGGATTAAATAACAATACATGCACGATTCCAATAAGTAGTTATTCGGCTTTGGCTGGCTGAGGGCCGAAGGATGGATAAGATCAGATTAATTTTATGTCACTCTAGCGTTCGCCAGAAGGGCAGTCTGAGATAATTTAGTGACCTGAATAGAAATTATATGCGATGCAAGACTTTATAGCCAAGTGCTACGTGAGTGCAAGTAAGTGCCAATAAGGGGATATGGGAGGATTGATTAATGCACAGACGCAGAATCTCAAAGGGGCACGTGGGGTGATGATTGGGGAACAAAGAAATAAAGGGAAGTAGAAATCCCACTCTGCCAGGTCTTACCTTAGGAGCTTGATATATATATATATATATATATATATATATATATATATATATATATATATATATATATATATATATATATATATATATATATACACATACACAGGTTACTATATATATATATATATATATATATATATATATATATATATATATATATATATATATATATATATATATATATATATATATATATATATATATATATATATATATATATATATATATATATATATATATATATATATATATATATATATATATATTCTGAGAGCAGTCCGGGTTGGCTCTAAACGTTACAGTGCCGTATCATCCATCAAAACCTTCGGGAAGCATACATCACATACGCATGCTGTTAATTATTCCGCCCTAACATAGGTAAGCACTGAAGGTCAGAGGAGGTCACAGGAGACATCCGTACAGTATGGCAACTAGTCGTGAAAGGTGGTCCCATCTCGTTCGCTCAGCAGCCTCTCTCTGGTTTGGCGGGTTGCCTCGGCCGTTACTTAGCTCAGTTGCCACCTACTTCGGCTTCGACCTGAAATGTAGGATCTCAGCGGCAGAATTGGGATGGAAGTGAAAAAGACACGAGGCAAAATGGGTCAAATATGGCACAAGCGCACTCCACTCAGAGTGGGCACGAGTTCAAAACAATTTAATTGAAAAGTGATGTGAAATTGCAATTAAATGTGCAGTAGCAATGGCTGTTACTATACATTATATATATATATATATATATATATATATATATATATATATATATATATATATATATATATATATATATATATATATATATATATATATATAGCACATCAGGTAAGGGGGTGACAAAGTGAAGGTCGTTCATCAGTAGGTCATGCATATATTGTGCCGACGCGTTTCGGAACGACATTGTTACATTCTCAAGGCTAAAAGAAAGAAAAAAAATGTGCAATTAAAAAATACATGGAATATAACATTTTTTCTTTCAGAGTCTCAACATATTATAGGCATCAGAAATTATACTAAAGTATGTAAAGCCTATATCGAATACTCTGACTTCATTAAGCAGTTATTGCCCAAGTTAAACTCGCACACCTCCTCTGCACAACTGTATCTGGCTTGGGTCGGTTTCTTCGTTGTTTCTCTCCTTTTCTGGTCATTCAGTCTCTAACTTTTGTCTAACAGGTGTGTTTACTAAAAAAAATGTATTTTCCAAGTATTTTTAAATTGTACATTTTTTTCTTTCTTTTAGCCTTGAGAATGTAACAATATCGTTACAAAACGCGTCGGCGTAATAAATGTATGACCTGTTAATGAACGACCTTCACTTCGTCACCTCTTACCTGATATGTTCTGTGGTCCGGCTGCACCAATATCTCCTTTCTTATATATATATATATTTATATATATATATATATATATATATATATATATATATATATATATATATATATATATATGTATATATATATATATATATATATATATATATATATATATATATATATATATATATATATATATATATATATATATATATATATATAATAGTATAAATATATATTTATGTATATACTGTATATATATATATATAGAACACATTACCACAGGTGAAAAATAAGAATCGGGGTGTAGGTCCTGACCAGGTTTTCGACTTTACAAGCCATTGACGAAGGACTGATACAGAGGGTGAAGTGACAACTATATATACTACAAGAACAGTACTGACGAACATACACAATAGTTAGAGGCTCCATATCCCTATTCAGGCCGGTGTCGAGGTAGGAGTTTAAAACTCATTTGGCTAAAAATCAGGTAGACTCTCACATTGTGATAAACAGACCATATGGCACCTCAGATCCAACTGACAGGTGTCATGGAGGAGGGAGTTTGGAAACTCATTAACATTACTACCCTCGTACTGTGTTTACGGCGTTGATAACAGAGTTTTCATATATCTCTACTGCCTACCTTAAAGTTTAAACAATTTACAAATTTCTTTTTGATATTAAAGGATCAAGTTTATACATCCCTTGACTGATATTCATATTATGGTTGTAACTTTCTTTTTATGAAGCTAGATTCAATGATGTTCCTTTCCAGTGCATTATTAGAATATACAAAATTTTGCCCCTTCCCAGTTGATAGCATGATTGTTCTCACTAACATGTACAAATATACCACTGTTCCTTGTGCATAAGGGCATTTCTTATGTTGTTCAATTCTTTTTTTAATTTGTGGTTTTAATATAAAAGTTGTCACAAGACTTACACGGAATTTTATATACACATCCTTTAATATTGTCTGGGAGTTCTTGATAAGTACATTTTTTTCATTGTTGTATTGTTCTTAATTGACATTATACAGTAAAATTCTTAAGAAGATGAGGGATATCTTTCATACTATTATTATAAGGCAGAACAAGCAAATTTTTTCTTTATGGGTTCTTTCTGGTTTTGATACATAGTCTTTTTGACTTCAAATGCACTGTTTAATACACTATCAGGATATTTCATTTTTTTGCAAGCAATCCTAATCTTATCTATTTCATCATCAATATATTCAGGCTATATATACTGTAATGCTCTTAAAAACATAGATGAAAAACACTGACTTTTTAACCTTATTGCTTTGTCAGAATAGAAATGCACATAGAAAGAAATATTAGTGGGTTTTCTATAAACACTATATTTAAAACCACTACTATTTCTTCGTATGAGGAAATCCAGAAACGGTAAGCACCCATCATTTTCCATTTCCATCGTGAATTTAATTGATGGTACTAATTGATTTAACTTAGCAAAAAGTTTTTTACATCTTGGTTCCTGGCAATACACAAATTATGTCGTCAACATACCTAAACCATGTTACATTACGTGGGATTATGTTGTTTAATATCTTCTTTTCAAAAATTCCATATATTATTACTTAACACTGGGGATAGAGGGTAAGCAGTGTGGAAATAACTAAAGGACTGTGTAATTTGGAAAAATATAGTGATTTAACGAATGAAGAAGTGAACATGGTTAAGGGAGTGATTTATGGAAGTATGAAAAAATCAGACACCACAAACGTCCCCAAAAGATTTATGGTGGCTATTAATGAACTGAAAAAGATAAAAATATACACATGACAAAAAGCAGATAAATCAGGGGCCCTTGTAATTTTAAATAAAAGTGGATATATAGAAAAAATGCAAAATCTTTTAGGTGATGATAACACATATAAAGAATTAAATAAGAACCGATAGACAATGTGAATAGTGGTTTCAATAAGAAAGTGAAAAACCTGTTAAAAGGTAACGAAAGCCTTATAAAGAAGTTGTGTGTGACCTCCCCATCGCTACCATACATGTATGGTACAATAAAAACTCACAAAGCAAACTTTCCTGCCAGGCCAATTATTAGTTCAGTTGGTTCCGCATCATACAAGTTAGCGAAGTACTTAGTAGATATTCTCAACCCATTAGTAGGTACCATCTCAAATGCAAATATCAAGAATAATGTGGACCTGATAAATAAACTAAATAGTGTAGAGATTAATAGTGAATCCAGGCTTGTAAGTTTTGATGTTGTATCACTATTCACAAAGGTATAATAGATGATCTGATGGCGTTTTTATCTGAATTGTTAGAGAACACACAGCTGGATATCCCATTTTCTAAAAGTACTTTAATTGAACTGATTAAATTATGTGTAAAAGATTGTAAATTTGAATTTAATGGTAAATTTTACTCACAAAATTTTGGTATGGCAATGGGAAACCCTCTATCCCCAGTGTTAGTAACTTATATATGGAATTTTTTGAAAAGAAGATATTAAACAACATAATCCCACGTAATGTAACATGGTTTAGGTATGTTGACGACATAATTTGTGTGGCCATAGGAACCAAGATGTAAAAAACTTTTTGCTAAGTTAAATCAATTAGTACCATCAATTAAATTCACGATGGAAATGGAAAATGATGGGTGCTTACCGTTTCTGGATGTCCTCATACGAAGAAATAGTAGTGGGTTTAAATATAGTGTGTATAGAAAACCCACTAATATTTCTTCCTATGTGCATTTCTATTCTGGACAAAGCAATAAGGTTAAAAAGTCAGTGTTTTCATCTATGTTTTTAAGAGCATTACGGGTATGTAGCCCTGAATATATTGATGATGAAATAGATAAGATTAGGATTGCAGGCAAAAATTGAAATATCCTGATAGTGTATTAAACAGTGCATTTGAAGCGGCAAAAAAGACTATGTATCAAAACCAGAAAGAACCTTACAACACAAAAAATTTGCTTGTTCTGCCTTATAATAATAGTATGAAAGATATCCCCCATCTTCTTAAGAATTTTGGTGTTAATGTCGCATTTAAGAACAATACAACAATGAAAAAATGTACTTATCAAGAACTCCCCAGACAATATTAAAAGGTGTGTATATAAAATTCCGTGTAAGTCTTGTGACAACTTTTATATTGGCCAAACCGGGAAAGCACTGGAAAAAAGAATTGAACAACATAAGAAATGTGTGAGATATGCACAAGGGAACAGTGGTATATTTGTACATGTTAGTGAGAACAATCATGCTATCAACTGGGAAGGGGGCAAAAGGATTGTATATTCTAATAATGCACTGAAAGGAACATCATTGAATCTAGCTTCATAAAAGAAAGTTACAACCATAATATGAATATCAGTCAAGGGATGTATAAACTTGATCCTTTAATATCAAAAGAAATTTGTAAATTGTTTAAACTTTCTTAGGCAGTAGAGATATATGAAAATAGGATTATCATATTTTGTAAACACAGTATGAGGGTAGTAATGTTAATGAGTTTCCAAACTCCGCCTCCATGACACCTGTCAGGTGTGGATCTGAGGTGGGGTATGGTCTGTTTATCAGCAATGTCCCCTGAGAGTCTATTGTGATTTTTAGCCAAATGAGTTTTAAAGGACACTCCTACCTCGACACCGGCCTGAATAGGGATATGGAGCCTCTAACGGTTGTGTATGTTCGTCAGTACTGTTCTTGTAGTATATATATTTGTGACTTCTCACACTCTGTATCAGTCCTTCGTCAATGGCTTGGAAATAAAGTCGAAACCGGTCAGGACCTACACCCCTGTTTCTTATTTTTCACCTGTGGTAATGTGTGATAAATGAATCACGTACAAAAGTGATAATAATCATATATATATATATATATATATATATATATATATATATATATATATATATATATATATATATATATATATATATATATATATATATATATATATATATATATATCACAAACTCCAACGTCAGAAGGTGAGTGAAAACCAGGACTTTGAACAAGTACTTTTGTGCTTTATTCTACATTTTCAAGTTCACACTGAATACAAAAGAAGTTGACAGAGCTTTATATACAAAAAAAAAAAGAAGGGGCCTGGGTTACAGTTTATTAATATGGGCAGCATGTTCTTTAAACAAAGAAAACAGGGACAAAAGATCAAGGGATAATCCATGTTGGTGGTTAACATTCCTGGTGGACGTAGCTTCAATAAACACAGTTTCTATCAGATTTCTTTTCCGATGGTCGTTGACCTTTTAGGTTATCGTTGACTTATCCCAGTTCATCGCATGACCTGTCTTAAGCCCATGATCCACAATGCCATTATTTGGTAAGCCTCTTGAAATGGCATATTTGTATTGGGAGCTTCTTACTTTTAGTCTTTTTGATGTTTGACCAATATAAATCTTATTGCATTCTTTGCAAGGAATACTGTATACAATATTGTTTGAATTGGTGGGGCTATTCTTAATTAATTTGTTTCTCAAAATATTATTATATTTAAATACTAAGTTAATATCAATAGTTTTTAAAATTGTCACTGCAGAAATGAAATTAGGATGAAATGGTAAACAGAGAATATTCTTAAGTTGGACTGTAATATGTCCTTTTGCTTTATTTTTACAAAGTTCTAAAAAATATGGAGGGTAACATACTGAATCTCCTATTTTATCAATAATTTTAAACTCCTCTTCCCAAAATTCAGGACTGCAAATTCTAAGAGCTCTAAGATACATACTGGAAAATGTTGACACCTTAATTTGTTTATCATGGTTAGAGTAAAAATGAATATATGACAAATTATTTGTGGGTTTCCTATTATATTTTAAAACAAGAATTAGTGTTATTTCTAACAGTTAAGAAATCCAAAAATGGTATACACTTATTTTCTTCATGTTATATTATGAATTTTATGGATGGTACAAGGTTATCAATTGTTTGCAAGAAATCAGGAATATTTACATTTTATTTTACGATGCTAAAACAATGGTCGTTAGAAATGTCAACAATCTTCAGTGACTTTTCACTTTGATTTCTGTTTACCTCAGTGCATTTTATGTTAAATTACTCATTTTCACTGATGAACCTAGAGAAGTGTTCGAAAGCTTTTATAAAATTCTACTCGAGCCTTTAACAATTATATTATTTTGGACCCTTTAGAACTTTATTATTATTATTATTATTATTATTATTATTATTATTATTATTATTATTATTATTTCTAGAAATCTCATAATCTCAGTCACTAAAATGGTGAAGAAATCCATAGTGCATCAGTGTAAATATTTACCAAACTATACTTGACACGGAAGCTTTCCAGGAACCTGCTCGATTCGTATTGATAAGGAGAATGGGCAGGTTCTCGAAAGATGTCGTTTTATATACATTTTAATGTATATTTATATTGACATCATTGTGGATATCTTCACCATTATTATTATTATTATTATTATTATTATTATTATTATTATTATTATTATTATTATTATTATTAGTAGTAGTAGTAGTAGTAGTAGTAGTAGTAGTAGTAGTAGTAGTAGTAGTAGTTGAGGTTTGCATTTGCGAATGTTATTTAACGTGATTTTATTCACAGCTCTCACTAACAGTTAAGACTACATTCGGGTAGAACATCCTCTTTTATTAGGGTACTTACGAATTCTGCCCTCGCCTAGTGTAATTACACCCATTAAACGTGCGATGTATCTTAAGTACAGTACGTTTATATTATCTTACTTATGTTGCTGTTTACACCGTTGCATGGAAAGCATTTACACCATGAAGGTAAAACTGTGGAATGGATGTAGTTTCCGTTCAATGGTGCTAAGAGTATTTTGCTTCTTGCGAGTGTTTATGGTAATTTGCTCTACCAAAAAGTTTAAATTGTTACGAAATATTCCAGAGGGTTATTCGTTTATAAGATTCATAGCGAAAAATCTTTGCATTGAAGTTAGGGAAAATAAAGCGAATTCCTGAACGAAAAAAAAAACATTCACCTGATTAATTACAAGAAATATAGAGAAATGTATGAAAATAAATAATGACTAAATATAAAGAAGAAATGCAATTATTCGTACTAAAAGTTCTAACCTGCAATAACTTATGGAGACAGCTAACTTATGTCAATATACTATGAAAAAATAGAAATACGAAGCATCGAAGTTCTGGAACTCCGACACATTTAATTTAAATTGAACTTTATATAAAGACGGGTGTGCTCAACCAGCTTCCCATCTCCCTACTCGCCCCAACCTTAAAAAAAAAAAAAAAAAAATGTGTCAGAGCGCTTACTAAATTATTCTTTAAGTAACATGAGTAAACAATAATTTCCACTCTTTTAGATCACCTTATTAACAGTGTAACATACCTATCTGCCTGCCTTGCTGTAATAAATATTACATTCAGCATTGATAGTGTTTTGTTCTTTAGCTGATGATTTTGAAGACTAATGCAATATATTTCTTGGTGAAATCGAATTCATTGTAAATTTATATATTGTTTCAAATGCTTGATTATTTAACAAAAGATGTAATCTCTACACAGTTAAGTTGCAAAAGTCCTTATTTTTCCTGTTGCTTACTCTTAGTGCAGCTATGTTTGGACCTTTAGGCTAACGCACTAATTGCATTACAACAAAAAAAAAAAAAAAGTTGCATATAACACTTTTCTTGTTTAAACTTACAAAAATATAGGAATTTAGATACTCTTTAAGCTGTTGCCACAAGAGGTCCATCTTTAATTATACTTGGAAACATAGAAATAAGACCTTTTTCATGTGAAAGTTTGTGGGTAATCTGTACAGAGTTGATAGGAATGTCTGGAGTTATGTGGTCAACCTAGTTGGAGGAATGTGTAGAAATGAATTATATTCAGTTGCCATAAGTATTAGGGTATGTCGCAAAACGATACACACGCACACACACACACACACACACACACACACACACATATATATATATATATATATATATATATATATATATATATATATATATATATATATATATATATATATATGAAATTTTTATCACACCATGATTTATATACAATCGTGAAGCTACAAATGTTGTTCAATATCCAATTCACGCTACTTCAGGAATATCATTGATGGGGAATTATCACCGAAGGGGACTTATAAGTGATAATCGGATTGCTACTGCTGGGTCTTGATCCCTCAACACAGTTACCTTCCAACGACTCCAGTCGACGGCCTACCCACTAAGCCATCAAGAGAGGTATAAGTTAATGCCAAATCTCTGTACTTGTTTACCCATCGAGAGTGGGGAAATTATACTTAGCTTCAGCATTAAGCCACCCTCACATTGATAGCTTATTAGTACGTTTGGAACACGCAGCTCTTATTATGAAATTTTTATCACACCGTGATTTATATGCATTCATGAAGCTACAAATGTCGTTTAATATCCAGGTCATGCTACTTTGGGAATATCCCCGATAGGGAATTATCACCGAAGAGGAATTATAAGTGAGAAAAGGATCAGTACTGCCGAGTCTCAATCTCTCAACATAGTTACCTTCCAACGATTCCAGTCGACAGTCTACCCACTGAGCCATTACTTATACCTCTCTTGATGGCTCAGTTGGTAGACCATTGACTGGAGTCGTTGGAAGGTAACTGTGTCAAGGCATCAAGACCCGGCATTATAGATCCACTTATCACTTATAATTCCCCTTCGGTGATAATTCCCCACCGGGATATTCCCGAAGTAGCGTGAACTGGATATTAAACGACATTTGTAGCTTCATGAATGTATATAAATCACAGTGTGATAAAAATTTCATAATAAGAGCTGCGTGTTCCAAATGCACCAATGAGCTATCATGGTGGAGGTGGCTTAATGCTGAAGCTAAGTATAATTTCCCCACTCTCGACGGGTAAACAGGTACAGCAGATTTATCACTTATATTAATCCCAGTCAGGGATATTCCTGATGTAGCGTGAATTGGATATTAAACGACATTTTTAGCTTCATGGTTGTATGTAAATCATGGTGTGATAAAATTTTCGTAATAAGAGCTGCGTGTTCCAAATGTACTAATTAGCTATCGTGGTGGGGGTGGATTAATGCCGAAGGTCAGTATAATTTCCCCCCTCTCGACGGGTAAACAAGTACAACAGATTTGGCATTAACTTATACCTCTCTTGATGTTTCAGTGGGTAGACCGTCGACTGGAGTCGTTGGGAGCTAACTTTGTCGAGGGATCGAGACCCGGCAATGCTGATCCATTTATTACTTATAATTCCCCTTCAGTGGTAATTCCCCGCTGGGGATACTCCCGAAGTAGCGTGAATTGGATATTAAACATTTGTAGCTTCATGATTATATACATTATATATATATATATATATATATATATATATATATATATATATATATATATATATATATATATATATATATATATGTATATGTATATATACATATATATTATCACGTTTGGGAGAATTCCTTTAATATTTTCTGTCTTATGACCAAGAGAAACAGACAGATACAGAAGGAAAGATCAGAGGCAGATGAGTACATCAGTAACACTTAATGAAAACCCTATAATCAGAAAAAAGTAATGTATTCGGCTAAAAGAAGTGAGCAACTGCAAGCATACAGTACAAACACTAGCGGAATTGCAAAGCAAATTACACTGAATTACATTTCGGGTCACACTGAAGCTAAGATGACACCCATTTACGTATAAGTATTACGCAAATCGAGTCATATAATTATTGCAGTGGAACAACGAAGGGAGGAATGTCAATTGTCACAATGATCCACCGCAGGCGGAACCGCCTGTGGAGGGAAAAGGCTGGGGGAATCAACCAACGATAAATTGTTAATTATTTACCTGCTGCTTCCTACGATGATTGGATGCGTCAGTTTGGATGAATGTCCGGTAATTTCCAAATAACCTCGGATTTATAGCCCAGTTTTGGGGAAATGGGAAAATGCGGCAAATCATCTGAATTTCGGAAGCATTTGAAGTGGATTCATGACTCATGTCGGAAAGCCGAAGTGATTATTATTTCCTCTGCGCTAGATAAACATATGCACTAGCCGCCGAAAACGTGTGGGTGAAGTACTTCCAAAATTGATTTTGGGATCACGCGTGTGATTCATGGGCCTAGGGTTTTTAGTCACTGAAATAATCTCTGGTAAGTTGCTTAATGCATCAAATATCGGCACGTGTTAATTGAGTAAGTTTTTCTTAGAAAATCCTGAATTAATGATAAATTTGTTATTAGCATATTTTTGTGGTTTTATGACTTTATGATATACTATAACTTTTCTTTTTGCATTAGACGTGATATTTTCCTTCAATATCAAAGCTGATAGTAACTTGACTGCAGCTAAGTTCGTACACATTTCAAAAACTTCATATGCCTTAAACTTTTGAAAAATACATCTTATGGCTTTTTTAATCTGTCGAGTTAATAATAGTATTCAATTTGATATTTTACAAGCTCTTTTCTTCAATACGAGGTCCCAGAATAAGCAGATATTTTTCCAAGCAGAGGCTACACTTCTCCAGATTTTGAAATCCAAATAACCTAAAAAAGGTGAATAAACAATAGAAAATACACAACAGTACAATGGACATACAACAACGTCCATTCCACAGAAGGAAGTCATAAAGTCGAGATCAACTCTGCAAACAATCTCCAGATGATGACTGAAACTCATTTATAGCCGCCGCGGCCTATAAACAGCCTTAGAATTGAGTTGTTTCACCCATGAAATAAGTTCCAAGTCTGGTAAAATCGCAAATCCAGAGAGTGGCCCATGTAAGGTGATTTGGGGGTAGGGGGTGTGGCGGGTTTGGGGCAGGTGGTTAGGGTTTACACTTTACAGAGAGGATGTGAGGTGTTGTGGGTGTGGGGTTTTGTAGGGGTGGAGCTGGTGGCATTGGTATACAGTGACTAGGTATGGAAGCTGAAGCCCCAGGAGAGGATTTGCTTTCTCCGAATTACTTTCATGGCCTCATCAAAAGCTTTATGTGTCAGCCAATTGCTCACCAAGACCTCTATAATAACTCTTGCCAGAGTCGACAGCCCCTTGGTAGAGATGCATTACATCGTTCTTCTCCCTCTAATTCCAATATAAGTGTAGTGGCTGCTCTGTAGAAAACTCAGTGTATCATCCAAGAGCAAGAAAACATTTTATTCTTAGTGAAAGTTTTCACGACTACCGTTTTTATGAACAAATGATTCAGTTCGCCCGTATGTAACCTTTTAGCAAATGTTGTTAATCATTCGTAATCGGAAGTGTCTATTCGCGTTTCTCTTTATAGCTAGTAAAACTATGTAATATGGAGATATCAGGTAAAGCTTGATTCTCCTTGACACACAGACAAATAATGTTTGGTTTACGTCTATCATGAATTCATAAAAAATACCGAGAAAAAATAACCTAGTTGACCAACAAATCTTTGTTGGAAATTGGAGCCCGACCTAGGATGAATAATACTTTCGGTAATAATAGATGTGGCATTTGGGCTGGCTTTGGTATCGTAAAATTAGAAGTGTGATTTATGTGTGCTTCTGTGACGCGCGTGTTGAACCCTTTAATTAGCTTCTGCTTATATACTGTACCATTTAAATCCTGAATTCTCCGTGCCATCTGAATACTCACCTTAGGAAATGAATAGGAGAGAAAGCGCTTCTGGGCTACATTCCTTAACGGGTCATTTGCGTAAAAATAGCACTGACTCTAAATACCGATCTGGGGTTTATGTTTGCAGAAGCTAATGGCATGGAATAAATATCAGGAAAACATCTTAAGGATTCAGGAATTAACGGAATTTTCGTGTTAATAGTTCTTGGTCTTGTGTAAAATGCACAAAAATAAGTTGTATTTCTTGATACTCATTAGAAACTTGTATTATATGGGTGGCATGAATAATTATTCATTCAGTTCAATTTTAAAGGTCACGATAGCTTTTGATAATATACTTATCATAATAACCTTCCAAAATTATGAGAGCTTTTCACAAACTATCTCCCACTGAATGCAATCTGTATTTAATGGACGACTTTAGATATTTTGAACTAATTTGCTTAAAATCTATGTGCAATGAGGCTGTCTCATTTACTGAGCTACTTTGATTCTATTATTAAGAAAGAAATGATGACGAAATCTGGGAAGATTAATGATACACGTTCACTAGTAAGTACTAACAGACATGAGTTCATATAGTATATATATAATAATAAAAGGAACCCATAAAAAATCCAAAATGTAGGAAGTTAATGCTATATATTTCGGAGGCAACTGCCTCCCTTGACAGGCAGGTAATGAATGAAATAAGAGTTACAGAAAGGCGGTATTTATACCAAGAGTTCCAGAGGTCAGCCGTTACTGCACTCCTGTTGACAGCTTCTCTTTAATCTTCTTAATTGCTTGTTGGAGGAAGATTTTATCTATAATATCTGAGTCCCAAGCTCCTTTGGAGATGCTCATTGTATTTCTTTGTTTAATCAATGTTGATTCTTCCATCTGGCCTTTGAAACAACAATTGCTGCTATAAATTATATGTGACAAATTCCAGTTTATTAGGTGATTATGGTTGTTTATATGGTTAAAAATAGCTGAGCTCTGCTGGCCATTGCTTACTGAACGTTTATGTTGTATTAATCTCTTGGGGAGTGATTTACCTGTAAAACTGGTGTAGGATTGGTCACAGTCGAAGCAAGGGATTTTGTATACTCCTGTGTCTTTTGGGACTGGCTTTTGTTGGGCGTTAATCAGGTATTTGGCTAAGGTATTAGGGTAGGTAAAAGCAAAATGGTTAGAGTTTCCAAGTATCTGTGTCAACGTCTTAATCCTGTCCAGGTTTGGGATTTTTATTTTATTGCTGGATGTCTCTCTGGTCTTGTTTTGAGGGGGACGGTTGAAGACTGTTTGCTTTACGGATTGCTTTATCAATTATATGGTCTGGGTACTTTAAAGATGACATCTGCTTACGGATTAGTTCTGTTTCATTTTCCAGGGAATCCATGGAAAAGATCCGTAAGGCTCTTAAGAGTAAATTGCTGGCTACGCAAATCTTGATGGAAATGTCTTGATAACTAAAATAGTGAATATATGAAGTGAAAATGTTGGTTTTCTGTATACGGTAAATTTGTATTCTTTCGTGTCTCTAATTTTTAAAACATCAGGACAAGGAATTTTGTTGTTTGTTTCCCATTCAACATTAAATTTAATGCTGGGCACTAATGCGTTTAATTTTGAAAGAAATTCGTTGAAATTGTCCCACCTATTATCCCAAAATGTTAGGATATCATCTACATATCTCATCCACAGCATGTCTTTAGGTTTTATTGCATTTATTATTATAGTCTCAAAATATTCCATGTATAGATTGGCTAAAACAGGACTTGAAGGGCTCTCCATGCTGCACTCGAATATTTGTTTATAGAATGGCTCCCCAAAAGAAAAGACGTTGCTTGATTCTATTATCAAGTTAGTCGAATTATGAAAAGCACAAGTAGCCTAATGTTATCACATCAGCAGTCCCAAACAAAGACAAATTTTACAAATATTTCTTTGTTTGGATAAGATTATAACGTTCTCCTTAACGCCTTGACTTTCTCAGCAAATTCCATGGAAATAAAAATCTTATTCTAAGAAAAATACTCCAGATATGAGGAGTGGGAGTGCAAATTGTCCTGAGTATTTTCATTTTCATATTATTCAAAGCTTTTGCGTTGCTTTTGTAACATATCTGAGGCTCTTTGACTACAAGATTCTACTGTAATTGGGATGATATGATTTTGGTATCATATTTTAGGAAATTACCTCAGAACGTTTCTTTCTTTTTCGAACTGTTAATGTTTGGACTAGAGTTAGTCTCCTCCATTTATATATATATATATATATATTTATATATATATATATATATATATATATATATATATATATACTGTATATATATATGTATATATATATATATATATATATATATATATATATATATATATATATATATATATATATATATATATATATATATATATATGTGTGTGTGTGTGTGTTTGTGTATTTCATTGACAAAATCTATTTGCTTTGGATTTTTCTAGTCTAATGGATTTCCTCCAATGTTTTCTTTTTTTACATTGACAAAATCTATTTACTTATTCCAGTTTCTTAGACAAACCAACCTATAAGATGGAGAATAAAAAATGAATGGCATAATTTTCAAATAACAGGGACGATGACGTACCTAATTCCAGTTTTCAGAGACGTCTGTGTTTAGTGAAAAAAATAATTCAATTTGAAATGATTTCGTCTTAAAGCTGTCAAATACAGAGTTGTAAGGGTAATAATCACTCGGGATATGAGTTGTTAAACCTTCATTCGTACCATGATTGATCATGGAGAGGCAATTTACTCCCCGTATGAGATCTCTTGTAAGATTTCCGTCTAATATTCTCCCGGCAGTTGGAATTCGCGTTCAGTTGCCAATTAAGTGAAAGCAAATGAACAATGTGCATTTAATTTCATTGACTTATACCTTGGGTAAAAATATTTTGGCATATATATAACACACACACACACACACACACACATATATATATATATATATATATATATATATATATATATATATATATATATATAATCATGAAGCTTATAAATGTCTTAATATCAAATCCATATATCAGGAATATCGGATGGAATTATCACCGAAAGGAATTTATAAGTGATAAATATACTGCCGAGTCTCGATCCCACGACACAGACGCCATCCAGCAACTCCAGTCGGCCTTTACCACTGAGCTATCAAGAGGTATAAGTTAATGCCGAGTCTGGTGTACTTTATTTACCCGTCGAGCGGGGAAACTGTACTTAGCTTCGGCATTAACCCACCTCGACCATGATAGTTCTTTGGTACGATTTACGCAGCTCTCGACGGGTAAATAAAGTACACCAGACTCGGCATTAACTTATACCTCTCTTGATAGCTCATTGGTAGCGTCGACTGGAGTTGCTGGATGGCGCGTCTGTGTCGTGGGATCGAGACTCGGCAGTTCGTCCATTTATCACTTATTTTCGGTGATAATTCCCCATCCGGGATAAGGTAGCGTGGATTTGATATTCTACATTTGTAGCTTCATGATTTATATAAATCACGGTGTGATAAAAATGTCATAAAAAGAGCTGCGTGTTCCAAACGTACCAAAGAACTATCATGGTCGAGGTGGGTTAATGCCGAAGCTAAGTACAGTTTCCCCGCTCTCGACGGGTAAATAAAGTACACCAGACTCGGCATTAACTTATACCTCTCTTGATAGCTCATTGGTAGCGTCGACTGGAGTTGCTGGATGGTGCGTCTGTGTCGTGGGATCGAGACTCGGCAGTACCCGTCCATTTATCACTTATAAATTCCCCTTCGGTGATAATTCCCCATCGGGATATTCCTGAGGTTATTAAGCGACATTTGTAGCTTCATGATTGTATATAAATCACGGTGTGATAAAAATGTCATAAAAAGAGCTGCGTGTTCCAAACGTACCAAAGAACTATCATTCGAGGTGGGTTAATGCCGAAGCTAAGTACAGTTTCCCGCTCTCGACGGGTAAATAAAGTACACCAGACTCGGCATTAACTTACCTCTCTTGATAGCTCAGTGGTAGCGTCGACTGGAGTTGCTGGATGGCGCGTCTGTGTCGTGGGATCGAGACTCGGGTTACCCGTCCATTTATCTTATAAATTCCCCTTCGGTGATAATTCCCCATCCGGGATATTCCCGAGGTAGCGTGGATTTGATATTAAGCGACATTTGTAGCTTCATGATTGTATATAAATCACGGTGTGATAAAATGTCATATATATATATATATATATATATATATATATATATATATATATATATATATATATATATATATATATATACATATATATATATATATATGTATATAAACTCTACGATTAATGTTTATTTTTGAATTTCAAAGCTTTTTTAAATGCACTCTACTGCTTCCTGTTTTTATATATACTTTGCGCAGGTGTTAAGGCCATATATTTCCCTGTTGTTCTTAATTATTTCTATAATATTATGCAGAAAATCCATCCTTAATCACCTGTACTTTAGATGGAAAACCATTCCTAACGACCAAAACTTAACTTTCACACTAGCAAACAATTTCAAGTTCGAGTCCTTGGAAATCCTTAATAGCGAATCCTCGGTTATTCCCTTCCTTTCCCAATCATTTACCCATTCGGGAATTCCAGAGCATTCGGGCGTCGTAAATCCTACTTACCGACAGGAACTGCGTCCTTAGGTAGGATTTACTGTTAGGTAAATCCTAATAAAGGGGAGCCTGGAATGGAAGGCCACTCTCTTGGAAGAATGGCGATGGTAGGAATGTGTCTGATCTGACACCAGAGGGAGATGTTCTTGCGGTGTCTGCCCAGGAGGTGACACCTTCATGATCCATGACGATAATAAGAGCAGGAATGGTCCTACGAGTTTTAGGGATTGACAAAACTCCCCTTTTTTTTTTTTTTAATTCCGTCTCTTCCTATGGGTTTTGACCATATACACCTACATAATTATGAGGATTCGTATTTATATCTTGACTTTTCACATAAAGGTAAATAGCTCTTGTACGGAATATACGAATCAATAGGTGATTAACGCGTATATATTCACACGTCTCATTTTTGATATGTGAATCTCGGATAGATATTCTCAGGCATATCCAATTTTTATAATGCCGTTTCATGTAAATGTAATAAGCGTTTTACAGATTATACGAATAAGTAGTCACACGTATCATATTTAATTTGTGGATCATATATAAATATTTGCAGGTATGATATTTATTTTTTTTATTTTTGATTCATGCGTGGATATATGAAAGTATACTTATCTTAAGGTATTCGATTAGCTTGTTTAAAAGGTTTCTTGTCCTAACTGTTACGTCTAGGAAGCAGTTTTTACCTAAACGCCTATGTCTAATTCGTAAAATTAAGTGTTACATCCAACTGACTGCTTCCCCAGGAATTAGAATAAAGGTAAAGTTTGTTTTGGAGAGAAAAATGGTGACAAGCGTTTCCAAAACGAAGTAAGTAAAGCTCTTAAGCAGAAAAGCTAGCTAAGAAATTATGCAAAACTCTAAATGAATTGTGCTGAATGTTATGTGTTTTTGTAGTGCATCTGAAAAGCCTGATGAATATTCTAATTCCTCTGACATAAAGTTAAAATTCTTTGCGTCCTGCAAAAAGACGCATTCCATCTTTTTGTAACCTCTATGAAATGCATACCGGGAACGCTTTATCCAAAATGAAATAAATCAGAACAAAGAAAAACTCCTGCAGATGCTCAGAGAATCGGAAGAAAATCTTCATCACCTCATTTTTTACACAAGCATCTTTGCTCACTCTGAATGATTTTCTAATATCAGGATTTCATCTCGTAGCAAATAATGAATTGACATTTTATGATGAACTTTTTTTTCCATGCTTAATGGTAGTATGGTGGTATGATATCGTTATAAACCAGAGATATTCTTATAAATTTCTCAAGAGTCGTAGATGTTTCTAAACTTATTAGCACAAGAACTCAAATTTACTACCAAACTTACCTTACTGGTAAATGCAGCATATACTCTCAGTGAGTAATAAGTGGAAGAATCTAAAATAATCAACTTTGTGTATATGGCAGAGTTGTCCTTATCAAAGAATGAAAGAAAGCGTAATGATATTATGATACCTAAATATTATTGTTGCCTGTAATGTACATCATCTCTACTCAAGTTGTAATATATTTGCCCTATAAAGATTTTGACTATTTCCTCTGACAGATTGCAAACGTAAAAGGACTAACTACCAAAAAAAAAAAAATTAAATCTAAATAAACCCGATTCAAATAAATACTTTAAATGCAAGTCATCATTTGATAGGTATCCTGTTAAAGGAGAATACAAGGTCTCTATGATTTATTTATTTACTTTTGCATACGATTC
>NC_089747.1:58496633-58509133 GCF_040412425.1 Macrobrachium rosenbergii
AAGAGGTTGAAGTCTTTTGGTGAGGGTCGCATCCTCTTGAAATAATTTGCATGTATGTATGTATATCCTTTATTAATAATAAAGACATAATGACACCCCATACCTGCCAAACACCAGGACGACTCTCCATAAAAAAATATCAAATCATTCATAAATCACTGTTCGGGGCTTGAAAGTCGAAAAGGAAATGTCTTCTGGCGAGAAGCGACATTCATATTTCTCCCAGAATCTGGAGATTGTTCCCTTCCACGAGCTCAAGATTTGGTGAAACCACATTTTTTTAAAACTATACGTAACATTTTGCGCAATGTTGCTGCTGATGCATGTGTTAATAAACAAGCCGCATATAACTTAACCTTTAATACTCATTTCAAGTACCCACAAGAGACGGTCGCTGTAAATTTCCTACATCCCGAATACTTTATCCACGACAGGATTTTGAAAGTGTTTGAGAGACCATTAGTGGCCACAAATTTGACTGTTGTTTTGTATGTAAGTTGCTAGTATGTTTTCGTGCTGGCGTGTAGTTATCAATTTCATCTTTTATTTATATTTACAATTTTCCCGCATTCATACGTGCAAGAATATATATATATATATATATATATATATATATATATATATATATATATATATATATATATATATATATATGTATGTATGCCTATCATTATTTCCCTGTAGCTCCGTTCAATTGTTAATCTTCTACATGCTACTAAGTAATTTATTGTGGGGATACTGGCCCTGTGCCCTTCTCTCTTCCTTGCTGCTGAATTAATGCTAAGCAGGAAATGTTCAAAACATTAGCAGGTGCACATAGCTTCACCTGACGGTTACTGAAAGTGTCAACCTAGAAATCATCACAGGCAAAATTGATGAAATTCCAAAAGGGGCAGTAAAGCCCAGCCACAAGAGACAGATATGGAGGTCAGGGGATACAAAGGAAGGGGCAGGGCGTTGTAGGGCTTTACTCCGCAACCTGATCAATTATGATGAAAGCGAAAGGTAGAAGTGGGAGTCTTTTCTCAATCAGTATAGAAAGTGAGTACCATTATAATATGTACAACGCTGACCATACCAGAAGAAATAGACACTGCCACGTCTTCAAGCAATACAATTTGAAGACATGAAGTAAATGTATCCATGCAGAAGTGCGCAATTATGTAAACGCAATGCTTCTTTGTGGGTAACATTTTTTTTTTTTTTTTTTTTTTCTTAGTCGTCGAGAATAATACGGAGAATTCATCCCGATTGTTGCTGTTGCTGTTACGGAGACTAGGGTAATGTTCAACAAAAACCTTGGGCAGGTCAGTGTTGGGTGGTACTGGAATCAGGCGCTCTTGCATAATTTTCACATCATCGGCGGTGGTTCGTCCAAATCTAAGCCTTTTCAATATGCGTATTATAATGGCACTCGCGTTCTGTACTGATTGAGAAGAGACTCCAGCTTCTACTTTTCGCTTTCATCATAATTGATCAGGTTGCGGAGTAAAGCCCTGCGCCCTACCCCTTCCTTTGTATCCCCTGACCTCCATATCTGTCTCTTGTGACTGAGCTTTACCGCCCCTTTTGTGATTTCATCACTTTTGTCTGTGATTTCAGTCCTTTTTTTTCAGTGGCAACGCCCTAGGTCGATAAAAATGTGGTAACAAAGGAATGGGGTTGTTTAGTTTTAGATATAGTTTTCTTAGACCTATGTGGCTTCTCCGTGATTATGGTAGCTCAGCTCTATGGATAATTGTACAGTATACATACATACATACATACATACATATACATACATACATACATACATACATATATATATATATATATATATATATATACATATATATATATATATATATATATATATATATATATATATATATATATATATAATGTGTGTGAAAAAATTCTAACTCTTGAGGCTCTTTATTTAGGGTAGGTCAACGATCGCGAAAACCAAAACAGCGTAGGTAAATTGAACGTGTGTGATAATTTTTAATTACGGTAATTGACAGTAAGTCGTCCATCTTCTTCAAACACCACTTGCTATTCACACACATTAAGAAAACGGCGTCTCTTCTGTTACGAGCAGTCCGTGCCCAAGCATCTGGAAATTTGAATTTTGGTGGCTAATTTGAATGGCATACTGTAACTTTAAAATTCCATCATTTCAAAAAACAAACTCCAGAATACGAGCTTTCGGAAAAAACTCCAAAGATATGTAAGGTCCCTCAAAAACCGACCCACCCCCTACCACACCATCCTGAACGCCAAATATCGATATCTGGATCTCCGGAATGGCAGAACTGATTTCGATGAAATTTGGCACGATTTGAGACCTTGGTGGGAAACCTTTGAAGCCAGAGTTTCATCCCAGTCGGTTGAATATTTCCAGAGTTATAAAGGGCCCAAATCGGGGTTTTTAATATCCGCAAGCTACAGTGGCGGTTGACAATCATCGAGTCACTCCTGTGTTGCTCAAGGTCTGTAGGTTCATGAAGATCAAGTTCCTGTCACTTCAGCATGAGCCTGTTTTTGGTATACATTTTGCTCATAATTTCAGTAGTTCTTCAAAGACTTAACTTCCATAAATTACATCTTCTTCAAAGACTTGACTTTCATGAATTTGTTTTCGATTTTATGTAAAGTTTTCATAATTCAAATTTCATCTGCAGGTGGAGTTTGAGCCTCCTCAATCCTCCGCAATGCATTTTTGTGTCTGAATTTGCGGTAGATTTCATCACATCATTACAACGAATTCCAGCAGTGGGTCGGTATTCACAGAAGGTTTTAATATCCTCTTTCAGTTGGGTAGTGTAGACACAGCGCGCCCTAATCCGCTTTCTTCGTGAACCAAAATGGATCTATACCTGGTTACGTAAAGGACGTATTCTTTGAGAATTACCCTCCGGTGCACGCTTACCTGTTCAATTAATCTTTACCTTGTTACCTTTCATCTCCTCATGCCCGTCTGTTGCAGCGTTCCCTTAATCATGTTGCTAAATCGGAATGACGTCAGTTTCGCCTGACCTTGATGAATAGACCGGTTTCTCGCACGTAATAAAAAAAAAATGAATTTGCGAATTATGGTTCTAGATAATGAGTTGGTGGTTTCATTATATGTTGGAAACTTTACTAACTTTAGGTTGTATTAGTTACGGAATACAAGTTCACTGTACACATGGCATACACACGTACGTACACGCACAAACACACACATGTATATGTATACTGTATATATATATATATATATATATATATATATATATATATATATATATATATATATATATATATATATATATATATATATATATATATATATATATATATATATATATATATATATATATATATATGTGTGTGTCTATCATCAATAAGTTATATAT
Source organism: Macrobrachium rosenbergii (assembly GCF_040412425.1). Taxonomy (NCBI): domain Eukaryota; kingdom Metazoa; phylum Arthropoda; class Malacostraca; order Decapoda; family Palaemonidae; genus Macrobrachium; species Macrobrachium rosenbergii. The sequence goes on from NC_089747.1 coordinate 58,500,011, forward strand.
ATAAAAAATTGTGTGATGAATTAAACCTAAAAAATTTGTTAATTGAATTGCATCATTATATTAAATAATACCATCTATTACCTTAATTCACTTGCCAGTTGAGGGATCTAGCGCCTAATTAGTTGATGAGAAGTTGTGATATGACACTCAATCTATCAGGGTCATTAGGAGAGCAAGTTGTGCCCTTAATGATTTGTCGTCATCGCTTCAATCAACAAAGGAATTACGAAAAGTGGAGGAACGGTGTCCAGGATATTCTCTCCAAGGGCAGTATTGTTCCTCTCGTCAGATGAAATACTGTAGGTCCTTCATCGAGAGGCTGACATGGACTTTTTGGTACATATATATTTCAAAGTTTTATCTTGCTTTTGTATATTCAGATCTTGGACCACTAAAAAATTACATCCTCTCTTCTCGTTCTTTTTTATATACAAATTATCAATGATAGTAATATCTTTTTCTCACAATTTTATCTATTCATATATTAATGTGCTCATTTTTTCTTTTCTGATAACTGATCTCCTCTTTTTGTATTTCGAGTTACCTTCTGTTATCTCTTTCAAATGAGCACCATATGCTTTAAAGCTTGAATTTCAAGTCAATGGCCCCTGTGGCTTGATCCACGGGATATAATAATAATAATAATAATAATAATAATAATAATAATAATAATAATAATAATAATAATAATAATAATAATAATAATATGGAGAGATATAAAGAACTATGCGATATAATTATAATCGTCAAAAGTATTTGGTGTTTATTTCCATAGCACAATGTAGCAATGTTCTTCAGAAATATCTGGGAGATTTTCAGCGTCAAAACAGGTTTGTTAACATCCCCCCCAAAAAGGAACAAACATGTTTATGATAGATCAAGGGAAGCAATTTGCCATTTTTGGAATTTCGTAATAAGACCAGTTATTGACAGAAAGACGACGCGTGACGTTTTGGTATAACTACGAGCGAATAAGTTCTATAATAAAATTGGTAGAGAATCACAAACCACTTATAATTGTCAGATTGTGAATAACATACAACTCATAACCTATTCTCAACGTTAAGAATCTTAATATCTTAATGAAATAAAGTAAACATGATGTCTTTTTTAAATGAATCGAATGTTTTATGTTCTTCTTCCAAGAAAGAGAGGATGATGACTTCCCATCAGTTATTATTTTAAATCTATATTTGTCAACCAATATTTCTAAAGCGGTTTTTATCTCTTTTGGCTATCGGCGCAATGTGAAGCCCTGATGAAGCATTTTCTCCAAGAACGACCTATATAAGAGAGCCTGATATCCAAACCAATAGCGTAAGTCAGCACAGTCCTGGACTTCAAAAAAAGCAGTCCAGTAATTGCTTCTTCATTATCCTACCAAGGTCACTCATTCAGCGCAAAGCATGGTTCGCAAAACTTGATGAAACAGTTAGGACATTTTATTCAATTTGTTTTATTTAAATTTGTTCCCTGGTCTTCATTCATAGCACAGAAATAATGATGTTTCATGTAAGGGATTATTATACGTACTGTATATGGTTGTGAAGATATATTGAAAATGGTTATCTATCCACACACACACACACACTCACACACCCACCCACACCCACCCACATTACACCACACCACACACACACACACACACACACACACACACACACATATATATATATATATATATATATATATATATATATATATATATATATATATATATATATATATATATATATATATATATATATATATATATATATATATATATATATATGTGTGTGTGTGTGTGTCTGTCTGTCTGCGTGTGTGTATGTGTGTGCATATTCAAATATGTATGTGTGGTAGGCGAAATTAATTTAAGGTTTTAAACCAGAAGTAAACGTTCAAAGAATATCAACGAAAATCATAGTAAATCCTTTAGGTTGTACGTGTAACAGGTTCAAGAAAACGAATGAATCTCTAATTATACAACGAAATCGCACGTTAAAATCTCTTAAGCGCAGCAGAAATCCTGTTTCAACTCTAATCAGGAAACTCTTTTAACTTTAAGCGGAAAACTCGTGTCACTTCTTCAGGAAACTTCCCAGAGTACTAAGCAACGTTAAACTTTAAATGGTGGTAGGGTGTTACTTAAACTTATACATTTTTTTTTAATATTTAAGAAAACTTTACACGTATTATGGGATAAATATTTTTTATAGTTAATATTTTTAGTGCCGTTTACCTTCATTTTTTTCTAATGGCTTCTGTTATTTTCATTTTGGATGAATTGACGAGTCGGTAATGAAAACAAAACTATCTCTATATTATAAATAAGTAAGTAAAGATTCTCTATATTCCTAATTTGTAAAGATATTAGATAGATTACTAAAGAAAAAATTATTTGCTTATGGACAGTACACAATTTTTGGTCAAAATGTGCTCCTGTCATCGCTTTCAATACCAAAGGCATCTGGAAGAGAGCAAGAACAAAACAGGTATGGAACAATACCTGCATTCGTAAGATGAAATAGCAGCTCCTTCCATTTGGCCGGAAAAGATAATTTTGTATTTTAGAAACATTTCGGAATTACCTGTGAAAGGACTAAACTATAGTACACCTAATTTTCTTCCTCTAACCTTATAGATAACTATAAAATTACCTGTTTAACAAGTGAAGTTTCATGGCTAGCGCTTAGATGCTTTGAATAGTAAGGTAAAAATAATAGTGTAGTTAAAGAAGAAAAATATAGAGGAGTAAATGTCAGTATCAAAGAACTTATGTAATGCAAATACTCCGTTGGCTTCCCGATACTAGATAGAGAATGATAGCTTCTTGTTGTGTTAGCGAGGTAATGCGGTTTTCCTTATGGCCTGCACGTTCTAATCAATCTTCCTTTCTCCAGGAAAATTTTATATACAGTCGTTTTGCTATACTCATGGATGACAGGTGGCTGTAGATCTTTAGGCATATATACTGATTTTGTGCCTGAAAATACTATTCGTTGCATATTTAACTTTGAAAACGAGTGGCACTTAATTTAGGATTTAAGTTCCTCCTACTGAAGAAATTTGTGTCTACATGGAAACATGTTAAAAGAGACGAGAAGAAGAATGCGTAGGGAAGGTTACTTGGCTATAGACATAAATCTTTGGGAAAGTTGATTTTTCCTTTCTCCATGATATATGCTATTAGGAACATTATTAACACCAGTATACCTTAAACATGGCTTTTCAGTTCTGAAAGAATTTATATTCACACAAAAACGGACGCTGATATGCTCATCAGGAACCACAAAAGACAAATTGAAAACTCACCATAAATGTTCCATATTGCTTGATTTTTTACAGTCTCTATTTGCTTCGAAAAACTAACATTGTAGAAGAATCGCTTGTTATTGTAAGCTTACTGAACAAACTAAAACCATTGAAAATGAACGGTATTATCTAACGTTTTTTATTAAGCCTACTTCTAGTGACTTTAGTTAATGGAAATAGAGAGAAATAAAAAAGAATTAGATATAAAGTCATAACCTTTTTCAGTCCAATGTTCTCCATTGCAATGGAAGTTCTATATTCTTACAACGAAGGACGCCTTAAGTTAGGGTAGGCGGGGTAGGTAGGTAGGTAGGCGTGGGAGGGCGGGGGTTGCGCGTGGAGGTTGGGCTTGCATCTTAAGTAGGGGTGGGGGGGGGTAGGAAAGATCGTTCCATTAGAGCACGTAATGAAGAAAGTTTTTCAGAAACGCAAAATCTTCTGTTAAACGTTGCGGCACATTTTCAGGATAAATTTGTGTAATTATGTGAGATTTACAATTTGGAAAACTTGAAATAATATACAATGCATAGACACACAGACACACATACACACACACACACACATATATATATATATATATATATATATATATATATATATATATATATATATATATATATATACTCACATATTTATAAAATTTGGCTCTCCAGTCCATTAGCTAAGAAGTCAAGTTTCATGGCGGCTGGAGAAGACCCCCAACAAGGGGGACAGATGTAGGCGTCCTACCCCCAATATCGTACGATATTTGTGGACAGAAGGTCGTTAGGGCACAAGGACAGGTCATGTTAGTAAATGGGCCGCTAGGCTGACCCTTAGTTAGTCTTAACTATAAGAGTTATTTCCCTTTGACCTTTGTGCTGGCTGTCCAGTGCCAGCTGCTGGAATCAAATGGGGCGCCTCTGCAACCTAGGTCGATCTCACTCTGTGCCCAAACTCAGAAGCGCGAGGTCGCTTCTCTGTTCTACTCCCACTGGTCATGTGTCGGGACTTCTGCGGCTTGAATCCATCTTTTTCAAGTGAGCTCTATGCACGGATGCAATAAGGTACGTCTTGAAGTTGCAAGTAACGCCAGTGTTCTGTTCCTTGTTCTAAATTTATCTAAATTTTCAGTATTTCTAACTTTTCATTCTCCCAAACAAAGTCCCTTCGTTTCCCACAGCCTAACAGCCTAGCACACACATTTTCCCTCATGGCTTGTTCCAAGCCTTAATTAAGTTTGTTCTGTGATAATAATTAGAACATTCCAAAAACAGTGCTACCATGTGCTAATTAAAACTAATTAATAATTCCCTCCATCATGAATAATTAGCTTCGTGTGAGAGAAAGTCTTTGTGTAAATGAATGCTGACCTGGAATTCTTTTCCATAATCCTGTTATCTGGCTCTTCGTGTTCTGCCCCTGCCCTTGAGAAACAATTGCCTTAGAAGACTCAATTCCATCTTCTGAAATCGACACTCTACAAGGACCATGTGTAGGTCCCTTCAGTGTTATCGTTGTGCTCATGTAAAATAATTTTATCAGCCAGTCTTAAGCAGTTTATAAGATTCGTGTCAAACTTTTATTTATTTGCTAACTGAAGTTACACTTTTTATTGCACGTTGCATGTGCCTTGATTGCTGAACTGCCAGGCTGTCCATATTTATTTCTAGTTGCAAATCTGTAAATGAATTAATTTAATCTAACTGACTGGTTTGAAAGGCGACCTTCCCATTTTCTTTGAATAGATGTAATTTCTAGGTAAGTCATACTATTAATTACGTTTATTGCTTATGTTCTGAGATCAAGGTGTCGGCCCCTGAAGCAAATTACATTCAAAATTCAATTCAACTCTTTGAACTGGACTCAGAACACAACAATATATATATATATATATATATATATATATATATATATATATATATATATATATATATATATATATATATATATATATATATATATATATATATATATATTGTGTGTGTATATATAACTGAATCATGAAGATATGGAACATGATGGATGTATAAATAAAGGCAATAGCCATGAAGTGAAAAGAGAAACACGGAGTGGTTGATAGGCCTTTCAACTTACTGCCCTTACTTAGCCGACTCATAAGAAATATAAAAATAAGTTTACAAGAAAACTAGTATAATTGACAATTGGAGATTTTTAAAGAACAGATGTACCTGGAATTCAGCACAGTTGCAGAATTAGTCGACCTCTCAAAACAAGGGTGAATATTTGAGAGGTTTTACAAAAGATTATGCCCAACAGCTCGAAAGCAGGGAAGACTAAATTAAAGGATTATACAGGGGAAGAGACGGGGCACCAAAAATGACAATGGAATGAATAAGTTGATTACATATGTATATAAATGTACAACAACTCAGTATATTCTCCTTTTGGTAAACAATGACAGTTTTTGCAAAGTGAACATTTAAAAAAATATATATGTATATTAAACATACAAATACATAGAAAATATATATAAGGTAAGTAATTAGTAATTAAGTCATTGATTTTATCTTTAAACATTTTACTAATAAAGGGTCCAGATAATACATGCCAGGACTAAGGTTAAAATTACAGCTGGAAGTAATCTGTAAAATAGCACATTCTAAAAGATTTCGTGAAGATAAATATTTACATCTGGCAATCACTACCTTTCAATCCAATTTATCCTGTGAGTGTATTCATTTAAATGAATGAATATTGCGATGGAAGTTTGCCCACTTTTGGCAGAATACTTGTGCTGTTTAATTCTTGATTCTAAATCCTTACTGGATTAACCAATATAAAAAGAAGAGCAGTCCAAGCATGGAATTGTATATATTATGCTGTTGCTTTCCTTAGGGCTATTTTTTTATAACATTCCTTATAGTGTGTTATTATAAGAAAAAACCAGGTTAACATTAAAAGATTTTTACAATGATTTTATGGTTTCAAAACCATTAAAATAAGGCAAGCTAAGAATGTTCTTAGAGGTTTCTTTCTGCATGTACTTTCGCTATAAAACATTTTGTGGGCTTTATTATAGCAAATATCCAGTATATGTAAAGGGTAACATAGATCTGTCCCTATTTTTCTTATGCATTCGATTTCTTGATCCAAATACCGGGGACTGACAATGCGCAATGCTCATAAAAACATAGAGGAAAAAGTGGATATTTTGATATTAAGGTGGTGACTTGAATGAAAATTGACATAAGTTAAGTTGTTGGTTGTTTTTTCTTATAAATACTGAATTTGCATTGAAATGGTTCTCTGTGTATTACAACATCTAAGAATGGGAGGCAGTTGTCTTTTTCTAATTCTAAAGTAAACTTTAGAATTAGAAAAAGTAAACTTTTGAAATATTTTATGACTTGATCAAGGGGATTTTTTGTTAGATTTTTGTAAGTCGTATCATCATCCAGTATGCAGTCAGCTTTGTCTAAAATTACAACACTGTTCGACTTATCAGCTTTTGTGACGTTGATTGTATTGTCGTTGTTTAGGTCGGTCAAAGTTTTCTTATAACGAGCGGGGAAATTACTTTCGTGACTAACATTGGCAGCTCCCTAAAGAATGCCTTTAATTCGATCAACATGATTTTGGGGAAGATAACAATATTTTTCGAATTTGCAAAGGGACGACGCAATCGTTAAAGCAGAGGGTCTATTCGGTATAAAAAAGGATAAACCGTATCCGAGTGCACTCACATTTTCACTTATTTGTTTACTTGACAAGCTTATAACACAATCATTTCGTGCACTATTAGTCCAGTCACTGGTATCAATAAGATTTTTTAGTTTTTTGTATAGTTTCCTTGTTAGAGCATCTGTAGTCCTACGAAGTTTTCCGTAAATTTCTTGCCACAGCGAGTTCTTCCAGTCACTAGGTTGTACATTCGTGATTGTAAGTTTATATTTAATGGTTAATTCTACTAACAAATTGTATATGGAATTTTTTGAAAAACGATATTTACCTAACATCATTTATATTCCTTTAAAATGTTATAGATATGTTGAGGATATTTTAGCTGTTTTGCCTGCTGGTATTCATGTAAATGATTTACTTTCCAATCTGAATAACCAGGTGCCAGTATTTATAGGAAACCATCCAACAACTAAACTTACGTGCATTTTTATTCAGCCCACCACCTTAATATCAAAATATCCACTTTTTCTTCTGTTTTTCACGAGCATTGCGCATTGTCAGTCACCAGTATTTGGATCAAGAAATCGAATACACAAGAAAGATAGTTACAGATTTATGTTATCCTTCACATATACTAGATATTTGTTTTAATAAAGCCCACAAAAAGTTTTATAGTGTAAGTAACATGGAGAAAGAAACCTCTAAGAACATTCTTAGCTTTCCTTTTTGAAACCATGAAATCATTGTTAAAATCTTTGAATATCAACTTGATTTTTTCCTATAATAACACACTAAAAGGAACGTTAATAAAAAATAGCTATAAGGAAAGCAACAACATAATATATAAGATTCCATGCTTGGACTGTTATTCTTTTTAAGCCGGTCAATCCAGTTATGATTTAGAAGTAAGAATTAACCAGCATAAGTATACCGTCAAAACTTGGCAAACATCTAATGCAATATTCAGTCATTTAAGGGAGAACTCTCACAGGATAAATTGGACTGAATGTTCAGTGATTGCAAGGTCGAACGATTTCTCTTCATGAAATCTTTTAGAATCTGCTATTATATAGATTACTTCCAGCTGTAATTTTAACGTTAGCCCTGGCATACATTATTTGGATCCCTGTATTAGTAAAATGTTTAAGAATGATCCTAAAGTTAAAATCACTGACTTAATTACTTATTATTTAGATTATATATGTTTTCTATATATTTGTATGATTAATTTTTTTCTTTAAATGTTGGCTTTGCAAAAATTTTATTGTTTACCAAATGGAGAATATAGTGATTTGTTGTGCATTTATAAACATATGTAGTCAGCTTATACATTCCATGGTCATTTTTGGCGGCCAGTCTCTTCCCCTGCACAATCCTTTAATTTACTCTTCCCTGCTTCCGAGCAGTTGGGCCTAATCTTTTGTAAACCCTCTCAAATATTTACCCTTGTTTTGATAGGTCCACAAATTCTTCAACTGTGTTTGATTCCAGGTACATTTGTTTTTTTTACAACCCCATCTTTCAATTATACGAGCTTTCTTGTAAACTTATTTTTATATTTCTTATGAGTCTGCTAAGTAAAGGACAGTAAGCCAAAAGGCACAGCAACTCTTCGTGTTTCACTTTTCCCTTTTGGGCTATTGCCTTTTATATATATATATATATATATATATATATATATATATATATATATATATATATATATATATATATATATATATATATATATATATATATATATATATATATATATATGTATGTATATATATATATATATATATATATATATATATTTAAATATATATATATACTGTATATATGTACATGAAGAATTTCAAAGACCATAGTCGGGTCGTCTGCTCATTAAAATATAAACAGGAACTTATAAGAGATGGTAGACAAAATTTCTTCATCAAGAGAAATAATGGAAAAAGTTTTAACTTAAGGCTGAACTTTCAGGTCCTCTTAATTCGCTACCTGGATACTGTAGAATTTCTTCTCGTGGGACAAAGGTACTTTCCCACAACTCGTGTGTGGAATTAAGTAATCATTCTATGTCCTTCAAAGATTCGGAATGGTCACATTATTTAAATTCTTTCTTAGAACAGGAATAATTTTTCTATTTTATGTTAAAGAAGTCCCATTATCTGTCCCTAGAGTCGGATTAATTATTTCATATGATGCTAGTGAAAACTCTTTATC
>NC_089747.1:58516633-58554133 GCF_040412425.1 Macrobrachium rosenbergii
GACATAAAAGGCTTCCAACACAGAGCGCTGGTGAGTGGGGATTTTTTTTTTTTTTTTTTTTTTTTTGGTGATTGAAAATCTATGAGAGAGAGAGAGAGAGAGAGAGAGAGAGAGAGAGAGAGAGAGAGAGAGAGAGAGAGAGAGAGAGTATTAAAAGATTTTAACACTGATTCTATGGTTTCAAAACCACTAAAGTAAGGCAAGCTAAGAATGTTCTTAGGGGTTCGTTTCTCCAAGCTACTTTCACTATAAAACTTTTTGTGGGCTTTATTGTAACAAACGTCTATGTGAAGGTTAACATAAATCTGTCCCTTAATATCAAAATATCAATTTTTTATTACATGTTTTATGAGCTTTTGCATTGTCAACCCCAGGTTTTGGATCAAGAAATTAAATACATAAGGAAAATAGAGACAGATTTATGTTATCCTTCACACATCCTAGATATTTGTTATAATAAAGCCCACAAAAAGTTTTATAGTGAAAGTAACATGGAGAAAGAAACGTCTAAGAGCATTCTTAGCTTGCCTTATTGTAGTGGTTTTGAAAACAAAATCACTGTTAAAATCTTGTAATGTCAACCTCGTTTTTTCCTATAATAAATTAGGTCTTCGTTGGGTGAGTCGGTAGAGCTGTGGACTGGACTCGCTGGGCCGGAGTTCGATTCCCCGGCCGGCTGATGAAGAGTTAGAGGAATTTATTTCTGGTGATAGAAATTCATTTCTCGCTATAATGTGGTTCGGATTCCACAATAAGCTGTAGGTCCCGTTGCTAAGTAACCAATTGGTTCTTAGCCACGTAAAATAAGTCTAATCCTTCGGGCCAGCCCTAGCAGAGCTGTTAATAAGCTCAGTGGTCTGGTAAAACTAAAGTATACTTAACTTTAACCTATAATAACACACTAAAAGGAATGTTAATAAAAAATAGCCCTAAAGAAAACATAAACATAATATATAAAATTCCATGTTTGGACTGCCCCTCTTTTTTATATTGGGCAGTCTAGGAAGGATTTAGATGTACGTATTAAACAACTTAAGTATTCTGTCAAAACTGGGCAAACATCCAATGCTATATTCATATATTTAAGTGAAAACTCTCACAGGATAAATTAGACTGAAAGTTCAGTGATTGCCAGATCAAAAGATTTTCCTTCAAGAAATCTCTTATAATCCGCTGTTATACTGCTTACTTCCAGCTGTAATTTTAACCTTAGCTCTGGCATGTATCATTTGGACCCTTGTATTACAAAAGTGTTCAATAACTACCTAAAGGTAAAATCACTGACTTAATTACAAATTAATTACCTTATATATATTTTCCATGTATTTGTATGTTTAATATAATTTTTTTGTAAAAATATTCATCTTGCAAAAATTATTATTGTCTACCAAAAAATAAGAGTTATTGAGTTGTACTTTTATAACATATTTTGGTGGTCAGTCACCTCCTTGTATAATCTTTTAATTGTCCTGTCCCTGCTTCTGAATGGTTGAGCCTAACCCCGTTTTGGCGTTTCTACTAATTCCTCAAGTGTGTTGGATTCCAGGTAAATATTTTTTCCTTTGCAATCCCCATCAGTCATTTATATGAGCTTTCTTTGTAAACTTATTTTTATAATTCTTCAGTCTGCTAAGATTGGACTAAAGTCAAAAGGCCTTGCAGCACTCCATTGTTTCTCTTTCCTCCTTGGATTTTATTTTATATATTTATATATATATATATATATATATATATATATATATATATATATATATATATATATATATATATATATATATATACATGTTTGTGTGTGTGTGTGTACCAGTGCGCGTGAATTAATAGTCACTGTCATCTGTGTAAACACGAGTGATTTTAATTGCACGTTAATGAAAGTATATAGTCTGTCACATAAAAAGTAACCAGTCCGTTTTCTGTTATCCTGTTTTGTGAAAAAAATAAAACAGAATCATAATGAAGCCTCTCTTTACATAATGGCGATCCTTTGTTGGAATCAAAACATAACTTCAGCTCGATATCCATTATATGTAAATTACTCGAATTCTCCTCCTCTCGTTCCCCGATGAAAAATAGCAGCTGCTGACATTTTAATTCCCCATTTGCAAATGTTTTCCACCAGTGTTGACTCACCTCACGCGAATTGAACTGTGGCCCCGCGTAAACAATCACTATTTTTTCTCTGTTCAGCCACGAATATCCAGAGCTTGTTTTGACAAGTCGCACTAATACAGAGAATAATTTTCGATTATGAATATATTATAAATCTCTAAATTTTGTCTCTCCTGGGAGGTGGAGAGTACATATTTACAACTTCAAAACATACGATATAATGTTTTCTTCCATGTTAGTCTCATTTATATTGTTTATGTATTTGCCTGGCAATTACGTGCATGTCAGCATGAGTATTTAGAAAGCGTTCTGCTTTCAAAAGAGCATTATTATTTGCTTAAACGATTTACCTGCTATGCACTTTATATTTATTTGCTACAAATAGATGATATCAAATTGTAATTTTATGCCAGAAGCGGCCATGTAATTTATGCTGTAAAATATCTCCGCAAACTCTCAAGTCTCTGACGTACAAAGCAGTTGTTTTGGTTGATTTACATGAATTTTTAACGTAATTTTTCATAAGGAGAGAGAATTGACTAACAGAACGGGCTTCTAAGTAGTACAAAAAATGTTAATTAAGATTTAAATCAGAGGTATAACCCAAGAACACCACTGGAAGACAGAAACTCGCACAAAGGAGGGAGTCTGAAATCACCTCCGCCTCAGTAAATATAAAGGAGGTTAAACAGCTGACAACCACAGATTTCCGCAAACCAACTTCTCCCCGACATTATCGTTCTTTTGCTTGACTTTCACAGCGGCGGCATTACGATTCTAAATCCGGCTACGTTCCATAAACAACGCAAAAGACAATACAGTGAGTTCTGCTCATGTTGCGGTCTTCTTATTGTGCGTCCAACTATGCAGATATGACCCCAAAAACTTTCCTCATTACAGCAGTGGCGAAGAACGTTGTCTCTCGGAAAGTGCTGAGAGACAACATTGTGCAGTTATCGTTTTTTTCTTTCTTTTTTCTGTTAAAATGGTATACGAGTGCAACTCAGTAATTGGTTTTACATAGTCTTACATATGTTACACAGATATGATTAGCATTCTGTTTTAGGGATAGGCAACCTAATGGAAGAAGTCTTATGACGAGCCACTTTAGGAAGACTGTGGAGGAATATTTAAGAAATTATTCCAACAAACTCTTTCACATACGCATGCTCTCTCTCTCTCTCTCTCTCTCTCTCTCTCTCTCTCTCTCTCTCTCTCTCTCTCTCTCTCACACACACACACAGACACACACACACACACATATATACACACACACACATATATATATATATATATATATATATATATATATATATATATATATATATATATATATATATATATATATATATATATATATACAAATGCGCTAATATATTATAATAATTAGAAAATTTCTTAAATTCTTTCTCCTTCGGTTAATGCATATCGCTTAACAATGACCTAATACCATTATTTGTTATTATTAAATTTTTTTACCCTTATTCATTGCCATTATTGTTTTTATGCTAAAAAAGTGTAACAGAAAAACTATACCGTATTTGTCTTAAATAACAACAAAATAAATAAATGCTGGAAAAAAGAATGCGTACACTGTAGGTATTCACAGTTGCTAAACACCTGTACTTTTTCTCTCTAACTGCATTTAGTATATATTTTAATAAAAAAGAAACATTAATGACTATTTTGCTATATGATTACTCAAGTAGGAATACAAGCTAAGTAAATTTTACGACATATTTAAATAAATTCATGGCTATGTTTTAGAAGAACTGAAGCATTTTCACCTGGAAATTCATTATTCTTGCCGTCCAAATGCATCACTGAAAATTACCTCCAAGGGAACACAAATGCAGGCTTAGTCCTTTCCTCCTTTTGGCTACTAGTTAAAGCACACCTCGTGTTAGGTTACATATATGAAATGGAACGCATACCTGACAACATCTTTGGGGGATTGTGGTAGCTACTGATTTTTGTATTCTTCGATTGTACGTAATCAATATTCACAAAGAAGCGTTGTCTCCTCTTTTGTTTTCAAAGGCAGCACGCTATGACCTTGTTCCTTATATTATCGGTATTATGTCACAGAAATGTTCCTTAATTTTCGAAATATTATTTTCTTTTGCCCCTGCACATTGGCCATATAATTATATCTCATCACTTAGCTTAGATGAGTTTTTTCTCCTTTTCAAATGAATTTCAATAAAATGCCAATTAGGATAATACTTGTAATGCCAGTTATATTAAGGATAATATATATATATATATATATATATATATATATATATATATATATATATATATATACATATATATATATATATATATATATATATATATATATATATATATATATATATATATATATATCTGTATATATATATATGTGTGCTAAGCTCGGACAAATGTGAGAGGTATCCTAGTTTTTCTTTAAGTCATTAGGAATGAGGCTGCAAATCTCGCAATGTATCTTGCTTTCCTAATATGTTGACAAGAGCGCGTTCATTTACTTTTTTGACGTTGAGTTCATAATTTGTCGCATTTGTTACCCTTCAGATTTGAGGTTCGTAATTATAACAGCGTCAATTTCAATGCAAAAGTTGTCTATTATAACAATGAATGTAACTGTAATAACTGAAGAACCAGTTAACAGATCTGTTGTTTGTCTCTAGGGATGTTTGTCTGGCTGCTTATTTGGTCGTTTTCTTATGGAAAGTTCCAATTACTGATGTCTGAACAACATATAGGGTCTGCTAAACCACTGGAAATTGGAATATACATTTTCAAACGGAAAAGATGTTTTGATGGAAAGACTATTATCAGTTTGGAATTTAATTCAATATAGTTTGAATAAGATGAATAAATTCAAACTGTACCACAATAGATTGGTCGGAAGGTGAAGTTCGACACTACATTTTAATCAACACCATTTGTAATTTTAAAAAGCAGTAACCAAATAAGAGAAAGAAATTATTTGTGTTCTTACGTTATCAACATAACTGAATGAAATAGATTACTACAGAATTTATAGCTAGCATGAGCCAGTATATATTTATTCCAAACATTGTACACTATACCACTGTGCGTAATTTGTTTCTGTTCTGGGACAAAAAAAGCAAAGACCAAGACAAGCAATAGACAAAGCCTATTACATATTTGAGAACAAGTACCACTTAGCTATTGAACTCCATTTTCTTAAATGCCCTAAAACCTGATGTTGAATTACTCCCAGCTACATTGAGCTTTGAATATAAAACCAATTTCAGTCTCAGTGTTCCTGTCACCAATACCATTATCTTGAATAAACACGACAGTATTCTCCAATAACTGTTGGTGGCGCATGCAAGTGTAAGAATTTTTTTTTTTAACACTCCGTCTTGCAAGAAAAATACAGTGAAATGAGATGCTCAAACAAACTTGCAAGTTAAATGAAGAGGACTTTATGCCTAATACATACAATCCAGAATATACCTGAAGTGGCAAATCAATTCAGAAGGACTACTTGTTTAGTTCCTAAATCAATCATGACCTACAGTCAGTCCAGCTTCAATTTTATTTGCAACGAAGAATCAAGAACGAAATTTGACTTAAAAATTAATTGGAAGTTGTATTCATAGGCCATTCATTCCCTGTAACCTGATAAAGTACTTGATGCTATACGTCATACAGTAAAAACATTGTTAAAGTGGTAGCTTGGAGGATAAAGATTTTATTTTAGTAATATACACTTGGTTACGCTGCTGCAGTAAAATCTCATTTGACGCTTTATATCTCGATTTTGTTAAAATGGTACTTTGAAGGATGAAGATTTTATTTTAGGAATATACCCGTGGTCAATAAAAGTGGCAGCTCATTTTCCTTAAGAGCAATAATTATCCAAAGTAGGTCATTGAACTCTGATGATTTTTGCCCTTTAAGATATGGATTAAATCTAAGATTATGAGGTTATGTGGTTAAAGTACTAACATGAGGGGTAAACCATGATTACCTTAAATTACATGAAAATTGTTCCATAATATTCCTTAAGTTCTTAAATAGGTAATGTAGAATTAACTCCAGCATAATGCCTTATAACTTTGATATCACATGGAAAATATATGCATAAGAAAAAGGAAAATATCAATTACAAAAAAAAAAAAAAATGCAAATATTCACAGACCTCACCGCTGCCGAACTTATGCTTGCCTTTTCTTCCTGATGTAAGTCATTCACAGACATAGCTGAGGGTCGTGATGACAGGTTTGTCCTTGGGGGACTCTTCAAACAGGGATGAAATGCAATGGATCCGGATGAGCCTTTCTTGTCTCCGATTCCTTTCGGTCGAATAACGAAGGTTATTTGAGACAAATGATGAAGGATTGGGTAAAACAACCCGGAAAGCCCTAGAATATTTTTGCGAGTTCTGAGAGGAAAAACCTGTGATTCATTTGATTTTTTGTAATATATAAGAGAGGGGAAACATGTGACTTTTATTTTGATATTTTCTATAAATATAAAGAGTGTCTGTTTATTTACATCACATGAGTGAGACAATACATGTTGCATTCAAAATCCATACACTCACTAAAATATATTGTATTGTATGTTTTGATTGGAACAATCCATACAACGACTATATACTGTATAAAGATATATAATTATATATATAAATATATATATATATATATATATATATATATATATATATATATATATATATATATATATATATATATATATTTTTATACCGTGATTTATATATATACAAATATATATATTCACTATATATCTCCGTTATTGTCGCCGAAGGGGAATTTATATATGATAAATATATATATATCAATACGTCAACTGGAGTCGCTGAATAGGCTTTCGTCGCGGGTTCGTGTCCCCACGATTCCATTCATTTATCACTTATATATATATATATATATATATATATTGAATTTCGATATTGGACATTTGTCCTTCAGATTATATATATATATGAGTTTATATATATTATTTATTTTGATTTATATTATATATATATAATTTTTTTTTTTTTTTTTAGCTACTGAGTTTAATTAATTTTGATTTATAATGCCTTGCTTTACCTAAGAAGTAATTCTGTCAATTAAAGTTAAACTTACCACTAAAGGACAGATAGTGAATAGATCAGGTCGCCAGTTAACACTTGTTAACAAAGAACATAGGTTTATTCATAACCACAGGAATGAATTCAGCAAACTTACCAGAACACTATTTTCAGCAAAACAAGTAAATTAAATAAAGTGAATGGATTATTTACAGGAGCTAACAGCAGCTCTGATTATGAGTCTGACTTCGGACAAATCTCAATGCTACATAGAATAAACGCAATGGGTTAATGTGCTTCTCAGATGTTGTATCAGGAATTTACTGCAAAGTCGAATTAAGGCTTCTTGATACTAATGATGCGGATTCTTCTACCAGAAAGAGGATGTTGTGCAGGCCCAAGGCATACTTAATTCTGGAAAAGACATATCCAGAGAACAATTTCGTATTACAGAAATTCTCACTTGTCATTACTAATCAAAAAGGGATGATTCTTCAATATAAATTTTAGATTAAAATAAAAAAAACTTATGTCATAATCTCGAGGAACGTGCTCAGTTTGTCAAAAAGTTTAAACTAAAAATTGAAAAACTTATGTGAAAATGTTTGTTAGTTCATTCTAAAGCTATAAACCTGTTGGCTGCATGAACTGAAATTTTGTCTTGTGTTGTTATATTTTTAAGTTGTTACTCTGCTTCTTGTCACATTTTCAGTTGCTGTGTAGCCAGAAACATAAAATTCTTCCTTTTAAATACCGCCTTAATGAACAAGTCGAAATCAAGGTCTTTTTTCAATTGTTTTCCTAGTTTACAAATCAAACATAAAAAGCAAAAATTTAAAAATACAAATGGAAAACGAACTTCCTACTCTTTTTAACTTTTTATTTTTTCTTAGTTATCATAATTTTTATCATAATTTTTTCCCGTTTTTCCATTTGCTACACTCTGGCAACTATTGAACTACTTGATGTATATCAGATTTAATTTCGTTTAGATGTGATTGGTGTAATTTCTAATTCCATTGTCTCTTTTAGGTTTTTTTTTACAGTGACGTAGGTTTTTTGGGTCAGTTATCATTTACACTACTACATTTTTATATTCCAGCTACATTTAGTCAATTACAACAACTTTCCTCCCGTGGCAAAATCATTGGAAACACTCATTTACTGAATTAAGAGTTTGGCTTATTGCTTCAATACAAACCTCGGTTCTGTTTTTTGTTGCTTCTTGGAATGGTTTCTTGAAATCCAGATAAGAGTTGTTCTATCACTCTTTTCAGTTCGAACTTTCAAATCATATCTACGAAGGGAGACAACAAGACTCACCTTTGGGATCCAGGTGCAGAAAATGAAGCACAGGACGTTTTAGGCAACCATTCGGTTAGGTTTGGACACAAAATCTACGAGAACCCAGTGTAAATTAGGTTGTTACGGCTGCCTGCAGTCCTGAAATTATCGTCCAAGGAGGAATTTTACCAAAAATAGGACTTAGCCTAGTTTTCCATAATGCCCAACGATAGGATTCACAATCGAAAGCGTTGAGTTCAAATGAAAATACATCCGATATACCATAATTCATCATATGTTAGTCGTCGACGTGTTATTTTATAAATATAAAGCTTTCATTTTTATTTCTATATGTCTTAAATTTTCATGTTACGGCCTTCATGATTAGGATCTATCTATCTGTCTGAATATGGTCACCATAATAATTTGTAAAATATGTAAATCGATTCCTCCTTAAGTGTATTGTCGCCACTGAAAAAAATTCATTCACTTTTGTCGGTATTACTTTCCATTGACATTCTAAAAATGAATAGTCAAGGAAGATGGTAAAAAAAATAATAAAGTATGAAAAATGTCTTAAAGATTTTACAAATTTATGTGTTCTTTATCCGTAGGAAATTACTGGTCAATTTATACATTTTCTGGTAAAATTTTAGATCTAAACTGTACGTAAAATTTGAACCAATTATGCCAATTGCCTTAATAAGATAAATAAACTCACATCATTATATCTGACCCCAACTATTTTTATGGAAACAGTATAGTTTTAAGACCTTTAAAAATTAATGAGCTTTCATGAGAGGACTCCAGGTACAAAGAGAAGCTTAATGTATATTGACAATTAAATATTAACGTGGCTCCTACCATTCATTTTAATGAAATGTACACAATAGGGACGGTAGGGACCCGGTGATAAAATATTGCTTCCCAGTTGATTATTAAAAGTGCCTAGCTAAAAAGGCTATCAGGTTGTCATTAACAAAACATAAATCCTACTAAAAAGCATCTGTTATTTATACTTTTAAATTCGTTTGCTAGTTATCTTTCAAATATTTATTACGAATGATGTATAAAGGATAGGCGTTTCAGCAAGTCTGACAATGTATTACGTTTTATTCATTAGGATACTCTAGGTCAGATATTGATGTAAATCGAATGATAAGCATTTATTTGCTATACTTTACCCTCTGCATATATAATGATTATAAGAACGTATTCCAAAGGAATTAGAAAACGCTGCAAATGATTGATTTCAGATGTTTTACGATAGATAAAATTAAAGTTTTACCATGTATTATTATATTATATTTTTTTGTTTCAGAGAAAAGTAGATATTATATTTGTGTGCCACTGATAATCTACATTTTCCATACTTTGTGCTAGGAGATATTAAATTATAATTAACTCTAGATACGAAGTCAAGATATATATATATATATATATATATATATATATATATATATATATATATATATATATATATATATATATATATATATATATATATACATAAATACACACATATACATACATACATACATACATATATATGTATATGTATATATATATATTTTTATCACACCGTGATTTATATATATATATTTAAATGCTTATAAAAAAAATGAATATCCCCGAGAATTATCATGAAAAAATTTATATGATAAATGGACAGGCCTAATATATGAAATCCAGCTTAATCAAAAGGACTGAGCTAAAGAGTAGCTTTAAAAGTCTGGTGTACTATATTTACCCGTCGAGACGGGGAATTTCAGTACATTTCGACCATGATAGTTCATTAGTTTGTTTGATCGTATATAAATCATGTGATAAAAAAATGTGAAAAAGCTGCGTGTTCCAAACGTACCAATGAACTATATGGTCGAGGTGGGTTAATGCCGAGGATACAATTAACTGCTCGACGGGTAAATATAACCAGACTCGGCGTTTTTACTCTTGAGCTCAGTGGTTAGTTCGACTGGATTCGCTGGATAAAGTGGGATCGAGAAGTGCCCGTCCATTCATCACTTAAAATTCCCGGTGATAACAAACCTGATTTGTGGCATTATGATCATGTATAGAAGAAATAAAAGTCTATATATATAAATATATATATATATCCATATATAGTATATAAAATAGAAACCTCGATGGCTCAGTCGGTTACAGCAGCATATGGACCAGGTCTGTGTCCCTGGTTCAATCTGCTACAGGCTGATTGAAAGGCAGACACGACTATCCGGTAGACATCCCGGGATTTATATGGCATTAAATGGACAGGTTTGCTTAAAAAGCAAATGGATGTTTGACCACACACAAAACAAAGCCACTACAGTTTTAAAAAACATAACAAACATCTCACACGTCTCGAACTCTCGCCATTACTCGTGAATAACTTCTCGCTGCTGGGAAAATGCGTTGGGTCTGGTATGATACATGAAAGATACGGCCCATAAATTTCAAAGGGCAGCCGATCGAGACCAAAAAAAAAGCCAAATCAAAAGTCCTTTCAAAAGAAGGCATCGTGCTTACCCCATACAAAAATGGGAATAAAAGAAAACGTTAAAAGAAAAAAAAAAAAATATATATATATATATATATATATATATATATATATATATATATATATATATATACAAATGATAAAAAAATGAGAGAACTTTATGAAAAATTATATATTCTCTAATATATGAAATAAAAAGGAAGTAAAGAGTAGCTTTAAAACTATGCAGTATGTGAGACGAATTTCAGTACTTTACACAATATATTTCATAGTTGAGGTTTACTTGGCATAAGCTTCCAATTGAAAAATTACGACTAAAGACATTATATTTAGGGAACGATAAGATTAACTGCTAAGGAGAGAAAACCAAGTTTACAGGACCACGTTCATAGGAATAAAGTAAGAAACATCCTAAAAATGTCCCAACAAACCTGAGTGGCATTATGCAGAAGAAATAAAAGTCTGAAATAAAATGCTTCTCATCCATGAAGTTCGAAAATAGAAACCTATGGTCCGAGGTATATGGACCACGTGTCCCTAGCATTCTCTGCTACAGGCCGTTGTAATGAGTCCGACCTTGGGGGTAACCTTTCTACGGCATTAAGAATGGACAGATTGGCTTACTAGGAAACTTATTTTGACCATAAACCGTCAGTTTTAGAGGACATACCAGATCTCAGATCTTCATTGCTCGTCACCACATCAAAATGCTGGGTATCGTCTTGGGGACACGGCCCATAAATTTTGGAATATATGAAAAAAAACCTACCAAAGCAGACTTCTTTTCTAATTTAGAAAGCTGCCTGAGTAGGGATCTACGTCAGTCTTATGGTCTCTCTCTCTCTCTCTCTCTCTCTCTCTCTCTCTCTCTCTATCTCTCTCTCTATATATATATATATCTTATATATATATATATATATATATATATATATATATATATATATATATATATATATATATATATATATATATATATATATATATATATATATATATATATATTTACACACACATCTAGATAAGTGTGGGTGTGTTTGCATGTTGATGTGTGCATATGTGCATGGAATTTTTTATATTTTCTTGGGAAGATGTTTATATAAAAACCAGACTTGAACAGTTAAAATATTGTTATATGGAGACTAAAGAGTTAGCATCTCCACTCAACACATGCACTTTATTGCATAGCTAACGGACATATCTTGTCCGGATTAAAAAGCAAATTAAGTATTGTGAAGTGTAGTTCTTATAAAAACGAAAGATTTTCTTTATTTCCGTTAATTAAAAGCAAATAAAGTGTAATAACTTGATATTTAATTCTTGAAAGGGCAATAGACCCTCATTACGTTATATTTTATAAATCATTAATTAAACAGAATACAATCTGTTTCAATTTACAACCACTGAGGTTCCCAACGCAATAATTCACTGAGCACATTATAATCGTTTTGAAAATGATTCATGCTTCCCCTTAATCACCAGAAATCCAGGTTAGATCATTTTTCCTTCACTACCTTATAACTTTAATGACGCTGAAGGCCGAGACCGTAATTACACTTATTCAAACTTACATCATTATAAATTTAAGCTTATGATAACTTGTCTTTTGTTCGCCGAGTATGTTTTGTCCCTTTTGAAGGAAGGCATAGATAATATTTAGTCTTTAGAAATTTCGTTCTTCCCTTCATATACTGACAAGATTGGTTAAAATATAAAGAAGGACTAGTTTCATAAATCAATTTATTTTCAGGTTGAAACCTACACTTGGTTTAATTCTGAAAGGATCCCAACGTCCAATTAAAATATTCTTTTTTCTTTTCAATTTTTCCTATCTTTCATTTTAAAAACACATATTGCTAATCTATTTATATAGGCATTCGAAAATGGTGGTTTTTATACAAACATACACACACATATATAGGTGTGTGTATGTGTGTATATATATATATATATAAATATATATATATATATATATATATATATATATATATATATATATATATATATACGTACATGTTATAAATTTTATTATCAAAATCCTATTTAATTTTTCCTCTGATACAATATATTTCATATCCCCTGACCATTACACACGGCCATTGACAATTCACTGCAGAACAGTGGGATGAAAGTCACAGATCTCCCTTCTACATTTCTTGACAACAACAATCAATTTTGCAACTTATCGGTATTCCTTACACTTATTCTATCCCATTGCTTTTCTCACTCTTATTTCCTGAAAACGCTTCCCACCTATTAGGCTTTTATTTCATAGAATGATTCAGATGCTCCACCGACCTCTCTTGTTCCTGTTTTCTTCACAGGTTCAATGTACAGCTTTTAAACCAGGAGGGAAGTAGTATTTTTCAGCCGAGACCGACCACTACCCGAGTTCTCGCTGATTTATGAATCGTGTCGATCTCCTTTTAGTATTTATGACAACCTTTATTTTCCCCGGAGGAATTTGCAATACTCTTTGCATTATCTTACATACTTGAACTCTTGTTTGAATTCATACTAGAAAACGCTGAAAATTTTTAGAAATTTTTGGTTTATTGTAGATCTCACATTACAATTTTTCGAATGGAAACTTACTATTGAAAGAATTAGAAATATTTCTCGCTTGAATTTATTTGTTGTAGTATATCCATATTAATTATCTAGATTATTTCCTTATTTTGGAATTTAAGTATGGATTAATGTAAAATTAAAGGTCAGTATTATACACTAATTTCAAAATATGATGTTGGTGACTTTTATGATTTTAGCATATTATCAAGGGACATTATTATCTATGGGCGCGCCCCCACACAGCACCAAACAAATCGTAGACACCGTTGCTAACATATACGCAACATTCTTGAAATTTTTCTGTTATAATATTGGATATATGTTGAGGCTGTTGTCCAAGAGAGATCAACTGAGCTGTCTAAAAAGATCTTTTATTTTGTTTTTTATTTTTCATTTCCGTTAAGAGTCAGTCCGCGTTACAAGACATCTGTAAGGGAAAATGACTACCTCCTGATTCAGGTTTTGACCACCAAACTTTGTGGTATCGTGCCAAAGTAATAAGAAACGAAAGTGTAGATTTTGTCACACGCACCAAGTCTTAACCAGCGAATCAAGAAAACTGTCGAGGAAGACCGTGACAGTTGCCTGAAACGTGATGATATTGACTTTAGATCTCACAAACCCATGTTATTAACTTCTCTCTCTCTCTCTCTCTCTCTCTCTCTCTCTCTCTCTCTCTCTCTCTCTCTCTCTCTCTCTGTATATATATATATATATATATATATATATATATATATATATATATATATATATATATATATATATATATATATATATATATATATATATATATATATATATATATATATATATATATATATATATATATATATATATATATGTGTATATATACGTATATATATTTAAATATATATATGCATATACACATGTGTATACTGTATGTATGTGTATATATGTATACATATATAGATATATATACACATATATATGTATATATACGTGTATATATATACATGTATATACGTATATATACATATATATATGTATATATATATATGTGTGCGTATGTGTGTTTTTATAAATTGCAAGTGATGATTTATGAATATATGGTAACAATGAAATTATGCAAATTTCGATGAGATTTCCACATTCAGCTTGAGAGAGAGAGAGAGAGAGAGAGAGAGAGAGAGAGAGAGAGAGAGAGAAAGAAGAATATATGGAAAAACATTGGTATTAAACAAAGGCAGATATATTCTTTCCATACATCAGCCACATAATATGATTTTATGATCCTTAAGGCTTTTCTCTGAAGCCAAAAAATAAACAAAAAATTTGTAATTTTTGTTTCATTTTCGTGATTAAAGTGACTCTCCACGGCATAAAAAATAAAAGCTTAAAACAATGTCGACTGCCACGGCAATAAAAGTTCAGCCAAAAGACTGTTTAAGTACATTATACCCTACTTTAGCTTATGACGCCCATACACTGCTCAAAACATCAGAATAATAAAAATTCATGCAAACAAATACCTCCAATATAAAAATTCAATGTTTATTGAAGAAAAAAGGAACACGTAATATTAAGAGAAATCATAGCTTACATAACAACTACCGCATATAACACGCATGCCGTATGTTACCTGAAATTACAAATTCGTTGCAAAGTTGAGCACCATTCGGCCCAACAATGATCCTTGATCCTTTGTTGTGTCTTGGCGGCGAGCAATGCAAATATTAAATTTTGTCAAAACATCTCATAAGCCTATAAATCCTTGGGTTTACGATCGAAGCGAACCTCCCCCAAATAAACACATCCGCCCATCTCTGACATCGTAAGATTTTAACCCTTGAGATCCTATGCAAATGCATCAGCCCCTACTTGCGTATGCTGGGGAATTCCCATCCATATAGCTCGAACCATCGGCGTCTTTTATGACGCAGGGACATGTACAGACTCAAAGGTGTTTGTTTGTTTCTTTATGAGCTATGCAGTGTATTCGTCTGTCATAGGAGTTCCTCAGCATTTCTTTCCGTTTTTATTTTTTTTTAAGATATTTTCGCAAGAGATTTTATTTCTAACCATTCTTGGAAAGGCAGATATTTAGGAAATGTTATTTGAACCAAGTGTCAAGAATTTAAACAGGCAAAATGAATCAGCATTCAAATGAAAGTCTGATTCATTTCCATAAACATTACTTTCGATAATAAAAATGGCTCAAATTATTCTTAATATTTTTTTTTAATTAGTAAGCACTTAACACATTTCTGTTTATAATGGTTACTTAACGGTGGTTATTTTGCTGCTCAGCTATGCGGCATATCCATTTAAAGTCTATTTATAGTAAGAATTTAAGAATTTAATTTGGAACTCGTGTGGAGAATTTTTTTTCTTGATATTAAAAAATTTAGTATGTTGTCTTATATTTTTGTTATTGTTTGTATGGTGGTGTAAGAAGAAAATAATGTTTGGGAGAGAGAGAGAGAGAGAGAGAGAGAGAGAGAGAGAGAGAGAGAGAGAGAGAGAGAGAGAGAAATGGCTGCGCATAAAGTTGTCAGATCTCTCCCAGGGGACTCGTAGAAAGGAAAATAGTCTGTTATCTATGTGGCAGATTGAAAATGGCTCACATATACGAATCACAAGCTGTGTGTTCTTAATTTAGCTCTGTTACTTATAATAAAGATCTTAGCCCCCATATATCACGGCGACTCTAAAACACGAACTTGATGTTGCGAGTAAAAAATCAAAGAAAGCCATTCCATTACGTTGAGGTCGTAAAGTTCATTCCTACATGTCGTACTCAATTACATCAGCTCGTACTTAAGTTTGCTGAGTTCATTTTAATGGAGCGAATGCCTTTTGGTTTTTCAGAAGACGTTTGAAAATAATTTGTATACTGTGGCCTTCAAATGAGTCTATTTTGAAATACTTCTGCCAAAATTGATTTTAAAAGAGGTATTATATATCCGGTTGCCTTGTATGAAACAATCATCTTATTATAGCTACAGTACATTTATGTAATGGCTTAATTTAATTAAAACTACTTTCTTAAATTTAAATTTTCTAAGGGAATATTGCATATCGCTCCTGCATTCCTTAGTTTTTTGTCACTGAGTTTTTATTTATGTATGCAGCCTCACTCATTAATTTCATCTAAACAGAAGAGATATAAAAAAATTAGTTTATTGAATCCCGTGATTGATGTTATAGACAAACTATCAGATTTTTTAAAATTAGGTATCGCAGTGTTAGAGTTATTAAAAATTCAGTGACTAAATAAAAAAAAATTTAATCACTGATAAAATTATAATGAACACCTACATGCAATTAAAGTTCATTTTGTAACTAGAGACTTTATAAATGTAACAACTATTTCTTGCCACAGGGGAAATTGGACAGTAAGTCTGAAATATAATTTTCATCTCTCAATTATTCAGCTTCATATCTAGAATTGCCTTACCCCGTCGAAAACAATTCCCAAAGCAACGTTAGGGGTAACGGCTTTCATCTCCCAATTAAATACTTCACTCTGCCACTTTAGGATGAAGTCATTTGCTGTGTCGTTCATTTATCACCATTACCTGCGAAAACGAGATTGCGAGTTTGTTACGCCGTGTGTATGTGTTGAGCGAATATGTTGGGAATGGGCGAATGAATTTGAAAGTCAGGGTTTGATCACTGGTTCGTTATCGAATTGACATCGCTTTTAAATTGCAAGGGGATTTATTTCCGTAGAGCTGATCATGTACTTTTGATGATGGTAAAAATCCTAAAATAAATATACCGCTAATGCTTTCTTGTGATTGTTGATCAGTTTCTTATTAATTTGACAATATTTTCTGAATCTTCTACGTTCTTCCAAATTCAGTTGATGGACAAAAAAGCGAAGATTAACTCTGTTCCATTTACTATAAAACAACACAACGGCTGTTCCGTCACTCGTCGTGACCTCTTCAAAGTGTGTAATCTGGACGTTGTTGTTGTTTCAGATTTAGCTGGCCTTGTGCCAGCACGGGCTCTTGCCCCTAGAACAGCCCGTAACAATAATCTGGACATAGCGTCTTGTTTTGTTACAGTGTGCGGCCGGGTATGTAGCGTCCAAAACAATAATAATACAATAAATCATTATAATATCAATAAGTAGAAAATAAATAACTTTAATTTATTTACAGCAATTAAAGTCACAATACAATAAAATTTTTAATAAAAGCATAATTTACTTTGTGAAAAATAATGAAAACAAAATCACGCGTTCTGGTGGAACAAACAAAAGAGAAATGGAAATGCAGGTATACGGATTACGGGGATAGGAGGAGTGGAAAGGGGCGGGGGGGGGGGGGAGAAAGCGTGTGATTTAAAAGGTGTTGGTGTCGTTGTTGCGGTTGTTTTCTTCTGTCAGCGTTGTATGTTGTAGGGCGTCTGCTAGATGGGAGTGATCTTTCCGCTTCCAGTTGTCTGTTCAATGTAGGTTTTATGTAATAAAATGCAAACAGATTCAGCTATGATTAATCTATGGCGACTATGTTCTCTGTAAATGACAATTAGAAGCGGAGAGATCACTCCCATCTAGCAGACGCCCTACAGCCTACAACACTAAAATAAAAAACAACCATAACAACGGCAGCAACACCTTCTAAATCACACGCTTTCTCTCCCCCCCCCCTCCCCCTTTCCACCCCTATCCCTGTAATCCGTATATATACCTTCATTTCCATTTCTGTTTTGTTTGTTGCCACCAGAACGAGTAATTTTGTTTTCATTATTTTTCACAAAGTAAATTATGCTTTTATTATAAATTTTATTGTATTGTAACTTTAATAGCTGTAAATAATTTCAAGTTGTTTATTTTGTTCTTATTGATATTATAATGTTTTATTGTATTATTATTGTTTTGGACGCTACATACCCGTCCGCACAGTGTAACAAAACAACAGGACCCTATGTCCACATGATTACAGGCTGCTCTATGAGCAAGAGCCCGTGCTGGCATAAGACCAGCTTAATAACAAAAAAATGTCCACATGATACACTTTGAAGAGGTCACGACGAGTGACGGAACAGCTGTGGTGTTGTGTTATAGTAAATGGAACAAAGAGTTAATCTTGTTTTTTTTTTTTTTTTCAACTAAATTTGGAAGAACGGAGAAGATTCAGAAAATACTGTCAAATTAATAAGAAGTTTATCAACAATCAAAAAGTCATAGAATTCAACGAAATTTATATACCGCTAAGCATATTTCAGCGTATTACAAATGTAATGCAGATTTTAATTCCTCGGAGTTTATTAAGATTTTTTATGATTAATGATGAAACTCTTAACACTAAAAAAACATTCAGCATAATATTATTTGTAATAAATATTACTCTTTCTTCGTAGGCAACTATGGCAGTCTACTGGTATTAATATTTAGCCCGAAATGAATTTCTCTCTCCATCATGAAGTAATAACCTTCCACAGAGAGAGAGAGAGAGAGAGAGAGAGAGAGAGAGAGAGAGAGAGAGAGAGAGAGAGAGAGAGAGTGTGTGTGTAAGATATTTCCCCAGAGGGGGTGCTGTACGATAGTGTGTGTGTGTGTGTGTGTGTGTGTGTTTTTAGGACAGATTTGACATGGAAAAATCCAGGCAATTCTAACCAACGTTTTGTTGTGGAGCTACGTAATAAAGATCTTAGATCTGATATATTATATTGACAGTAAAACTGAGACTTCGTGCTGCAAACAATGTTCCCGAGTAATCCAGTTTGTCTGCCTCTGAGGTCGTAAAGCGTCCTGCCTCAAGACTTTTTTTTTTTTTTCAGTCAAGTCCATCGACCCTTACTCAGTATGCTAGAGACATAACGGCCATATGCCTTGGCACCCTCTGGTTTTTAGGAGCCTCGGGGCGCGTAAAAGGCTTTCCCTTCAGTACATAATATGATACCCACTCATAAAATTATGGCGAGATTCTGTAGACATGCGATTCAAGACAGCGTATATTAACTCTTTTTGGACTTACTTTTCCTTCTTGACATTTTCCCCTCAGGCAAAGATACGCGTATAGACACTGTAATACTTATAACATTAAAAACTGAGAAGTAAGTTATTTTATTCGATAATGGTTTCAGTACGGTCGCCAGTGAAATACAGTTCATCGCATCCAAATATTAGAAAAAAAAATCATGTTATATTGCTATTATTGTAAAATGAGCTCATTAGACGAACAAATAAGTATTTTCTGCTTTTCCTTTCAAATTCTAAAAATTAATACATTTTTTTAAATAGTTGTTAAACATTTTATTGCGAGCTCAAATTCTACCAGGCACACATTGCGATTACTAATTTATATCTTCAGGTTATCTTTTTCATGGGACAAAACAAGAATTGCCGAATATATATATATATATATATATATATATTTAATATATTTTTATATTTATGTATATATATATATATATATATATATATATATATGATTTATATATATATATGGTCTGATCGGCTGCCCTGCCTGACATCGCTTATACCCCGGCATATATATATATATATATATATATATATATATATATATTTATATATATATATCGAGATAATACATTTAAATATAAAATGTACATGTCAAATAATCTTACCAAAAAAAATATCTGATCATATTTCTTGGAATTAAACAGCCAGCCTCCCCTGTGGGAAGGTAGAAAACATTTCATGCATTATTCTCTTGTAGGCGGCCGTGCTGATTATCCTGCCATTTTTTACATTGTTGCTTTTATAGGCCATGCTTCATTTTCATTGCTAATGATTCCTGTATGTTTACTTGATATTACTGTATATAGAATATGGATACTTGAACGAATATAAAAAAAAAATCAATTTCATTTTATTATTTTACGTGAGCCATGCAAATCGTTTATTGTTAGGAGAGATAAATAAACATTTCCTCAAACATTTCTTATACTGCATAGCTCAGCCTCTATCTAGATCAAACCCGAAAATGGAAAGAAAACTGAAAAATGATGAGGAAGCCGATATCGTTTCCCACATCACGCCCTACAGATAGCAGACTCATGTGAAATATGATCCGCTTCAACTTTGCAAAACGACAGGAAATGGGATTATAGACATTATCTTGCTAATTACCATGGACCCTGCATAAAACATTCAGGCTCAAAAGAAAATCAGGTCAAAAAGAATATTTATTCAACCACCGACCTTAATGAGGAGATAATGACCAGGGATCAAATATTTCAAAAGGAAAACGGAAAGAAATTTGTGCATCTGCTAAGAATAATTATGGACAAGAGTTTTTCAGTTTTTACCTGTATAGCAATCTACAGATTGTTTAATACAGTGGCATAGTATGTGTATAAGTTATTTTGTTGTCAGCAATAGAATTCAATTACAGATTCAGAGCTACTCAGCATGGAAAAATCTATTACCTTTACAAGAGAAACATATCATAGTAATGCACTATGTATAAGCAAATTATTCGTGTCGAAATCATTTTGGTAGAAACTGGAAAGTTGTAGAAAATAAAAACAAAATTTTTGTATATAATTAATATCTGAAATCCTTTCATTGCATATGGGAAAAACATGAAAATGAACTGCCACCAAAAAAATAAATAAATAAATAAATAAAGTGGCAGGTTCAAGGAAAGACTCACAGGCATTTTTTTTTTTTGTTTTCTTTTTTTTATCCTCGTAAACTTCCTTCTTCCCGTTATCTCTTTCTCCAGTGTTCTCCTCCGTTCAGACTGCAGTGAGGGAAACGTTCCAAGATAAGGGAGCTTCTGCTTCTTGAGCAGACAGCGGAAAAACTTCTCAGGTAAATAGAAGAACTGGTTATTTTCATCTTTACCTCGTTTCAAATGTGTGATATTATTATTCCTCAGTTTTCACATTAAGGGAATGCGAGTACTGATGGAAAGTAATCCAGTTTACGATTGTAAACGTAACCTGGATTACTTTACATCATTATGTGCATTCCTTTCATGTAAAAGCTGAGGACTGATAATGTCACACATTTGAAACGAGGTGAAGATGAAAATAACCAGTTCTTTTATTACCTGAGAAGTCTTTCCGTTGTCTGCTCAGGAAGCAGAAGCTCTTTATCTTACACACACACACAAATATATATATATATATATATATATATATATATATATATATATATATATATATATATATATATATATATATTAACTTTATCACATACACAATTGTTCTGTGCATTAGTAGAATTACTAAAAGGACCTCATTCAAACTGGATGGTATCTAATGGAGTTTTTATTCAAAAAGTTACAAGCTTTCTTGGACAAACAGTCCACATTATCAAGTATCCGTACAATGAGCTGACGCGTGGTCCGGCTGTATTTATATCTGTGTGCTGGGTACTTTTAATCCTATAATCGCCTAGCTCTTCCTGTGTGACCTCCACCCACTCTTGACCTTGGTCTTTCTCTGATCCCTGGTTCCAGATGTCCGTTTTCCGTGCGTTCTCTTGCGTTTTTTCTTCGTTTCCTTGCTACTGTGGAGTATACGATTTTTCTATATATGCTGTCTTCAAAGCCGTTTCCGGTGTTCCCTGCCATCGTGTTGTTGGCGCAAGTTATGAAGGCGTTCTCTACAACCAGTCTAGATGTTATGTTGGTGCTCCTGTACAGAAAACTCATATTTTCCCAGTCTATTCTGTGATCATTTTCCCAACAGTGTTTGGCAACTGCCGACGTCTGATTATAACTGGCAAATCATGTCAAGAGCGAAGCAAACAACATCTGCAGAACATAAGGCATTATAATCAGACGTCGGCAGTTGCCAAACTAATGTTTAGTTCTAAATGATATCGAATTCTGTATAAAGCAACCTCCTAATGAATTACTTTATATCAGCACTATTTTGATAATATAAACCTATGCTATAATTTAACAAGTAAGAAGCCCATATTCTTTATTTTAAGATTTTTGGTGCAGAAAGGGAGCCAATTTTATTTCGTTGGTGGGTCTTTTTTATTTTTCTTTTTCTTTTTTTCTATTTTTGTGAAGAGAAAGGGAAATGTTTATCAGCAAAAGAAGGAACTAAGAAGTTCCCAGAATTAAGAACGATTCGAGTATTAAAGTTAATATTTATTTTTTTTTTTTTGGTTATTCCTCCTCTAAAATAGAAATTTTACTGAAAATGTTTCATTTTGTAAGCAAAGTTTCAAACTGTGTAAGGTAAAAAAAAACTAGATTTAGGGAAGACATTTACTTAAGACTCATGAATTCAACAATTCTGGGATATACTCTCAAAAACAATCTTCTGGTGATTTGCAAACAAATGTGCTTTTGTTCTAAATTTTAGAACTCACATGATATATTTCGACAAAAATATTATTAATCTCTGTATTCTCTTTCGCACTCAAAAAACTAAACAAGCCTAACTATGAATTAAAAACGCATGAAAAAATGAGAAATTGATGATTCTTTTAAAATCAGAAGAACATGAAGTACTCAACTTAGAACTGACCTGTGAACATGAATAAAGTTCAGGGTCAAAAACAACTAATCAGTTTTCTTTAGCTGTCGAATTCTGAGGAACAGTGACTTTCATAGATACCAGAGGTTCAGTAGTGGGAAAAAAGATACTAAATTTTACCTTTTTTTCATTTAAGGGAGTAGTAGAAATACAATTTACTGTCTTAAACGTATTAGAATGAAAGTAAAGCAGCTTATCTAGTCACTTATAAGTAATATTCTACAAATATGTAGGTTGTCAAATTCAACCTTACTCCCAAGATGCATCCTTTATAAGCCTTAATTCCACCCAGCTATGCCAAGCAACGCACAGTTCGTCCGTACCGAAGCGTTAATAATCGTTCACCATTCACAAGTGCTTTTCAGTCAGTGTTTTTATTTATGCTAAACTAGACACGAGAAAGCCTATTTAAACATTTACAATGGATATTCTACTCTCTTTATTCATAAACCTAGAAACGTCTGTGTAAGATCTAACGAAAACTGTGCTGTTGATTGCGAGCCACAATCCCCAAATGTAAAGACAATGGATTTATGGTTACCATGAAAATAACACGGTAATAGTCCGTGGAAACAGGTTCAGAGATCAAAGCGTTCGAACACAAAGGATCTCGGCAGAATAATGCTATAAAACTATGGAAAACCGTGAATTAAACGGAAAACTATTATGACTACAGTTTGCTGAGTGTTCCTCATAATAAATTGCAAGGCTTTTCTCGAGAATAATAGTGATTTTGGGTAACAAATCTTTCTAAATTATATTAATTACACTGGCTTAATTCGAGCCGTATTTTCTAACATTTATCAGTTCAGAATTAGCAAAGATTTTTCTTTTGTAAGAGCGATTCTGTTCATCAGCAAAGAAATTAATACGCAGACAAACAAACTCCAGCAGTCTATTCTGTTTCCTCTGCACTGGAACTGAACATAAATGATTACACTCAATTCCAAGAAATGACAGCAGATAACAGGGGAATAAGAAGTACAATAATTACCAGGACAGAAGGAATGCATTCACTTATCTACAAGTAGAAATGTCAGTGGAATATAACGCCAAATCTCTATTCCGTCCATAGATAAAGCTTGTCAGGCTTTGAGCTTCATACTAGGTAAGGTATTGTCACCCTTTTCCGAGTAAAAGATAAACTCCTATAATTTACCCTTTTGGATACCCAAGCTTTTTGCGTTTTCGAAGTTCTCGAAAAAAAAAAAAAAAAATATATATATATATATATATATATATATATATATATATATATATATATATATATATATATATATATATATATATATATATATATATATATATATTATATATATATATATATATTATTAAAAAGAAAAGGATAAAATGTTCGTGTCATATAGGACTTTTGGAAGTTATAGAAGTTCCGAAGCCAGTGGTGAAAGGATAGAGGGGCGTCGCGTCGGTCAGTTTTAGTGGATTTTGATTTTTTGATTAATGTTCTCTCAGTTGCAACTTAGGCACACAGAAGATAGGGTGTGCGATGTCCATGCTCAAAAACTGGACGTTGTAGGTGCAGCGGATATTTGTTGTTCGCTGGGGAACCGATTAATAAAGGAAACAGTTTTGGCGGCGAGAGGCGATAACTTGGGAAATAAAATTTTATTGGGGCATCCTGGGTGTGATAGGATCGGTATTTCTATATACCCCGGTAAAGGAGGTATAACAGTGTGGGAAACGGGAGGTTTTTATCCCGTATATAAGTGCTGAGGAAGCGGAGGGGAGTGCAGTCAACATAGGTAATAATGAGGAAATAAGTGGGAATAATGAGGAAATTGTAGGGGATAATCAGTCACAGGGAGAAAGTGAGCCTTATGGTGAAGGGAAGAGGGTATATAAAGGTGTTTTACTGGAGGATATAATGTTAGAACCAGGTCTGGTTGGCATGGCAAAAGTTAAGGGGAGAGATGTAAAAGTGGATAAACAGGTGTGTGTGTGGGGGAAGGCAGTGAGAAACTTACAGAGATAGTGAGCACAATTTCGTTAGACAAGGTGTTAAATGAAGGGGTTACAATGGTGGAATTGTTAAGCTGTAACAATTCAGTTAGGAGGTATCAGAGGAATACCTACAGTATGTTGTAGATTTAAAAGAATGGAGAGAGGAAACTGAATCAGTGGCATTAATAGGGAGCAAAATGGGTATTTGGGCTCTGAAATGAAGGTTAGGAGGGAGATATTTAGGATTCATTGGGTGAGGCAGACTATAAAGAGGAGTTAGGTGAGGTTTTAGCTGAATACTCAGATGTTATTGCTCCGAAAGGAGATAAGCTGGGGCTAACACATGTGTTAGATTATAAGGTACATTTAAAAGGAGGGACAAAGCCTATGTCCCGTCGTATAGGATGCCTTTTAAGATTAGAGAGCAGGTTGAGCAAGAGGTTAACAAGTGGGAGGAGAAAGGTATAATTAGGCCTAGCTTGTCACCATTTAATTTCCCGTTGTTGCCGGTACCTAAGAAGGATGGCTTAATCCGTGTATGTTTGGATTTTAGGAAATTAAATGAGAAAACCATCCCAGACAGGTATCCGGTGGTATGTTTGCCAGATTTATTTCTGGAGATTAGAGATTGCAAGGGTTTTTGCAAGTGCCACTGCGTGAAGAGAGTAGAAAATTGGCAGCATTTTCAGTCTCAAAAGAACACTGAATTTACAAGAATGCCTTTTTGTTTTCAGGTAGTTCTATTACATTTACGAGGCTAGTGAATATAGTCTTGCAAGGGGTGTTGTGGAAAAATGTGTTTGTTTATATGGATGATACATTAGTTGCTACGGACTCTATAGAGGAATATTTAGAAGTGCTTAGGGAAATCCTCAGGAGGGTTAGAATGGCGGGTCTAAAAGTTAAATTGGCTAAATTTGATTCCTGAGGAAGAATATTGTGTATTTAGGACGTTATATCGAGAGAAGGGGTAAAAGTGGACACGAGAAGGTCAGGGCAATTGCGAACTTTCCTGCACCCAAGAATAAGAAAAACGTATGCTCATTCATGGGAATATGTGGGGTTTTCTGTAGAATCATGAAAGGGCTTTCTATGATGTAGGCACCTTCGACGGATGTATTGAGAGCTGATGTACAGTTTTCATGGGGTGAAGCTCAGCAGGAAGTTTTTCAGAAAGTCATTGAGTCCTCCAGTTTTGAGATTTCATGATTTTTCTTTACCATTCATTCGCGTTAGTGATGGATGCCATTCAAGAGCAGGGTAGGTGCTTGTTTAATGCAGGAATTTGTCAGTTAATTACATCCAATAGCATTTTACAGCAGGAAGTTCAAAAGACGAGGGAGTAATGAAAGGTTAATGCCGGTGATGGATAAGGAGGATTTGCAGTGGTGTCTAGTTTGGTTCATTTTAAGATGCAGTTATTGGGGAATAAAGTAGAAGTTCTTCCGGATCATAACCTGTTGTTGGATCTTTTTAATAAGCCTGATCTGTCTCTGAAGAGAGGTAGGTGGTTTTTGACAATCAGGGATTTTGATGCTAAGCTTCGGTACATTGAGGGTAAACATAATGTGTTGGCCGATGCTCCTAGTAGGAATTTTGTGGACATGGAGGATGAGCATGTGTGTAATGCAACTGGCGATTGTGTGGATTGGGATAATAGTTTGGTGGAGAAGTAAGATGAAGATGAGGTTTTAGTGGATGCAAAGGCGTTTCTTAGGTTTGGGGTTAGAAGGTAATTTGTTGGTGAAGGAAATCAAGTATAAGTTGAGGAGTAGTGAGGATAAGGGGATACAACACAGATCGTGGTACCAAAGGAGTTGATTCCAGTGGTTTTGGAGATTACACATTGTAAATTTGGCAGTCCTCATTTGGGGACTGAGAGGACGTACCAGAAGGTATGTAATAATTTTTTCTGGAGAAATATATTTTCTTCAGTAGGGAAATTTGTGAAAGAATGCTCTGTGTGTAATTTGTGTAACTGGGTTTTTTTTTACCCTGAGCAGTCCTTTTCAGAGGGTGCATATGGATTTATTAACAAACTGTTATGAGTTGGGATTCGGTCATCGATTTTTGTTGGTGATTATAGATGAATTAACAAGGTTTGTGGAGATTTTCCGGTTAAAGAATAAGACGGCGGATGAGGTTGCGTTGACAGTTTTCAGTGGGTATATTTGTAGATATGGGGTGCCGGATATGCCTATTACAGATAATGGGAGAGAAAATGTGAACGGAACGTAAGAGTGTCTGGCAGAAGTTACGGGGATACAGAAAGTAAAAATTCTTCCCTACAGGCGGGAAGCTAATGGGTTGTGTGACCTAGCTAACAGGGAAGTGCTCGAAGCTCTTAGAGCAACAGTGGGTGGCAATGATATTAATTGGGACAGATATATAGATGTGATCAGACAGCATAAATACAATGGTTAGTGACGCCATTGGTATGTCACCGGTGGAGGCATTATTTGGTTATCCAGTTTGTGGTGATTTTGATTTGTTGGCAGTTCCTTCTTGTTGTGATGATACAATTGAATGGTTAATTGCTACAGCTGATGAGTCATGCACGTCTTAGAGGTAATAATGAGTTAAAGATACAAGAGAAGGTCACGAGAAGTAATGTAAAATCAGACAATGCAAAAATTGCAGTTGGGGATAATATATTTTTGAGGATTTATGTAAGAAATAACTTAGATTACAAGTTAGGTTCCAAGTTTGAGGGGCCATTTCGCGTTATAGAAGAGAAAAGGGGAAAAAAGTTCATAGTTTTACATGAAGACATGGGAGTGACGAGAGTAAAATGCATTTCTAAGATTATAAGAACAGTTTAATGTTTAGCGTTGTTTCTTTGTTTTTTTTTTTTGGGGGGGAGTGTTTATTATTTTTTCCTTGGGTTTTTTCTTTGGTGGTGTTAAGCAATTATTTATGTTTTTTTCCTCTTTCCTCTGTTTGTAGGTGCAGGGATTTAGCGTAATTTGTCAATTCTTTTAACACAAAAGCTTTGTATCATTTGGGTAATTTGTATCATTTGGTCATTTTCATCATTGGATACTTTTGTGTGGTAGAAGTAGGGGGTGTAAAAGAGGGCGTTCCTTTAACTATGGGGGTAACATCATTGGCCGTAGCAGCGATTGGTGGGGTGGTTATTATGAGCCTGAAGAAGGTTGAGTTATTGTAAGCTGGAGTAGCTGATCAGGGGAGGGTTTTGGAGAGGTTATGTAGTAGTAACGTAGAGTCAGGTGGGCTTTTTGAAGATCTGAGAAGAACGTACAATGTGTTACAAGTCACTCTTCAGGGGGTTAGGGGTGACCTTGATTTGACAATAGCTCTGTTTATAGTTCATATATATATATATATATATATATATATATATATATATATATATATATATATATATATATATATATATATATATATATATATATATATATATATATATATATATATATATATATATATATATATATATATATATATATATATATATATATATATATATATATATATATATATATATATATATATATATATATTTTATATATATATGATTTTATATATATATATATATATATATATATATATATATATATATATATATAAAATATATGTTTTGGGTTAAAAATTTTTTTAGAATTAACAAAATAATAAGTTTTTTTTCTTTTTTACTAATCTCATTCCTTACTATTTTGACACTGGAAAAAATTGAAAAGTTGCCAAGAGAGCATTATAAGAATATATTGCAATATGAAAGGATACAAGAACAGATACCATCACAGAGATAAACAAAAAAAAAAAAAAACTGAAGATGAATTACAGATCAGGAGAATGGATGGAAAAATTTCTGCATTGACTGCAAACAATGAAGACAGAAGAGGGTCTGGAGGCTCTGGAAACCAACCTGAACGGGTGAGAGGGATCACTTGGGGCTCTTCCTCGGAAGACAAACAACCTAAATGTCTCCATAATGACCCGATGACTTCCGAATGAATGTCAACCCCTGAGCCTCTAACCCTTGTGATCTTTTTCCCAGAAATTATGATTTTCATAAATGACTTAGAGTTATACACATCAGTGATATTCATGTTACTCGTAATCGTTTGCAGATGGAATGGCCATTGTCATATTAGCCATAAACTAATAAACAAAGATAACTTTTGCGACAATCCCCAGAATTTTTCATTGTTAACTTACGCATATAAATTAAAGATAAATGTTTAATAATTGATTTTAATCTTTCTCTATTCTGAATAATCTTGCTATTTTTATGTAGTATCTAAATATTTCAAACTTTGTTACTTTGTCCTCCAT
Source organism: Macrobrachium rosenbergii (assembly GCF_040412425.1). NCBI lineage: Eukaryota > Metazoa > Arthropoda > Malacostraca > Decapoda > Palaemonidae > Macrobrachium > Macrobrachium rosenbergii. The sequence continues at coordinate 58,545,856 of NC_089747.1, forward strand.
TGCAACAAGCAGGAGTCCGGTGTAGGATGCTGTTGGCTGACAATTTTCCATTGGTATTCGAAGCGAACGTTTGGTAACCTCATTCTATTACGAAATCATGCAAATTGGATCTATGTGAATCAGCGTTTTCATTAATAATTGGACTGCCACTCACTTAGAATGAATTATGACTAAGCTTTAATTTGCAATACAACATCATTCAGCATACCTGATCCCGTTTGAATATGCTATGATGTTTTTCTATTTCCGAAGTGGGCGTTTCCTCTTTCAACACCATGACGAAACGGAAGCATGAGAAGTAAGGTAAATAAATTACATGCGAAATCCGTTCTCTGATCTCTGTTTCGATAGCATTAGGATCTTTTACATTTAGTTCCTCTTTTCACGTCTTTAAGACTGCTGAATAGATGTTTTTCTTATTCTTAAGTTCACCCTCGTAAAGTGAATTTAGGTCGTGGGTATGAGTATGAGACCTTATAAATTGTTGTCAGATGATTTGCTAGTAATTCTATAGCTTGAATTCCATTTGAATAGACGCGAATGGATACTTACAACACATGACTAAAATTCCCATTCATTATCCTTTATATTTCCCAAGAAATATTGAAATCAAACAAGATAGATAGCGATTCCTGTAATATTAGTTGCATTTATCATGTTCCTAGATACATTCTTGCATTGTCACGTTCAAACTAGTCTTTATTTATATGTTCGTGATAAGGGCTCTATCTTCATATGAAAAACTACGCCTGCCAACCATTACGAAGACTTACTTCTCGTGCCTTGGCTACCTCCAGTTAAGATATAGATGCACCTTTGACCCTCAGGCAGTCATAATACGATAACGCAAGCACAAAACTTGTTTGCCGTAATTAAAGTATGATGAGATCTTCAGTGATGTTCTGGAATTAACGTCTTAAGTGATATAAGTTAATTAACTTTTCTCTCACAGAAACAGTTTATTGAGAGAGAGAGAGAGAGAGAGAGAGAGAGAGAGAGAGAGAGAGAGAGAGAGAGTCCTTTCTCTCTGTCTTCCGCAGCAGAAACTACTGTCGTAGTAGGAAAGAGTGCCTCAGTATCTGGTGGTAAAAATGTTAAGGAAGTGTTTCCGTTTTCGGAAATGATTTGCGCCTGTTTAAATTATCTGTGACTAACGTACCCAGTGGAAAGTATGACCAAATCCATCAGCATATTCCATTTCGTACAAACAAAGCTATTCACATTAGTAACTCGAACCCACATGTAGATTTTATGTTATATACTAAATAAAATGTTAAAGTAGCCCTTCTCCTCTTGTCAGAATAATAACAAATATGAATATTTCCTAGAAACAATACATAACCCGTAAATAATATTAAATGCGTTTTGATAGGAGGATCATGGAACTTCCAACACTTGCAAATGAATGTTACAGCTTGATCAAGGGGTAGGGAATATTCCTGGCGTTCATCAATCAACTTAGAGGCATTACAAGGTAGTGCCATTAGTTGGTCTGCTGATGGTTACTGGGTGCTCGAACGAATGGAGTCTGCACAGATAAGGTCAATAGGATGCATGGCTATTCTATACGGTGGGTGTGTGTTAATTATCATTGCGAGGATAAAGTGGTTTACATGAGTGCGGAGAAATGCTGACAATATGAAAGTAGCATGTAGATTATCTTCTGTCGCAATAACGAGTATTAATCATAGCTATGGATGTTATTAAACAGAGTTACAATGCTTAAATGGAAACAAAACAAGTTTCAGAATCGACTCAAATCGGAATTAAGAGAATGGCCAATTATAAACACGAATGATAGTAATCACCCATTCTTGGAAACAGTATTTTTTTATTCAAACAAAAGCACGCACATAATGGTGTGAATATTAAAAATAGATTAGTAATAATCAGACTCTGGATGACATACGATTAGTGTGAAAATGGAACTATATTTGTAATTTTCTTAATGTGTAAACGTTTGTACCATACCTTCACGGGTAATAAAAAATGTTATTCATTGTGTTAACTAACATAAATTATGCAGTTACAGAATGAAGAAGAGTGCTAACCGATAAAAAAAATGAAATTAAAAGATAAAATAAAAAAAAATAATTTTTGAGATTTAATTTTCATAACATATTGAATAACGATAAATAATGTACACATACTTAGCGATACATATTCGAAAAATATTTACTGTTACCTCGAGAAGGATACATTTACAGGACGGGTCATATTTACATGAATTGTGAGAAAAACTACCCTGTAATCTAAAGCAGTTCGTATTCCAAAGCGTCGTTTTTTCCTTTTTAATTGCAAAAAAATTTCATCGTAAAATGCATTTGAAAAAATAACTGAAAATAAAGACGTTGTATCGAGTGAGAGAGAGCTCTTTGATTTGAGAGCAGAAATAGAAATTCAACACATATTCTTATTAAACAACATTCTGTACAGTGATGAATATTCATTTCTAAGATTCAAAGGGAATATCAGGTTTCATTTTTATTTATTCACAATTCTGTTTTGAGAGGCTGAATGCACTTTCTTTTACAAAACTTTGTAGGGTAGGGATTGCAGTCAAGTTTTATGTACAAAAAATATTTGGTATTCAATGACTGCTTTCTAGATTTCGGGAAATAACTCTTTGTCCCTTTTCCATATTCCTAATAAATGTAATCCTTGTTGCTGGTGTACAGTTTGGCAGACTGGTAAGTCTATCTATCTATTTCACAAAAAAATGAACCTAATAAAATAATAGTTTGCGCGGTATATATATCGTAAAGGAAAGCAAAACGATAAAAAATATGGAGATAAGTTGGCCCTGGTGATAGGTTGGTGAATAAGAAATTATAATTTTGAAGGGTTTAGAGGAGAGACGAGAGAAAGGCTTCAAAAGTGCTGAATAGTTGAAGCTATGAAATCAAAATGACTAGACATATATATATATATATATATATATATATATATATATATATATATATATATATATATATATATATATATATATATATATATATATATATATATACATATATATATATATATATATATATATATATATATATATATATATATATATATATATATATATTGAAAAAGAGCAATATGAAAAGTGTATGTATGTATGTATGTATGTATGTATGTATGTATGTATGTATATGCTCTAGACATTTTCATTTCATAGCTTCACCCATTCAGCACTTTTGAAGCATTCTCTCTTCTCTCCTCTACACCCTTCAAAATTATAATTTCATAGTTGAAACTATGAAATCAAAATGGTTAGAAGCATATATATATATATATATATATATATATATATATATATATATATATATATATATATATATATATATATATATATATATATATATATATATATACATATAAGGGCCGGAGCTGAGGCTCGAAGTATACATCACGAAGGAAGCAGTAGGGAAAGGCATCCTCATCATCTACAGTTTATTTTCATTAACAACGTTATTTTGTTTGAGTGTTCTTAAAAATCTGTTGATTTCAATATTTTAAAGAACCTGGCGAAAGAGGAGGACATCATATTAATAAAACCCGATAAAGGTAAGGGTCTTGTCATTTTAGACAAAAATGAATACGTAAATAAAATGGAGGATATTTTGAATGATCGAACAAAATTCGAAAGAATAGGCGTACCTGACTATTATAAATTTTTTCAGAGCAGAGGATAAAATCAACAGATTTTAAGAACACTCAAACAAAATAACGTTGTTAATGATAATACTTACAAGACTTGTTTTCCAGTGGTTCATCATATGGGGTTTATATGGTCTCCCAAGATCCACAAAGAAGGAGTCCCTTTACGCCCAATCCTCTCCTCACAGAATACGCCACATTATAAATTAGCCAAATTTCTTGTTCCTTGTTAGAACCCTTAACAAAAACAATATTTTGATAACCAATTCCACTAAGTTTAAAGAGGACATTCTCAGGCAAGACTCAGACTTATATATGGTAAGCTTAGACGTGGAATCCTTATTTACAAATGCCCCGGTGGGCGAGACTATTGAGATAATATTAAGCAAACTTTTTACTGATGAAGATGCAATTTTTAATAACTTTAGTAGAACATTTTTTAAACAACTTTTAGAGTTGGCCGTGCTGGACACGACCTTTGTCTTCAATGGCATTTTGTATAAACAAACTGAAGGGATGGCCATGGGATCACCACTTGGTCCAATTTTTGCTAACATCTTCATGTGCTCCCTGGAGGAGCGCATAATAGACGAATGTCCCATTAGGTTCCGCCCTCTATTTTATCGAAGATATGTTGACGACACGTTCTCCCTATTTCGTCATGAATGTCATGCAGAGTCCTTTCTGGAGTTCGTCAACCGACAACATCCAAACATAAGGTTCACGATGGAGAAGGAGGTAAATAACAAACTCCCCTTCCTTGATCTTATTATTTCCAGAGGTGACTCAGGTTTTTACACAGGTGTGTATAGAAAAAATACATTTACTGGTTTGGGAATGAATTTTTATAGTTCGTGTTTCTTTCATTTTAAACTGAACTCTATTTTAACCCTCCTCCATAGGGCTTATACCCACTCGTCAAATTGGATGAGTTTCCACGATGAGATATCCTTTTTACTGAAATATTTCAATAATAATTGTTTTCCATCACGACTCTTTTTCAGATACCTAAATAAACTGCTACTACAAAAAATGACTCCGGCAACACCTGAATCGACTGTGCCGAAACTGAAGATGTACGCAAGTTTCCCTTTCGTGCATGATGATACTTTTAGGAAAAAATGCACAGCCATTATTCAAAAGAGTTTTTCAGCCTTAAATCTGAAAATCATCCCGAAAAATCCCTTAACAATAGGGTCTCTGTTCAGAGTCAAAGACCGGCTCAGTCCTCTGCTTTCGTCCAGCGTTGTTTACAAGTATACTTGCCCGGGATGTGATCACGGGATATACGTGGGATGCACGAGGAGACTGTTGAAGGTCCGCATAGATTCCCACAGGGCATAAGTCATAGAACAGGTAGCAGGTTATCTAATCCTGAGCAATCAAATATACGAAATCATTCAAAATTATCTAAAACTTATATTGACAGCAAGGATTTTTTCCATCTTAGGCCAAGTGCAGAACAACAACGACTTAACCATCCTAGAATCCATAATTATCAAGAAGACTGTACCGTCGTTAAATACTCAATCGTCCTCAGTGAAATTGTTTATAGCCTAGTTTGGGCAACTGGTTTTCCTCACTCTGTTTTACTTATTTATATTAGTCTTGTTCTTTCCTTCATATAGGTAGGTTATTTTAAGATTTTAGTGAACTCCTTTTACTTATTGGAATGTGTTTGTTTTTAAATATTTTTACTACAGAAAGAGCTGTTGTCATTGCATTAATTTGTTATTGATGTTCGCAAATTATATTATATTTTATAGCCTTGAAAATGCGACTTGGAATTCGTCATGAAACGTCGGCATTGAAAATAAACTGTAGATGATGAGGATGCCTTTCCCTACTGCTTCCTCAGTGATATATATATATATATATATATATATATATATATATATATATATATATATATATATATATATATATATATATATATACATACATATATACATATATATATATATATATATATATATATATATATATATATATATATATATATATATACATATACATATATATATATATATATATATATATATATATATATATATATATATATATATATATATATATATATATATATATATATATATATATATATATATTGAAAAGGCAATATGTGCGTGTATGTATTTATGTATGTATGTATATGCTCTAGACATTTTTCATTTCATAGCTTCACCCATTCAGCACTTTTGAAGCCTTCCTCTCTTCTCTCCTCTACACCCTTCAAAATTATAATTTCATATTCACCAACCTATCATCTCCCATTCTTTCCACAGGGCCAACTTATCTCCACATTTTTCAACGTTTTGCTTTCCTTTATGATATATATACCACACAAACTATTATATTATTAGGTTCACTTTTTGTGGAAAAAGATAGATAGATAGACTTACTAGTTTGCCAAATTGTACGCCAGCAACAAGGATATACTGTATATATATATATATATATATATATATATATATATATATATATATATATAGCCACAATGCCCTCTTAACTTCTCGAATTCTTCGCGCTTTTTTGGATATGCTTGTAACTACGAAGCCGAAACATCCAGACGGAAGAAGAAATTGAAGAGCCTGTGAACGCCGGTCGCGGGAAACGAACCCGCATTACCATATTCACAAGGAGGTCGCGTTGCCGACCTGACCACAGGAACAATAAAAGTCTATTACCTCTCGTACATACATATACCTGGATATATATATATATATATATATATATATATATATATATATATATATATATATATACATATATATATATATATATATATGTGTGTGTGTGTGTGTGTGTGTGTGTGTGTGTGTATTGTGTGTGTGATTGCGTGTGATTGCGTGCAGACAGATATTAAACGTTATTTGTTAAACTGGTTATGTATTAAATGTACCTACGAGTATAAATGACTGCTTGGCTAATTAGTTATTTGTATATACTTGATATCAAATGATGTACATTTTAATAACACGGAAAGACTGGAAAAAAAAAAAATATTTAATTCCATTTATGCTTCTGGGACTGTGTTTTCCAAGAGCAAATTGCTTATTTTCAAACTTTTTTTCTTTAGGTTCTGCAAATGTGATTAAAATGTACACTCGGCAAGAAAAGTGAAGATACAGTTTTCATTAGATTTTGTTCATCGAATTTCAATTTTTTTCTTACAGAAAACACATAATCTCGATAAATTTACTCTAGAATATGAAAATACAATGCAAATTATATCATATATGTTAAATCTGCAAAACAAAAACGTTCAGATACTTAAAAACACCATGCATGTCCAAAGTAATCAGAATTTCTCAGATGACTTCGTTCATAGAGATCTAAAAGATAGTATGTGGATATCTCGGTGTAGTACTATTCATCAGAACGGCAATATTTACTCGCTTTCCGTTATGAACAGGCTTATTATTGCATCGTCATACGAGGTAATGATAATTTCTTTAATTTTTACACATTCATGTTTGTATTTCACGGTGTTAAAAGTCAGCTGGAATTAATGGCAGTAAATGTTGTGACACCTAGGTAGGTTGACCAAATCTATTTAAATCCGCAAGAGCGTTCTCTATGAGGTGAAGGGCAGCGCAGGAGCTTCGGGGAAAACACAAGTAACTGGATGTTTCTTAACGTTGCCATAGTTTCTCTCTCTCTCTCTCTCTCTCTCTCTCTCTCTCTCTCTCTCTCTCTCTCTCTCTCTCTCTCTCTCTCTCTCTCGCCATTGCTAAAACATACTATACAAATATAGTATCGCTCAGTCTCTAAAAGAAAAAAAATAATGAAATTAGCTCTACAGTACATATAGGCCTAGGCTTACACAACAGCAGACTCTCTCTCTCTCTCTCTCTCTCTCTCTCTCTCTCTCTCTCTCTCTCTCTCTCTCTCTCATCATAACAATGCATTCGTTCCTTTTCGTTGGACATAGCTCAAATTTAACTCTTGATTTCATTATGGAAAATCGCGTTTCCGATTATGCAAGCATTCCGTTCAATGTGGTGTCATAAATTCATTTGTGGAAGGTTGCTTGGTAAGTTACGTCGAAAAATGTTTATTTTGCTCAGAACTGTCGCTGCAAATTACAACTTGAGCGAATACTGTGAAACTTACTACTGCATTTAAGTATCAATGATTTCATTATCGTAGAATATGATTGAAAGTTATGAGGTCAAGCAAAAAACAAACACAATAAGACGGAAGCTCCTCCCCTTTCTAAAGTTGCCAGATGTCGCATTATTGAGCAACATATGTCCGAAGATTTAAAAAAAACTGTATCCTCACTTTCCTTGCCGAGTGTACGTCAGAGAAAGAAAACCGAAAATGGAAATTAAATGACGAATATATCTCAGTTTGAAAATTCTCTGAAAATATAAGAAAGTGACATTTCCAAAGTACCCCCACCAAAGCTTTTCAGCATCTCTCTCTCTCTCTCTCTCTCTCTCTCTCTCTCTCTCTCTCTCTCTCTCTCTCTCTCTCTCTGATTTTAATTAATAGGAGAAACTTTGGTTAAGACGTGAAAGATTTACAATCTGAGACTACAGTACATTCTGTTCCATGGCAAACAAATTTATATCCAAGTGGAGAATAGATGTTAGCGTATTCCAAAATAACCATAATTAAAAGA
>NC_089747.1:58559133-58561633 GCF_040412425.1 Macrobrachium rosenbergii
AGAATTTTTTTACGGCGTAGCTTTTCTGTTTTATTTTCCGAAGGTCAATTGCTGTTCAGGAGAAATTTCGTTTGTTATTTATTTGGTTATTGGTCACTTTTATCTAAAACGCCATTTACATCAATTTTGGTTTAGCTTTTATTTATGAACGCACTAACATCGCAAATTTACACACATGTACACACAAACACACACGCATGTACACAAACATTCACCCACACATGCGCTCACGCATGCACACACACACGCACACATGTATGCACATGCAAAGACGCAAATATACTTTAAATTATGAGTATGTTAGAAAGTGCGTGTTATGCACGAGTATCGGTGTGTTTTAATAAACACATCCTGGAAAGCAAACACTCTTGAGTCTCACAGTGGTTTGACAGTCAGGTATTATTTGTCATTGGTTATAACTCCAGAAACGCCATGAAATTTCAAATTTATTTTTTCCATAGCAATTAGAAATGCTTTAAAACAATTTTTAAACAAAGCGGTGTATAGTTCACGGATTGTATCTAGTAGTTCAATTTCTTTCTTGAAAATGCCGTTGTCGTTGCACTACAAAACTACGTTGTATAGCATCAGGATTATACAGACAAAGAATGCAGGGTGATAAACACTACCTTATGTTGGCCAGCCCACAGGTATGAGACAAGTTTGCAACGATAATATTCAGCTTCTTTCCTCTCTCATTAAACGTTATCTGCTGTACCAGGAAAGGAAACCTCTCATGGTGGTCCTAATCACCAGAAAACCTATGAAATTTTTCACGACTCCATTAGGGTAAGGTTTAGTGTCGGCAGTTCTCGAGGGAAAGTAAGACCATATGCGGCCTCGTTGTTTGCATTTTCGCTGACTGGAGCTAAATGGACGAGTTTACGATAACCAATTAAGGTTACTCCCCCTAAACAGTGCCGGAGAAAACGAATGATAAGATAAATGAGGAGGGTTTACGATATAAACTTGGGAGTAGCTCCCTCGGTAAGTTTCGAAATGCGCTGTAAACAGGAGGAAAATTTCTCTCATAATTCTTTCTGATCGAGAAGGAAGTCGAGATATATTCTTATCATTATTCTAGTTGTATCACTTTAGTCTTTGTCTTCTTATTCTATGTCTATGTATAATTGATCTCGCACTTCTTCATATTCCTCCTTAAAACAATTCATATCAGCATTATCATAAGTATTTCGAAAGGCAGGATTTTGAGACCATAAGACGATTAAGATTTTATTTCCTACCTCCTCTATAGAAATGATAAAATCATCCTACAAATGATAACTAGTAAGTTTTTGTTTTTACCGCATTAAAAGAACGACAATGCAAACAGTTAACAAAATACAGATTTCAGTATATTCATTCCTGATTTCACGTCGTTTACTTCGATGATAGAGAGAGAGAGAGAGAGAGAGAGAGAGGAGTAGAAAAATCGATAAACATGCTTTCATCCAACACAATGTGATAAGTACTCTTAAAAAGAATAAAAAAGCCACACAAAAAAATATAATATATATATATATATATATATATATATATATATATATATATATATATATATATATATATATATATATACATATATATATATATTATATTCTCTCTCTCTCTCTCTCTCTCTCTCTCTCTCTCTCTCTCTCTCTCTCTCTCTCTCTCTCTCCAGGAGAACTGCATCCAAGAGAAAAAAAAGGATGAAAGTGAAATAGGTGCGTTCTAAAAAAGGAGTCTTACTTTGAGAATGAAAGTCATGATTGAAATGAAGGCTGAGAGTGAAAGAATAGGGAAGAAGCGTTTCAGTTCACTCAGGGGAAACCAACTGGAAGTGAAGGAAAAATGACACTTGGAGCTGAAGCGTTCATGACTTTTTATGGAGAGACACGCAACATTTTTTAAAGCAATTCTGTCAAAGGCTTTGAGGCCTGTCTTCTATCCTACGATCTCTCTCTCTCTCTCTCTCTCTCTCTCTCTCATCAAAGGAAACGGGTTGGAATCAGAAATGAAGAGATTGCATTATGCGATTGGAATCTCACCTCGCACCAGCTATTAGAAACGGGAGCTAAATTCATTATGTCGCATCTTCTGTCATTAAAGGATTGCGATATTCAGTTTGCAATGAACCGTTCTAATGGTCTTTCGTTTTATGCATTAGGAATAAAAAAAAACATTTATACGGCGTCATGAAACCAGAAAACTTTACAGCATTTCAGTGTCTGCAGCTGATTACATTTATACAAAAAATGTATCGACAAGAATTGTTTTTAAAGTTATATTGCTTAAACCTACAATACTTCATAACAGTTTGATAGGAGTTTTCACATTCAGATTAAACTTCATAAAAAAAAAGTTTAACCTAGGATTTGCAACCACCATCAATATAAAAGCAAGATGTGGAATTATTGTGTTATGGTATTTGTCTTTATTATATGTAAATGATGGATCCCCGTTCTCTGTAGATTTTAAATATCAAAGGTTAAAAGGATTTTTAAGTAACATGGTGCTT
>NC_089747.1:58564133-58576633 GCF_040412425.1 Macrobrachium rosenbergii
TGGACTACACGCCTGGGAACTGTATGGATACTTGATAATGTGGACTGTTTGTCCAAGAAAGCTTATATTTTTTTCTGAATAAATGCTCCATTAGATACATACCATCCAGTTTGAATGTAGGGGACCTTTTAGTGTTACCATATATATAAATATATATATATATATATATATATATATATATAATATATAACGATATATAGCATAGACCAGAATCTCCTCTCATCAGAGATAGGCTGTTAATTTTAGAACAGGCTGTTGATTATCAATCCCGGAGCAGTCCAGTGTAAGAAATCACAGTAAAATATGTAAAACACATGTAGATGCTAAGGCTTCAGCATTGTGGGGAGAGCCCGATGCGTAGAAGTATTAACCACACTTAAAGCCATTATGATTATATTAACTGTCCCTGCCCTTAATCACCAATCACGTCTTCCAGGTAAAGCTGTTCATCCTTAAAGTACCTGCTGTAACCTCTTTATTTATACTCCCCCCCACCACCCCTCTCTCTCATCCCTTGCATTGGTTGCCTGTGTCAGTTTGCTTTACAAGGTGATTACCGTTGTGGGTAGGTGTCTTTTGCTTTTCGTACTGGCCCTGGCCTTCTTCTGCTGATTTGTTCTTTTTTAAATACCTTTTTAAATATCTTTTAAGTGTTTTTAAGGTTGTCCTTTTTTCATTGCCCTTTAACATGGTGTTAAGTATATAATGTGTATACCTTTTAGTGTTTATATACAATTACTGTTAAAGTTCATCCCATTTTCAGCCTGGAAAATGTAAAAACATACTGAACGAAGAGTAATAATAAATGGATGAAGAAAAAGAACGCCTTTCCGTTACTCAGTTTGCCTGTTGAGGTTAATGTCTGTTCCTGGATACATTTTCCAGGCTGAAAAAGCGATGAACTTAAACAGTAATTGTGTATAAACACTAAACGTTATACACATTATATATTAACACCATGTTAAAGGGCAATGAAAAGAAAGGACAACCTTAAAAATTTAAAAGATATTTAAAAGGTATTTAAAAAGAACAAAACAGCAGAACAAAGGCCAGGCCAGTGATGAAAAACAAAATTGTGTATAAACACAAAAGGTATATATATATATACTTAATATATGTTATATATATATAAAAATATATATAAAAATACTTAAAATATATTTATATATATATAAAAAGAATAAACATATATATATATATATATATATATATATATATATATATATATATATATATATATATATATATATATATATATATATATGTGTGTGTGTGTGTGTGTGTGTGTGTGTGTGTGTGTGTGTGTGCTTGTGTAGGCGTGCTTGTATTGGTGTACCTATGTATGTGCACGTTATGAAAAAGTGGATAAAAAAGCATGGAAGGAAATTGGGGGAATCTTGCATTTATAACCTGACGCATTCTGTAATTGACTTGCAGAAGTGAAACTCTTGTGCAATCAAATATGCTACTCCAACTAATTTTCTCAGCCAATTTTGTACAGGACATTTCTTCCAGAAAACCCACTTTAGAAAATGATGCACATCTAGCACATATTTCCTTTTTATTTGGCTCTGCATTTCCACAAAAGGGAACGTCTTTAAAATAAAAAAAAAAGGACAGTAAATCGTTTGGTATAAACGCGTTTCCTCTCGCTTGACCAATGTCCTCAGGGAATTTGGGGACGACCCCTGTGCATTTAAAGGAAGAGAAAACACAGACATTTCATTTCCCGCCGTCCTCCATTTTCGACGAGAGAGAAAGAGGGGGAAATTGTGTGTAGAGAAAACATGGGAATATTCACTCTTTGTGCCAGAAATGAAGGCAATTTACATATTTCAATAACTTATATCTCTAGTGGAAACGAAGGCTTCCCCGCTCGACTGATATGGAGACTGAAAACATCTCTCTCGAGTCTTTCTGAGTAGAGTTTGTGTTTGCTAAACGACGCTTCAGTGGTTGTCATGTTGGATTTTGATAAAAGGCTTTACCGAAATTTGTGCGTCACTACAGTACACAAGGCGAATGCAAATGATAGTAAAATGGACAAATATCTTATAATACACTAACATACGGGTTGAAAGGAGATATAACGCAAGAACTGATCCACGAGCTTTATAAATGCCATACCAGTGCTCTAACACTTATAATAAATATGGGTATAACCTTATGATAATAATAATGATTCCATTTAATGACGTGAAAACGAATAAAAGAGAATATAAGAGCAAAGAGTCCCTGCGTTAGTATGGTGCACCCAGCTATTTTATTGCGGTGAATCAGTCACGCAGATCCCGTATCTCCAATTAGGAGAAATCTCCTGAAACAGTACTTTTGTTCTTTTAACTGCAATGGCTTACCAGTGGCCATCCAAAATTCCATTCCTAATCCATTACAAATTGGCAACCGATATCTAATCATGAAAACGCAGCCAAAACTTTAACTCATGTTTCACGAGCCATTTCTGATAACTCGGTAATATTCGAAACTTTGACCCCACAAGTTAAAGAACACGGCTCATTTCCATCAAGTGCAGAAGTCTTGGAAAAACTTTCGAGTATTGTTTAGTCACACAACACGGTCCTTCTATAAAATGGACGGTCCTTCTATAAAATGGATCCCTAGTGTTAAATAGATGACCATTTGTTATTTACCCGTTATTATTGTTATTTTTGCAGTGTTAAAAGAGGGGAACTTGGAATTTCAATCATATAGGGATTTTTCGAAATTGTCGGCATCAGAAGTTTAATACGATTATTGTAAAAAAAAAACTTCGACTTATAATAACGATCAAAATGTAAAACAATTTATATTTTTCAAAGCTCTGAACTACTCTCGATAATAAAATGAATATATTATGTATGTAAACACAGACAAACACACAAACACACATACACACACACACACACACACACACACATATATATATATATATATATATATATATATATATATATATTATATATATATATATATATATATATATATATATATATATATATATATATATATATATATATATATATATATATATATTTATATATATATATATATATATATATATATATATATGCGTGTGTGTTATATTAGTATTCACTTTACACCTAATGAATATTTGAATATTACATTCGCACATTCAAGAAGGAAAGTAGGTGACATTAATGCTAATAGGAAAAGTATAACAATCAACAAAAACCAAAGAAAAAAATGACCTCCATTAGCTTTAGCGGAAAGTTCACCAGGTCATGAGGTCAATGGTTGGTTTTCAAATGTCATATTATATTCAGCCTGCGTGAAGCCAGTACAGAGACCACTGAGAATGTATTTTTTTTTTTTTTACTAATTTGCATTGGTAAGTTAAATGAGACATCTGTCTGTCTGTCTGTCTCAAACCATTATATTACCTAGAGGATAGAGTATTCTCTCACTGGTCATATTGAGCTTATTATTGTAAATGACACTCAATCATGTTACTTGGAAGGATTAATATTTTTTATATTGCCAGTTTTTTTTTTTTTTTTGTAACGCTTTAAAAAGTTCTTATCTACTTATGAATTGAACTTTATTTCCATATCTTTGGGAACTAAATGCCATTTGTAATTATTTCATTCATTTATAACCATCCCAGAAATGGGATTTGCATTATCCATTTCGTAAGCGCAACAAGAAAAATCAAAATAGTCCATCACCTGTAAAATATAACACTTCTCGAATACCTGTGTCCCCTTATGCATAACCCCCAGAAAATGATGTCCTGAAGTCCAGTTGTTGTTGCTATAAAAAATTAGTTGATCTTGTTTCAGTATATCAGGACTTTCATTGTATGGTTTTTTTTTTTTTTTTAGGTTGGTTGTTTTCCAATAAAATGAACTTGACATTTTACCTTGATATGACTACTTACGTTAATCATCAGAAAGGAATGATAACTTCCAAGGATTTTGGTCGCCTCTTTAATGGCCGCAGGAACAGATATGAACCCGTGCATCTAGAATGACTGCTTTGGGTACGTAACAGCTTCACTGCCAGCACTGACCCGTACCTCAACAGTAAAATTCTATTGATGCAGTTAACAGTGCCGTGTATTCGGAGCTGTTTCTATTGGTACTCTTTGCACATAATTATGTTTTAAAGATGCCAAGTAAACTACGGTCAGTTCAGAAAACGGCATCGCACATAAATAAATTATCTACTTGAACTTATTTCTGTCAATTGGCACTTGAACTACAACGCACTACGGACAAATACAAGTCTTGCTTCAAATATTCATCATGGAAAATAATAAAAGCGTATAAACTTTGCACAGTTCCAATGGAAGCAGATAGGGTAATGAATTTCAGATTCTTGACAACTTCTATTTAGACAAAATCAACCTCCCCATTGACAAGGTCCTTGTCGGGCTGTTCAAATACTAATTTATCTTTTGTAATCTCAACGTAACTTGAGCTACTGCTGCACGCCTCCCCAAAATTTTTCTCAAACGGCGTGGTTTGTCTGCATCTAGATCTTGAAAGAAGACGTTAACAAACACTTGGCATACTAACATTGCGCTTGCGCTAATAGCTATTATTGCTCATGCGCTGTACGGTTCACATATCGGGAGAATTTGTGCCATATCACGTCAGTCTCCATTGCTAGCTATGTAAACTAGAGAGCTGATATACCTAATGCGATGTGGGTTGGCAGTAATTCTGCTGCTAATTATTTTATTGTAACAAGACCATAAGACAAATTATGTTACCATACCCATACTTCAAATGGCGCCTCTTAGGAATAATGAATATAAATAGAGTTCCTCATAATGTTAATGAAAATATGATGTCTGCTGAAAGATTCCAAACAACCTTTAGAGTGAAGGCAAAGGTGACTCATAGTACGTAGTCATTTCCATCGCCAGATATACATAACAGGAGACTCTTCTCTTTTATATCATTTCTGCCGTCAGCTTACTGCTTATTTCCTGAACAGACCTTTCAGCATCTTTATCATTAGCATATTTGAAATAAAACTTTCATACGCAAGTGGTTTTCCTTGTTCGTGTCTTCAACATCTTTATTACTTTATTTTTTCCTTTGAAGGGCACATAATACATGAAAGTGTTTTTGTTATATATATATATATATATATATATATATATATATATATATATATATATATATATATATATATATATATATATATATATATATAATGCCAGAAACACTAAAATATTTTAATTAAAGCAAAACTTCAGGAAGTGTTATGCATAGTTGGCATAACATGTAAACGGTTATTAAAATAAACGTATCTACATCTGCTACACATTCGATCTATGAAAAATACTGCTTAAAAGTAAAGGTTTTTAAACATTTGCAACTTGAAACAAATGCTGTTCGGCTCGATTCTGCATGTTTCTATACTGCCCCTACAGGCGGGAAGGGCACCGAGTATTCATTGAGAACTTTTGACAGCTCTCAAACACCACTTCCCGCGGGTCGAAAATCCAGCTGTGAGCGCTAGAAACAGTGTTTGGAGGGGTTGATGAAAATCACTATGCTTTTTGTTATTTCGCTCTGCAATTCCGTTTGGTGCTTGAATGTCGACTAGATTATTATTGTCAAATATAATAGCAGTTTGGCAGAAGCATCCCTGCTCTTCTGTTCTTCTTTCTACCGGGTCATGTGCCAAATTCCAGTTCCGGACTAGTGAAATTATCGCTTCACTATATTTCATATCGGCGCAGTGTATATATACTGTTTCACTTCGGCTACAGAGCACTAAAGTAAACGTCATAATCTGATCGACTCTTGATCACGACATTGAACCGCGAAATCTCAAACATTGTTATTCAGACGAATTTTGTCACGCTTTTGTCTCTCTTAAGTGAAAACCATAAAGAAAACCTTACTTGAAATTATAAAAAAAATTAATACTTGAGATCTGGCAGTCATTTATAGTCTTTAAGCGTCCTCAGTTAGCTAATGTCATTGTTGGAAATTATATTCGCTGAATATAATTTCTAAAAGTAATAATAGGTAAGAATAAGTATGCAACGTAAAGAACAAATCCCAGTGTAAACGTACAAAAAAAAAAAATAAATACTCCTTTTGGCTAAAAAAGGAAGGAATTACGTCATATTCATAGCAATAATGAACAATTATTTTGTGCATTTGCGTTCCACGTGACCATGCAGGGAAATATCTTCTCTTAGTAAAACTAGGGAAAAATTGATAAACTTCTTTACTTGTTTGTTTATGTGTCCTACACTCCTCTCGTAGTTATTTCTGTGCATGCTTTGTAAAATATACATAAATCACAAATATACATAGGTCTGTGGCTCCTAAAAACTAAAGACGAAAATCAACTTTGATTTTCTGGGGCTTCTGAACGAAAGATTAAAAAAAATAATAGTGCAATGAACCATTCTATAGCATCAGCCGCTCTTTTTGGCGACAAGGAAAGAAGTCTAATTCATCTCGCTCACCCTTGGTGCTTCCTGGATCATAAAGCCCTCCCAAATTACGATATATATATATATATATATATATATATATATATATATATATATATATATATATATATATATATATATATATATATATATATATATCTATATATATAATAATTCTAATATATACCTCTTAACTTCTCGAATTCTTCGAGCTTTTTCGGATATGCTTGTAACTACGAAGCCGAAATATCCAAACGGAAGAAGAAATTGAAGAGCCTGTGAACACCGGTCGCGGGAAGCGAACCCGCATTTCCATATTCACAAGGAGGTCGCGTTGCCGACCTGACCACGAGAAGGATAAAAGTCTATTACCTCTCGTACCTCTCGTTTTCAGATATATTTATTAGAGCTGGAATAGACCCAGCCTCACCATCGTAGCCAAGTGGGCAATCGTTTTTATTGCTTTTTAGGCTGAAATATGTATGTAGAATCTACTGGTCACTTTTACCAGACACATATGTAATTCTAATAGCCATGCATGTTGTCAAGAATTTCATAAATAACCTCTGTTCATTACCTCAGGCAATCGTGATGCGAAATATGATTACGCACGCAGATAACAATATACTACTAGACCAATTTCAACAACGAATATAAAAACATCATCCAGAAAATTATTAAAAAGGAAATTGAATCACTACCCTGGTACACCAACATAAACATACCGGTATATTGCAAGCCCAACTTAATGCATCACTTGTAATGAAGAACAAGACCTGTGGACCTACGCTGAAGGAGATGGATACCAATGTGGTTTTTGAATTGATGTTCCTCGAGAAGAAATGCAGACCTTCTAGTGAAAGCTGCATCGGTAGGACATCGACCACGCTTGGTCGACGACAAATGGCGCACAGACACACGGGAGCCATCTTTCAACACTACACAGAGAAGCACGACAAGAAACCATCGTTAGAAGAACTGATAGACAACACTAGAGTAAAATACTAATGCAATACACATCGGGACATGAAAATAATAGAAGCGGTGTGTATAACAACAAACAAACCAACGTTAAACGTCCAGATGAAAGGAGATAAAGCCCTCCTCTCCCACTTCCCGAGGGAAAAGAGACATTGACAAGGTCACCGCCAAAACAAGTCCCGTCCAAATATCACCGAAGAAGAAATTCATGATTTTATTGGTAACATAAGAACTAGAAATAGAACATAAAACCAATGTAATAATATAGTTACACTGTGCAATAACATATTAAGTAAATTTAATATAAATAACTAATCACCCCCACGAAACACAGCATTGTAAATATAAATTTATAAGTAATAACAACCCATACACATATATTTAAACCACCCTGGAATACACATGATTTTTTGTTAACATCTTTCAGTATCTGATTATCCTTATTCCATGATAGTGCCCTGTCGTAAAAGAAATAAATAAATAGATATAGTCCAAAAGGAAGACTTTAATTTTCTTGCTTTCCTGGCGCTTCGCAGGAAAAGAGGCTTTTCTGGATGGTGTCATCAAAAAGTTTATAAGAGGAAAAGAGAAAGCAATTTCTGCGAGAGTGCAGGCGATGGAATCTCTTCTGGCGTTATGTAATAAGGCTGCTTATTGCATGCACTCCTTTCGCCCAGTGCCCGACACCTTTTACCAGTAACTTTTGCCTCTCAGATTATCTCTTGTATCGAGATATACGTCTTTTTGCACATTCTGAATGTATGACGAAATGGCAATGTGCTCTCTTTTAATATATATGCTTTAATACACTCGTAGATGTCACCTGGCTTCCATACATATAAAAACATCTAAAAAGGCCATTTATGTTCTATTTATGTTCAATTTCATTTGGTGTTTATGTCTTTTTTATGAGGGCATTCACAGAAAAAATGGCATGACATCATTTGTATAATAGAATAAACCAATAAATTATTTACAAAAAAGTTATCGACGAAAAGTATATCCACTTTAATAATTTATCTCCACCTAAGTCACCTATTAACAAATTGTAGGGGGTAGCGCCAATCGATCGTTTCTTCATTATTCATGCGTCGTTATTGATAAAAAGTAAAATAAATTTCGATAATCTTTGTATTTTACCTAAGCAGTAACAGAAATTTAAACAACAAAGAACGACAGAGAACTAAATCTTTATGACCCTATATAAGTACCTAGAACCTAGAAAATTTAATGACACAATGTGCTAGAAATAAGTGGGTACTTATGGTGTCCTTTATAATTAACAAACTTTTATGAGACATATGAGTTCATACGTATCCAGATCCCTTCTAGTGATATCTTTGGGCTGCCTTCATTCATAAAAAGGAGTCGCAGTATAGTTAAGTTTGGGTGGCAATATACATAAAAAGTTCTGGGCACCTCCCCACCCTCCTCTTTTATGGGGGTAGGTGGCTTTATATAGTTTGTAATAAACCACCCTTTACTGTTATCTGTATTACATTTTAGATATATACAAAAGAATTGGATATTCGCCGCCTTTGACAAAATATTAAAATCCTTGAATCTTTACATCTCTGCTTTATAAACTCCACATTATGTAATAATTTCCAAACCCGAGCAACTGACATGCAGGTGATAGAAACTTCACTTTAATTTATTATGAAATATAAATTTAATGTTAATCTGTTATATCAGTTTGACTTCAACCCTTTCAATGGCACTTTAATTATATAGCTCAAGTGGAATTTCAAATAGTTATTTCCGGGTAATTGACCTCCTCTTTTACAATAAACCAATAATTTCTGCACACACGTTATGAATCTGACTTCGAGAAATTTATTTCTAGTGAAATAAATTGGTTACATAATAGGGGGAAATGTCACTTTTCTTCTTTTTCATTTCCTTCTAAGATGAAGTTACATCTCCTTCTGATACATGTATAAAATGACTTCAGGGGGAATACTCGTCTTATTTAAAGAAAATATTTATAGGTAAGTTTAATATCCTCTTCGTGTTAGGCAATATTAGCTGCAAGCCCATGGCAAAACACAGCCTCTGTTATGTAAGCAACGTTCGTCCAACAAGACAAACGCCTATTCGGTCACTGGGTAAAATCAGCTTGGACAGAGTGCTTTTCAACATCACAAGAGCTTCTCTCGGGATTATCCCAGATTCCACCTTTCAGGGACATCTCCGTTCTTTGCCTTTTAAATAGCTCGGATAAACTGACTGCATGAGCCGCTTTCTATTGTTGTCGGAGCACGAACAGGAAATAGGAAAGAATCTCATGCCACGTTTTGTTCATAACATTTAATTCTCCCAATCTTTATTCAAGGTCCTGTATCCTTGTTAGCTTCCTAAACAGAAGAGTACTCTTCCTCATTGTTGTCACGTAATTTTGTCTCTGTCTACCCCTTCCTTTATTTATTAGTATTAAAATGAAAATCTCTAAATACCTAATTTCTTCTTTTGTAGTTTTTAAGGGTCTATAGAGCAACGCTTACCTGCCGTTTTGCCGGATGCTTATGAAACAATATATTGCCTATTTCGCTAACTGTGTGACTTTGCATGCAGAAATCTCTTATATCGAAGATCTCCTTGATCGTTTAATATAATGAAGCTCAAAATCATTTTAATGTTTTGCAAAAACTTGACACATTACTTGGGAAAATCTTTGCTCACAATATAAGTAAATTTAGAATGGTCGTCAATTCTGCCACGCCTACAGTCTGTCTGCAGAGCCGACGGTAGGCATCCGTAGTCAGTATCACGAAAGTTTTATCTTGATACTGATTGGTCAATGCATTTGAAATGTAACTTTTGGTCGGTGGTGAGCGACATATGCTTATGACAATAGCGATTTGTCTCAGTGATACTGGTTGTGGTTATTTGCTGTCAGCTGCAAGAAAAAAAAAAGCCTAGTTTAATTTTCATCAACGAGCTTCCAGTTCTCTTAATTCTGTAACTCACTAGATCTAGATTTTCCCACATTCCATCTTTTAAACCGAGAGACAAGGCATCCCATGGGTTAGATATAACCCCAAAAATACATCCAGATTTAATTGTGCGTTCAGGAATTCCTTTACTATCATTTGCTTCCAAAATTATATTTGAGTGTTACGATAGACGGAAGATTGTTTATCTGCTCTCTCCCCACTGACAGAACCCGTTTTGGGCCCCTTCATCCAATGTGACCTGAGGAAACCTTGTTAAATCGCGACCCAGTCGGATTAGCAGATATTTTTTCCCATCCTCACATAAGACCACCGTGTTTCATGATCCGCGTCCAATTGAAATCATAACTGAGCTTTCACAGTCTCGTTCTCCGGTTCTCTTCTATTAATTTTGTTCTCCCGTCGTTTTCTTGTTGCTCCTCTTCGTTTTCTTCCAGTTTGGCGTATTGATTATCATGTTTCTCCGTGCCTCCTTCTTTTTCTTTTACTTTGTTTTAAACATCGTCCTAAGAATTAGAGGAGCTAACAGCGTTTGTAGTAGTACCTTAATTATATAACCGGAGGAACAGACGTGTAATGTCACCTTCATTATGTTACTAGAGGTCCATCCCTATACAAATTAAATTTGTTACTAAATGTTTTGTAAGTGTTGAGATTAAAAATCAACAAAATTCTCAAATTATAAAAGCATTTCAGATGACACATCTGTACCTCTGGAGTGACTCTCCGAAAGTACCAGGGTTGTGATTTTCTTTCTTTGAGGATAAATGATTCTTCATGTTTATGAATCTCTTATACTTGCATCACGAATTATTCTTTCATATTTGATTTACTTTCCAGAATGTATTTGGACATGCAATATAGAGTCCGAATCATTATTCTAAGGAACGTGAATATATGCACAAGAGAGAGAGAGAGAGAGAGAGAGAGAGAGAGAGAGAGAGAGAGAGAGAGAGAGAGAGAGAGAGGTGGGGTTTCGGTTTACGTAATGTTAAGATTCACTTTGTTTGCTTTTTATGTGAGGTATCTATAATCAATGGACTACCCTTCACAACTTCTCGTATTTAAAAAACTCTCTCTCTCTCTCTTTCTCTCTCTCTCTCTCTCTCTCTCTCTCTCTCTCTCTCTCTCTCTCTCTCTCTCTCTCTCTCTCTCTCTCATCCATCTGGGACCTACATCGATATTAGGCTTCCATTATCAAAGTCATTGAATAGCTGATATTATTTCTTGAATTAAGTGTTCCACAGCTCAGCATAACAGCTTTGAAGGCCGTTGAAATAAACTTGGAAAGTTTGATTTTATGCTGTTTTATTAAGGTATTTTCATGTGCTATTTGCGCTTGGTTACACAGGCGATCTGGAAATCTATATACAGATATTTGTAACGTAAAACTTTAGAATGAATTAATTGACATTCTTCTTGTGTGCTTTATTTAAATACGTCAATGTATGTATACGAATATAACCTATACATGTTTTTCTTTTAAGGATATGGTTATGCCAACTTCGTTAAACCATCGACTAGCGCCAGCAAATTCTAAATACTACAGCGAGCTATCTCATTCTGTTACCTTTGAACCGTTGCATGAATGAAACGGCCATTGATTAAATGAAATGCCTCCATCACTCACGCTGGCTTTAATAAAAGGCCTGGAATGTCCCTCTCGCCCGGAAACTGGCATATACCACAGAGCGGTTATATTCGAGTTTTACGTCGGTGATTATGGCAGACTTAGCCACGAATTATGCAAAAGCATTAGCAAGAGAGAGAAATGATAATGGGAGCCTTTGGCCGGAGTATTTGCGGTTATTATCGCAAACATTAAACCGCCTTTGTGGACGAAGCGGACACAACAGGTCCACGATCGCACAGTTGTCCTTTTTCTTGGTTTAATTAAGTGTTATGGAAATATCCAGTTCCATTATTTGTTCTAGTCGTGAGTCAAGAAGAACGGTCATAGTTTAATTCTTACCTGTATTCATAAATGCATAGGTTATTGGTACTATGGGTTTCTCCTTATCACCCTATGTACTGAAACCGTACACATTTATGAATATGTGTAATAAACACTCTGCTACTGACACCGTATGTATATATGCATGCATGCAAGCATTTGGCTTACTTTATGCATGAATGCGTTG